>NC_064820.1:6828706-7132931 GCF_024166365.1 Elephas maximus indicus | reverse complement strand
TGATCATCAAAACAGATCTTCTCCAGGTACCAAATGTGGACCCTCAGGTTTTATATATGTGAAATCTAAGTTGCTGAGGGCTTTTGCCCTGGCATCATTGGATGAAATACCATGTAACCCATTTCCTCTAATATAGAGTACTATCAGATAGTCACCATTCCCGCTGGAGCCCAGACTATCCGCATCTATGAAATGAATGTGTCCACCTCCTACATTTCTGTGCGCAATTCCCTCCAAAGATACTATCTGAATGGACATTGGACTGTGGACTGGCCAGGCCGATACAAGTTTGCTGGCACTGCCTTCGACTACAGACGATCCCACAAGCAGCCAGAGAGTCTGACATCAGCTGGGCCGACCAACGAAACCCTGATTGTGGAGGTAGCCTCTCCCTTTGGCTTCAGAACATGGGTTTGGGGATCTCAGGGTGTTTTTATAGATTCATGACTGTGAGTTTAACTCTTAGTCCACAGAATAATGTTTATAATCAGATCACATAGAAGCACAAATCCATCTATAAGCTGAACTAGGCAATGCCCACACCTGTTGCCATCAAGTCAATTCCGACTCACGGCTGACCTCACGTGTTACAGAGTAGAACTGTACTCCACAGTGTTTCCTTGGCTGTGATCTTTACGGAAGCAGATCACCAGACCTTTTCTTCTGTAGTACCACTGGATGGGTTCAAACTGCCAACCTTTCGGTTAGTTATCGAGTAACCTGCTGGCACCACTCAGGGACCTTTTCAATAGGGAACACCCTTTCCAAAATCCTTTGCCACTGAGGCAGTTCCGACTCGTAGCAACCTTACAGGGCAGGATAGAACTGCCCTATAGGGCTTCCCAGGCTGTAATCTTTATGAAAGCAGACTACGACATTTTCTCCCAGGTTCAAACTGCCAACTTTTTGGTTAGCAGCCAAGAGTTTAACCACTGCGCCACCAGGGCTCCTTGAACGGGCAATAGTCTCTTGTTTTTTATCATCTGTCATTTTTTGGTGCAAGGCAGAATTCTTAGTTATGCACTTACTCATGCCGCCTTTGCATGTCTTGGGGTCCCTCTGCTCCTCGATTTTTGCAGAATCAGCTTCTCTCTTGGAAGCTCTGTAGCTGTGAGAGGAGGGAAGTCCTTTAAGCAGGCACTATCACTGTGGTCAGGTTGCAAAGTCTTCTTAAATTTGTTTGGAGGAAGAAGCTAAATGCAAGGCAAAAGGGTGAAATGTCGATGTATTTTTCTGTATGTACTTGAATCTAGATGAGAGTGTTACCCCTGCTTAACTCTCTCTCTGTCATTGCCAACAATTCCAACTCACAGCAACCCTATAGGACAGAGTAGAATTTCCCCATAGGGTTTCCAAGGAGTGACTGGTGGATTCAGACTGCCACCTTTTTGGTTAGCAGCCAAGCTCTTAACCACTGTGCCACCAGGCCTCCTTACCCCTGCTTAGGAAATTGTAAATTTTGGAGGATGGCAAGTGTTTTCTTTGTCATCATGACTGAATTGTTGTTGAAAGTATTCTTGTTTTAAGTATTTCCAAATGAATGAACACATACACGTTGATTTCGCTGTAATTTACTTTCTTTTTTTTTTTTTTTTTGCAGCTTCTGTTTCAGGGCAGGAACCCAGGTGTTGTCTGGGAATATGCTTTGCCTCGGCTAGGGGGTAAGAAGAAGCCGAGTTTCCAGCCCAGCTACACATGGGCCATCGTTCGTTCCGAGTGCTCTGTCTCCTGTGGTGGGGGTAGGTCACATCTCATGTCTCCCAGGGAGGTGGGAGAATGGGCCATCCTCAGGACCCAATGCTCTGTCTACTCTGGTGGGGGTAGGTCACGTCTCCTATCTTCCGGGGAGGTAGGCATATTTGTTCATGGGGCACCCCAATCGCCAGCACACTATACTGGTCTCCTCATATCCCAGGGAGGGGCCCAGGGCTTCCCTCTGAGGGGGCGTCAACACCCCAGAGACAGAGAAGGGAGCTGGGGGCCTTGAGTCTCAACTGAAAGACTGAGTTTCATTCTCAAATTCCTCTACATCCAGCATGACTTTGAGGAAGTTGTCAGATGTATTGGTTTCTACTATTCCTCTAACTTAGGGGCCTGGTGGTGCAGTGGTTGAGAGCTCAGGCTGCTAACCAAAAGGTCGGCAGTTCAAATCCACCAGCGTCTCTTTGGAAACCCTATGGAGCAGTTCTACCCTGTCCTATGGAGTTCATATGAGTCGGAATCGACTCGACGACACACAGCGACAATAACAACATTCCCTTGACGTAAGGCTTTTTTTAGGATAATTTTATTATTTGAGAGTAGTTCATTGAAAACCACTCTAATTGGTATAAACATTGTGTTGGTGGTAAGAAATAGAAGCTTTTGTGGAAAATACAGTGATATAGAATGAGACTTTATTTAACAGGCCTTGTTAAAAAAAATTTACTGGAAATGAATTTGTCCTAAAGGAGTAATTTACATAAAAATTCACCAGAAAATGTAAGAATTTTAGGGACATTGCTGTGAGAATGACAAGGAAGAACATGTCAGAAAGAAGAGCTCCACATAGTAGCACCTGGCTTTGTCATCCTCCTACCACGAGACGTTTAAGTCAGCATTTGAACTGACAAAGCCCTTCCCATGGAAAGAGAGCTTTTAGCTGGAGACTGCATGTACTATCTGGTAAGGGTAGGGGTAGGTAAAACTTTTCAAATTTAGAAATAAAATCATGAATTCTACCCTGCATTTATGAAATAGATAGGTTTCCGTATGAACACATTGATTTCAGCTCTGTACTTCCCAGGTTTCAGTAACTAAGAGTCAACAGTGATTTACTTAAGTAAAAGAAGTGAGAACTTGTATAAAGTGGAATTCTAGTGAATGAATGAGGGAAAAACAGAAATGAACTCATACATTCTTCATAGTTGCTCTAAATGGATGAAGAAAATAAAGAAGTGAAAGACTCAGGATAGCATGAAAAGTTACACTAAGCGCCTGGCGTATTTTCATTCTTTCCCATTATAAATCAGAAAAAAAAAAAAAAAGGATAAAACATTGAAACATGGATGCTAGCAAAGCCAAAGGAGCCCTTGTGGTGCAATGGTTAAGCATTCGGCTGCTAACCAAAAGGTTGGCAATCTGAACACATCCAGCAGCTCCACCAGAGAAAGAACTGGTGACCTCCTTCTGTAAAAATTACACCCTAGGAAACCCTGTGGAGCATTTCTGCTCACATGAGGTCACTAGAAGTCAAAATCAAGTCAGTGACACCCAACAACAACAGCCAAACTAACGATTGTGACATGAAAAGCTTTCTAAGGAAAATATGGCACCCCTCTGCTCAGGGGGATAGCAAAAAAAAAAAAAAAAATAGAATGACAAGAAGAATAAAATATATGGGGAACCCCACACAAGTGATGTGGGCCAACGGAGCTGCCATTTTAGGCCACTCAGGAAAAGAGTGGAACAAAACTATATTGCCCATACACCCCTATGTGTGCTATGGAGAAAATTAATTTCTATTTGCACTTATTTTCCTTTACTTTCCATTCTATCATTCTAACTGATCTTACAGCCATCGTTACTGCTTCTATGAATTATGTTGAATGTACTTGATATTACCTATCACTATTTGCAGTCATCTCATAGTGGTTGATTAAAATAACAAATGTATCACAAAGCCTTATATTTGTGTAAGGCCATTTTGATTTTCTGGTACCCAGGTGGTAAAAACTGTTAAGCATTTGGCTGCTAATGGAAAGGTTTGAGTCCACCCAGGGATACACTGGAAGAAAGGCCTGGTAATCTATTTCCAAAACACCAGACATTGAAAACCTTATGGAGCACAGTTCTACTCCGACACATATAGGGTCGCCATGAGTTGCATTCAAATCAATGGCAATTGGAACAAAGAAAAATTATGATTTTCAGAAGTCTTTCATGTACATTCTCATTTGATGAAATAAAGTTTGATGGATTAAGTGAAAGCATCTGTCAACGATGACCAGTAGATGAGTATGTTTCATCATAATAATTTTTCTCGTCTTCTCTTGAGAGTAGAGTGTTTAGAAGGACTCGGCATTTTCTCAGCTGCTACCAAATGACATGTCTAAATACCCTGTACAGCACTGAATGGGTGACGATTATACTTTCAAATCACCTAATTATACCTAGGGAATAATTCTCACATTGAGAGTTTCTGGAGGAAATGGACCCAAAATCAGCTCCCTAATCTCTTGCCTAAAGATATGCCTTATAGAGTCAGAGAATGTGCTCTTTGTCTTTAATTTGGTTGGAGAATCTGGGTTTCTCAGTTCAACAACTAGATGGAGTGGTGGGTGCCTATACTATATCACCACCTGTAAGGTACAGCACCCCTGTAGGGCCCTCCCTGTGGGAACTCGACTCCCTATAGGTCCGAAGTCTCAGATCCTCATCAAAGCACCCCCTCACGTGTCCGTATCAACTTCAAAGAGATACTTGAGGGTCACGAAGACTGCACTGTCTACCTTTTCATGAATGACACAAAAGTGTTGTGTATGAAAGATCAAGAAGGGGACCTTTTAAAATGGTAGTTTAGTAGGCTTGAATGAAACTGGACCCACACTCTGTTTACTTAGATGCAAAAACACACAACTTCACTTACCTGTTCACTTTCTTTCATCTCTCAGTGTCCCTCAGGATTATTTTTATTTTGCCTACAAAGCAGATACAAGTAAGAAATACATAAAACCAAAACCAACCCAGTGCCGTCAAGTCGATTCCAACTCACAGCAACCCTATAGGACAGAGTAGAACTGCCCGATAGAGTTTCCAAGGAGCGCCTGGCGGATTCAAACTGCCGACCTCTTGGTTAGCAGCCATAGCACTTAACCACTACGCCACCAGGGTTTCCAAGAAATACGTACTTGCCATTTATTGAGGCCTATTTTTTTAATTAAGTATTTTCACCCCCATTATCTTGTTTAAACCCTGGACAGGGATTAAGAGTGGAAAGACAGCAGGCTTGGTGCCAGCTAGATTAGGTGCAGATCTCGGCTTCAGCAGGGCAGGTTCCACAAAATGTTTGTTATAACCGTTCATGACTATGAAGTTTTAAGGGTCTATGTATATAAATGCCTGGAAGTGACTATTAACACTCGCCAGTCTCAGTATTGTTATTCCCCATTCTACAGAAACCATAGGCTCAAGATTTTGGGAATTGCCCGAGATAACCCATCAAGTAATGTGGTTGTTAAGGTTGTGTGTCAACTTGGCTGGGCTATGATTCTCAGTGGTTTGGCAGTTATGATGTAGTTGACAGTCCTGTGATGATGTGATTGCCTCCATGATGAGATCTGATATAATGCGATGACCTCCATGGTGGATCTGCTGTAATTAGCCAATCAGTTATAAGGGATTTTCCTTGGGTGTGTGGCCTACATCCAATTTAGGTGGACTTTTTGGCAAGGCTCAGGGGGTCTTGCGTGCACTGGATCCTGCAGCTGGCTCCTATTCATCTGAACTCTGATTCTTGGGACTTGAGCTAGCAGCTTACCTGCCACCTTGCCTGCCAGTCTTAGAATTTGTCCGTCTTTGCAGCCTGTGAGCAAGATCCTTGCTGTCTGACCTACTGATCTTGGGTTCACCAGCCCATGTGGGTATGTGAGTCAGGAGAATCCTCCAGCATGACGCATGGACATGGAACATTTCAGTCTCTACAACCACGTGAGCCATTTCCCTGATATAAATCTCTCTCTCTATATATAAAACCAAAACCAAACCCGGGGCCGTAGAATCGATTCCGACTCATAGCAAACCTACAAAACAAAGTAGAACTGTCCCATAGAGTTTCCAAGGAGTGCCTAGCAGATTCCAACTGCTGACCCTTTGGTTAGCAGCCGTAGCACTTAACCACTACGCCTCCAGTGTTTCCATCTCTCTCTCTCTCTGTTTGTATATATTTGTATGCTGCGCTGGTTTTGTTTCTCTAGAGAACCCAGCCTATCACAGGTAACTTGGGTTTAAACATGTCAACCGGCTCCTGCCCCCTTAAAATGCTAACCAAACACATTTCTGATGGGTTGGGTCCATTTACACTCTTTAACAAAGAATATTTTACAGGGTAGCAGATGTCTTCTTCAACTTGCTGCTCTCCTTTCATAAAACAGCATTTAGTGACTAGTGGAAACTGCTGTCCACTAAGTATAAGGTACAAGTGTCAGCAGTAGGAAACAACCTCACAGAGTTGGCAATGTTTAAGTTTTACAGTCACCTACAGGTTGAGGCTGATCTTATTATACGATCCTTTTTTGATCGACATTTGGTAAACTTGTCGAATCTTCCTTATAGGCTTAAATCACAAAAGTTACTTGCTGAGTATTAATTGCAGTGATTTATTTTGAGTCAAGAATTTTTACTTCTCCAGACTTAATCACTCCTTTATAAGTGGTTATCTTCATTTATGAGTTATCGGGATTCATTGTCTATATTCTTTTCCAAACTTTGGAGTTTCAGGATTTGATGATATCTGATGATAAATGTTTTTTTGGAACTCAAATCCTTAGTTACTTTAATTTTATGAAATACCTAATTGGTTCTATCCCATTGGAGACATCCCATTTCTAAAAGTTATGTCAAATTATTTAAATCTTTGTTATCTAAAATAGCATATTTAACTGCCTAAATGATTAACATTAGTGGGTAAAAATCAACTAAAATATTCAAAATGAAAACGTTGTTGTTGTTAGGTGCCATCGAGTCCGTTCTGACTCATAACAACCCTATATACAACAGAGTGAAATACTGCCCAGTCCAATGCCATCCTCACAATCGGTATGCTTAAGCCTGTTGTTGCAGCCACTGTGTCAATCCATCTCACTGAGGGTCTTCCTCTTTTTCAGTGACCCTCTACCAAGCATGATGTCCTTCTCCAGGGACTGACCCTTCCTGACAACATGTCCAAAGTATGTAATACACACTCTCACCATCCTTGCCTTTAAGGAGCATTCTTGTTGTACTTCTACCAAGACAGATTTGTTCATTCTTTTTGCAGTCCATGGTATATTCAATATTCTTTGCCAACACCACAATTCAAAGGTCTCAAGTCTTTTTCAGTCCTCTTTATTCACCATCCAGCTTTCACATGCATAGGAAGCTATTGAAAACACGATGGCTTGAGTCAGGCGCACCTTAGTCTTCAAGGGAACATCTTTGCTTTTCAACGCTTTAAAGAGATCTTTTGCAGCAGATTTGTCCAGTGAAATATGTCTTTTGATTTCTTGACTGCTGTTTCCGTGGGTGTTGATTGTGAATCCAAGTTAAATGAAATCTTTGACAACTTCAGTCTTTTCTCCATTTATCATGATGTGGCTTATTGGTCCAGTTGTGAGGATTTTTGTTTTCTTTATGTTAAAGTGTAATCCATACTGAAGGCTGTAGTCTTTGGTCTCCATCAGTGAGTACTTTGAGCCCTCTTCACTTTCAGCAAGCAAGGTTATGTCATCTGCATACTGCAGACTGTTAACGAGTCTTCCTCCAATCCTGATGCCCTGTTCTTCTTCATACAGTCCAGCTTCTCAGATTATTTGCTCAGCATGCAATAGGTATGGTGAAAGGATACAACCCTGATCCACACCTTTCCTGACTTTAAACCACTCAGTATCCCCCTGTTCTGTCCAAACAACTGCCTCTTGATCTATGTACAGATTCCTCATGAGCACAATTAAGTGTTCTGGAATTCCCATTCTTCTCAATGTTAGCCATAATTTGTTATGATCCACACAGCTGAATGCCTTTGCATAGTCAATAAAACACAGGTAAACATCCTTCATGTATTCTCTGCTTTCAGCCAGGATCCATCTGACATCAGCAATGATATCCCTCGTTCTACATCCTCTTCTAAATCTGTCTTGAATTTCTTGCAATTCGCTGTTGATGTACTGCTGCAACTACTTCTAAATGATCTTCAGCAAAATTTTACTTGTGTGTGATATTAATGATATTGTTCAATAATTTCTGCATTTAGTTGGATGACCTTTCTTGGGAATAGGCATAAATATGGGTTTCTTCTAGTCAGTGGGCCAGGTAGCTGTCTGCCAAATTTCTTGGCATAGATGAGTGAGCACTTCCAGTGCTGTATCTGCTTGTTGAAACATCTCAATTTGGTATTCTGTCAATTCCTGCAGCCTTTGTTTCATCGGTGCCTTCAGTGCAGCTTGGAATTCTTTCAGTGCCATCGGTTCCTGATCATATGCTACCCCGTGAAATGGTTGAACATCGACCAATTCTTTTTGGTATAGTGACTCTGTATATTCGTTCCATGTTCTTTTGATGCTTCCTGCAACGCTTAATATTTTCCCCTTAAAAACCCAACCAAACCCAGTGCAGTCGAGTCAATTCCAACTCATAGTGACCCTATAGGACAGAGTAGAAATGCCCCATAGAGTTTCCAAGGAGCACCTGGAAGATTCGAACTGCCAGCCCTTTGGTTAGCAGTCGTAGCACTTAACCACTACACCACCAGGGTTTCCATTTTCAATATTGCAACTCAAGGCTTGAATTTCTTCTTTAGTTCTTTCAGTTTGGGAAATGCAGAGCATGTTCTTCCCTTTTGGTTTTCTATCTCCAGGTCTTTGCACATGCCATTGTAATACTTTACCTTGTCTTCCAGAGGTGCCCTTTGAAATCTTTTGTTCAGCTCTTTTACTTCATCATTCCTCCATTTGCTTTATCTACTCTGCTTTCAAGAGCAAGTTTCAGGGTCTCTTCTGACATTCATTTTGGTCTTCTCTTTCTTTCTTGTCTTTTTAATGACCTCTTGCTTTCCTCATGTATGATACTTTCTTCATGTATGTTCATTCCACAATTCATCTGGTCTTTCGTCATTAATGTTCAACATGTCAAATCCATTCTGGAGATGGTCTCTAAATTCGGGTTTATATACTCAAGGTTGTACTTTGGCTCTCATGGACTTATTCTAATTTTCTTCAGTTTCAACTTGACCTTGCATATGAGTAATTGATGGTCTAATTCATAGTCAGCCCCTAGCCTTGTTCCAACTTATGATATTGAGCTTTGCCATCATCTCTTCCCATAGATGTAGTCGATTCGATACCTGCATATTCCATCTGGTGAGGTCCAGGTGTATAGTCACAGTTTATGTTGAAGAAAAAAGGTATTTGCAATGAAGAAGTCATTGTTCTTGCAAAATTCTATCATTTGCTCCCTGGTGTCTTTTCTATCACCAAGGCCATGTTTTCAACTATCAGTCTTATAGGGTTTTATAGTGTCACTATGTCTCAGAATTGACTTGACAGCAACGGGTTCAGTTTTCTTTTTTGTTTTTTTTTTTTTTGAGGACTTCAACATTTTTTTTTTTTTTTTTCTGGAGGACACAAATCAACCCATAACCTGGAGCCTGTCCATTTCAGGAAAATCTCCTCTCATCAGGGCATCTGTCTGGTTCAAGTTTCCATCCTAGACACCAGCCCCTCTCCCATTGACATCCTGTGATTGTGGGCAGCTTCTTTCCGATCCTCCTTCCATGTTGAGGGTGTATGTGCACACACATGCGCTTCAAGTCCTGCAGTGCTCTTCAGTTCATCAAATGTGGAGCCCTGAAAGTGTGCGATAACCACCTTCAGCAAGGTGAGCCACACTCCTGTCATCTTTTGTCAGGTCAGAGTGTTGTGGAAATTTGGAGGTTGGACCAATTCCTGTTAAGCAGATTATGTGCTTTTGATCAGCTGCAGGAGGACGATACAGGCTGTCCATAAAAATCATCACCACCACCCTTGGAGCACTGGGACATTTTTGTGCTTATGCTCAGATGGGCTCATCCCAGGCAAAGGTGCCATTTAAATAAACCTGGAGATTGTCTAGAGTCTGAATAGCCCCCGAGAATATACACCCTTCAGTTTCCTAGGATTGTCTTTCCTATTCCGACTCCCAGGCTTTGGAAAGCCCAAACATTATCTTCTATAAGATATCTAGCACTCGCAGTAGAAATAAGGCATGCTCCTCCCGAGACCTCAGCATGCATTTGTGAAATATTTTCCAATTCTTTCTGATAGTTTTGCTTAAATGATTGGTTTCCTTTCTTTTGTGTATATATATGTATATATACACAAAAGAAAGATAAGGCCTTTGTCAACAGCTGGAATTCATCTTACAGTTACAACTATTGAAAATTTAGAGATTCTTTGATAAAATAATATTCTTTAAGACTGAATACTACTTTCCTAGATACTTTGTCAAAATATGAAGATTTTAAAAAGGTCTCCAAATTCCTGGCCAGAGCTGGTTTCCATAAAAAGATAATAGTCATCTCCAAGCACATTTCTCATTGAACTCACCACTGTTCATGGCCACCATTCATCTTAGTGCTTTCCTTAGTTATGGGATTGTTCTCTTTGACTCTCTTACTGTATCTTTTGACATTCATATTCTTCCCCTCCCTTATGTATTAACATGGATAGTTTTAGGAAATTGGCCAGCATGACTCTATGATTCTGGCATTTCTATGGACTCTGTGATTTTTCTTTCTGAAAAATGATTGTAAGCACTGTTAAGAACTTGCTTCATAGATGTGTCTTTAGTCAGGAAAATAATACCTGAGTCTTCATAAATGTCCAGGTAAATGGCTGAGGAGATTCCATTTTATCAAGTGACACTCACCTGAAAACATGATGATCCACAATCTGTTACAAAACTAGAACCTGGAAAGCCTAAATATGTGTGGGATATGGCAATCCTGTTCTCTCTCTCTCTCCGTACATGTATATAAATTTTCTCAAAACACTGAGATATTTGAAAACAGTCAAAGGAATAAACATCTAAGTTCACTTCTGTGTTTATTATTATTGACACTAACTGGAAAAAATGAGTTTTAAATTAATATTTTGAGCACCCCTGCCACCCAAAAACAGATATGACACCTGTTGTGGGTTGTATCCCCCAAGAAGATATGTTGAAGTCCTAACCCCCTGCACCTGAGAATATGACCTTGCTTGAAAACATAGTCTTTGAAGATGTGATCATTTAAGTTAATGTGAGGTCGTGCTGGAGTAGGGTGGGTCCTAACCCATATGAATGGAGTCCTTATAATAGAGGAGAGGCGACACAGAGAGAAGATGGTGTCTTAGTTATCTACTGCTGCCATAACAGAAATTCCACAAGTGGATGACTTTAACAAACAAAAATTTATTCTTTCATGGCCTAGGAGGCTAGAAGCACAAAATCAGGGTGCCATCTCCTGAGGAGGGCTTTTTTTCTCTGTCAACTCTGCAGGAAGGTCCTCGTCATCAGTCTTCCCCTGGGTCTAGGATTTTCTCAGCATGGGACCCTGGGTCCGAAGGATGCACTTTGCTCCCAGTTCATCTTTCTTGGCAGTAGGAGGTCCCGCTCTTCTCTGTTCATTTCTCTCTTTTATATCTCAAAAGAGATTGACGCAAGATACAACTTAATTCTATAGATTGTGTCATGCCTCATTAACGTAATGTATAGCTCACTCTCAAACAGGATCATAACCACAGGCATAGGGGCAAGGATTTACAACACATAGGATAATTACATCAAATCACAAAATGGAGGGCATCCACACAATATGGGACTCATGGCTTAGCCAAATAGACACATATTTTGGGGGGATACATTCAATTGATGACAGATGGCCATGTGAAAACAGAGTTATACTGCAGCTACAAGTCAAGGAACACCTGGGGACACCAGAAGCTGGAAGAGGGAAGAAAGCATCCTCCCGTAGAGACTTCAGAAAAGGCATGGCCTAGCTGACACCCTGATTCAGTCTTCCAGCCTCCAGATCTGTGGACACTAAATATCTTTTAAGTTTGTGGTACAATGTTATGGCACCCCGAGGGCACTAATACAGCCCCCACAATCCATTCAATAGGCACTGAAGAACTTTCTGTGGTGTAAAGCATGGAACCTGTGTCCCCAGGCAAGATCCCTGGGAGGCTTTCTTGTTTATTGGAAAATACTGTGAATATATTGGAGATTCAAAGCAAGTGTGTTTCCCAGCTGATAGGTGAATAACTCCCAAACAGGTCATAACAGGATATGATCCTGGGAACACTCTGGTGCCTGAAGATGTTCCCCTTAGAATGGCAGGCACTCACCATCCTCCCTTTGGCTTCTAGATATTGCTTAGTAGTTGCTAAGGATTCTTTCAATGAGGGTAATGTGGCATTGAGCCTTGCAATTTCAGTTCTAATTGTCTTGGATTTCAGTATCCTGGCCCATCCAGAGAGTGCCTGGCATGTAATTATTTACCCACGTGTGTGTGTGTGTGTGTGTGTGTGTAAAACCCTGGTGACATATTGGTTAAGTGCTATGGCTGCTAACCAAAAGGTCAGCAGTTTGAATCCGTCAGGTACTCCTTGAAAACTTTATGGGGCAGTTCTACTCTGTCCTATATAGTCGCTATGAGTCGGCATTGACTCGATGGCAGTGGGTTTTTGGTTTGGGTGTGTGTGTGTGTGTGTGAATGGTGAGCCCCCATCCACTTTGCATGCAATCTTAGGGCAGTCGGTCTGCAGGCGAATAATGCTTAGCTACTAAGTATACCGACCCAATGCTCTCTTTCAGCCTGGCTTTGCTTTGCTCATTATTTCATGACCTGACATAATCTCCATGAACAGGCAGTGAGATAAGGGGCCGATTCTCATTTTGAAAATGATAAAATGGAGATAAATGGCTATAATATCATTGAAAAGGCATTTTTGTATTTAAGTCCCCAAGTTAATCTGTGCAGAAAGCCTAGAACCTGGGGCACATTAATCACGTGACAATGAAAAAGTGCTCTGTGGATAAAAGAATTTGTCTTATCCTTCTTTGCATCCCGTCATTCCAACATACAATAATACATAGCATCTGTTTGACTTTTTTTCTTTATTTTATTTTGATTCATTTCTGTACTGGCTTCATATTTGAAGCTTTCTCATTGCTTTAAACTTTTCTTGGGTCTGAGGAAGAGGCCTTTAGAACCCATTCTCAGTGTTAGCTAAGTCTTTATCTTGTCTTTGTTGTGCTCTGAAACCGATTGCCATAGAGTTGATTCCAATTCATGGGACCCCATGTGTGTCAGAGTAGAACTATGCTCCATAGTGTTTTCAGTGGCTGATTTTTTGGAAGTAGATCTCCAGACCTTTCTTCTGAGATGACTGTAGGTGGACTGGAACCTCCAACCTTTCAGTTAGCAACCAAGCACATTCACTGTATGCACCACTCCAGGACTCCTGTTGTGCTCTACTCACTGATTATTAACTCTCCCAAGCCTTCATCCAACAGGCCATTCCTCACTACCCTGTTGAAAACAGCCCCACTGTGGATTCCCTTGGCCCGGATAATTATCTTCATGGCACTTCTTGCACCTGATGCATGCATGTATCTATTGTTGCTATTTGTTTGTGCTGTCTTTGTGGTTGATGTTCTGGTACCCCATGGCTCATGTAGGGGTTGGTTGGTGGTGTTTGTTGCTCATTTTTCACTGCTACATCCCAGTCTAGCACAGTGCCTGCACATATCAGGCACCAAGCATGTTGGAATGGATGAATGCCTGATCGCGACCACTTTCTATTTATAAATATACAAAAGTCAATGTGAGGAAATGGCAAAGGACCGTCAGCATTCTGTTACCTTGAACAGAGCGTTCCTGGAGAGCAACCCCTTCCCAAGGGCTCTCTCGGGCCTCTCCTCCTCCTGCTCCTGGACACAAAGAGGGAGGGGCACCTTGGGGTGACATGCATTATTTAGACATTAGCTTCCCTTTCTGCCAGTCAGATTCTCCACTCCTAATGAAAGGAAATCTAAGAAATTATCCACCAGATATGAAGAGTTCTGACGTAGGATGTATTATAAATCTCCCCGCCAGCCACAAAAGAGCAAGCAAGAGCTTAAAGTCCCTCCATATGTATCTTAAGTTGGATAGAAAGACCGTTCCCACAAGACCTTTCATGCCAAGGTGAGCTGCCACGTACAGACAGCATGGTGCTTTAGAACAGATGGGGGGGGATCAAGTCCTGGCCCTGCCAATTAAACACTGTGACCTTGATGAACTACTTAAGCTATTTATGCCTTAGTGAGCCCATCTGTAAAATGAGGATAATAAGAGCACCTATTGTATAAACAACAACAACAAAAAAAACTAAACAAACAAACCCAATGCCATCAATTCTTACTCATAGCAACCCTGTAGAACACAGTGGAACTGCTCCATAGGGTTTACAACAAGCAGCTGGGCTCCTACCTACTGTATAGGATTCCTTTAAGGATTAAATGAGATTAACACATAAAGCTCTTAGTGCTTTGTCTAGCCAAATAAATGTCAGTTGCTGTTCTTCTGTGTTAATGTTATAGCTTTCCCCAAGAAGTGTGGACAGTTCAGATTACTAAGCTCTTAAAGCAAGAGGGAATTACATAATAGTCTTATTATTCATGTGGCCCAAAGACAGGGATGGTGAACACATTCAACCCTATTTTGGGTCATGCCACCATCTTCAAAGGTGTGTGTTTGTGCGTGTGTATGGTTACACATACATGCACAGGCACACCTGGAGAGCTATATGTGTCTGACCTTGTGTGTACACGTGCACTTGGAGAAGTGTTGGTGTATTTGCACCTGTGAGTGCATTTAGAGAAGCGTGTGTGTTTGCACATGAGTGTTTACACTGCGTGTGTTTGCACGAGCACACAAGGAGAAGTGGATGCGTATGTGTAGTGAGCACATGTGCGCATGTGTGCAGACTTGCACTCACTGAGAGAGCTCACAGCATGGCTTGCCATTTTCCTGCTGGAGTGTGTCAAAGGCCAGTGTGCAGGACTTGGAGGCCACCTAGGAGTACTGGAGCCAAGGAAAGGCAGGATCTCCCACCTGGAAGCTTCAGTTTGGATAACAGACTGTTAGGTTTCTTTTTTGCAACATTGTGAAGGAGGTGGAGAGAAGAGAGGGTATAACGTGTCTATTGACCTTCTAGCTTTCTTGGGCAAAACTTGCCTTTCTCCTGTGACTCAGGTCATCACTGGGAATTCAGTCATGGCACACAGGGATATTACATGGCCATGCATAGTCTTATTGACATGGGCAGCACGGGCCTATCAGCACTTGTCTTAGTTATCCAGTGCTGCTATAACAGAAATACCACAAGTGGATGGCTTTAACAAACAGAAATTTATTCTCTCACAGTTTAGCAGGCTAGAAGTCCAAATTCAGAGTGCCAGCTCCAGGGGAAGGCTTTCTTTCTCTGCTGGCTCTGGGGGAAGGTCCTTGCCATCAACCTTTCTCTGGCTTAGAAGCTTCTCAGCACAGGGACTCCAGGTTCAAAGGACGCACTCCACTCCTGTCTCTTCTTGCTTGGGGGTCATGAGGTCCATCTCGTCTCTGCTAGATTCTCTCTTTTATATCTCAAAAGAGATTGACTCAAGATACAACCTAATCCTGTAGATTGTGTCCTGCCTCATTAACATAAATGCCTCTAATCTTGCCTCATTAACCTCAGAGAGGTTAGGATTTACAACACATGGGATAATTACATCAAATCACAAAATGGAGAACAGCCACACAATAGTGGGAATCATGACCTGGCCAAGTTGACACACATTTTGAGGGGACACAATTCAATCCATAACAGCACTATAGGACCATCTGCCCCTATATTCATTCCACTTGGCATTCTTAAATCTGTTTGTTTGTTTTCTTTTCTTCCCTCTTTCTGGGTTGCCTGGGCATTTGTCCTTGTCAGTATGCCTGCTTTTAGCACCAGCTTTTACCCGGTAACCTGTTCCATCAGATCTAGTAGAAACAGAATGTGAGATCTTGAGAGTGCAAATGGCATGTGTATTGTGAGCAAAATCTCTAAGAACCCAAGAAAAGCCCTTGGAAAGAAGACATGGGCACTGAGCAAGAGTATGAGTATAGTTTCTTTTGCTTAATTTTTTGTTCTTGCCATTTTCCCTGCAGGTGAAGCTGCTAGATGGTTGTGAGCACAGTGTTATGAGTAGAAAACAGAAAAACAGCAGCTAGAGACAGGATTTGGAGGGATATCACAGAGAGAATGGGTCTTATAGGAGCCATACAGAAATTAAGGAATGAAATTCAGGATGTGGGAGAAAAATCCAGATGTTCTTGGGCAAGCCTCTGAGCTCAGCTTCCCAGGTCCTGGATCCCAGTACAGCCCATCTGAGCTCAAGTGACCTCCACAGCCCTGGACTAGCCATCAAAAATGTTCCCTCAAGCATAAGACAACCCTGTTCCCTGGGAGGACACCTGGCTACTCCCTGGGTGATCAGTTATATACATCTGGGCACAGACCCCCAGAGAGAGGTCCTGATGGGGCAGAGGTCCTGATGGGAACCCTGTGAGGGTCTGACAGCTCCACTTGGCAATGGAGGAATCCAGACTGGCTCAGAAACCCAGACTGGTCCAAACCTTCTGTTTCTTCAATGTGTGCGTGCGTGTGTGTGTGTGTGTGTGTGTGTGTGTGTGTGTGTGGGAAAGAGAGAGATCGTGTCATTTCGGGGGTATGTACATGCACAGACACACGCATATATGTTTTAAGGGGATATCTGAGTTTCTGGAATCTCTGAGTGACACAAATGGTCACATGCTCAGCTACTAACTGAAAGGATGACAGTTTGAGTCCACCCAAAAGTGCCTTGGAAAAAAGGCCTGAAGATTTACTCCCAAAAGGTCACAGCCACTGAAAATTTTACAAAGCACCGTTCTACTCTGACACACATGGACTCACCATGAGTCAGAATCAACCCAACAGCAGCTGGTCTGGTTTTGATTTTAAGGCTCTTTCTGGTTCAGTTTTCTGTAGTTCTGTGTCAGTCAACAATACATAAAAAAAAAACAATACATAAGGTGGATCAAAAGAGAGACTGGAAGGCCACCTGTACCCTTGTCCCCTGGCTCCTCTCTCCCTTCATTTGCCCCCTTAAGCTTTCGGATGCTGAGCCCTCTAGCAGGAAATAAGTAGGGAGGGAAATGAGAGGTCGGAGGAAAGAAGATCAGGGGACGGACAGACTGTAGAGCTTCCCCGGGAGTCCGCAGGCAAGTAGAACACCAGTTGAAAGAGCCTAGGCAGCCGGAGTCCTCCTGCCGCGTCCCTCACTGCACAGGCTGAAGTCCACCAGGAGCTCCTGGGGCCCCTGTGTCCTTGAGACCGACTGTGCCCTTGAGGCCAGGCCTGCCTCGGATGTCAGCAAAACAGGACATCCACTTCCAGGGAGGCCAGCATTTGTAAATGCTAGCAATTGGTCGTTACAGATGTAGCAGGCAAGTAGAAAACACATGGGAAGGAAAACTAGTCCCCATATGACTCGTACTCTGGCATAATGTCCCTGTAAGCCTTTTCCTATCCTCTGCCCTGTCTCTTCCGCGCAGGCTTAGGGTCCGTGCGTGTGCCCTCTTATTGCTAACATAAACTTTTCCCTTGTTATTACATGGTTTGTATCATTCATTTGCAAAGAGTCCACCCCGTATATTGAGTGGATAGCCCATGTTAAATGTGGCCATTCACATGCCTGAACAAAAATATCAAAGCATTTTGCACACTTTCAATAAGCTATAATCATGTGCAAAAAAATCCCTTAGAAATTGCAAATTTAGGCTCCACTTTTTTGTGTGATGACTTGAAGGGGTAGTTCCTTAAAGTCTAAGGCCTTTTCATCTAGGAAAACCCTGTTAACAACAATGTGTCTCCCTCCCTCCCCCCACTACTCACTCACACCCACACACAACTCACTCACAGGCACACTCGCAGATACTCAGACAACTCACACACACTCGTTGCTCCCACCCACACACAGCACACACGCACTCCTCACACCCACATACCACACAATCACACTCACAGACACTGACACACACACAATGGTACATACGCACAACAGACACACTCACAGACACTGACACACAATGGTACACACACATACACACAATACACACACTCACAGATACACTCGTACACACAATGGTACAGACACTCACGTAATACACACACATTCACACATATGCACACACTCATACATACACTCACACAGCTTAGTTTGCCTGTGGACACAGATTGAGCAGTGTGGCATGAGATGTGAGAAATGGAGTTGGAACTTTTAGATTCTGGTTTCGCTTTCATGAGCTTTGGCTCCCAGGAGTTTAAGATCACGTTAGGCAAAGCCTTGTGAGAAAGCAAGTTGTTGTGAGATGCTGTCGTTGTGGAATAACTGCAGACCAGAGACACCAGAGTCACTTGGGAACTTGTTAGAAATGCAGATTCTTGGGCCCCACCTGATGCCTAATGACTTAGAAACCTGCAGTCTGTGTTCGAACCAGCACTCTCGGTGAGCCTGACTCCCACTATGTTCGAACCAGCACTCTCGGTGAGCCTGACTCCCACTAAACTTGGAGAACCACTGTTTTAGGGAGTTGCTTTCAATCTCCTTTGTGTCCTGGGAACTTCCCTTCAAACACATTGTTATGCAAAGCCCCTTTGCCTTGTGATTCAAATAACTGGGTGACAGCTGGTGTTAGTCCCCTGCCTTGTGCCCCAGGCAGCCCCCAGAGACATCTCCAGAGTCCCCAGGGTTCAGGAATCACATTGGGAAAACCACTGCCTGCAAAAAACTGCTTTTGAAAGAATAAAAGTTAACTTCCCTGAGTTCCGCAGTTGATTTTTAAATGAGGATCAGAAGATTGTCACCTAGGGATTGTGACACAAGTTGGGTTTTTATGCTCTTTTGAAGGTGAGTTAAGATGGGCTTAATAGAGGGGTGCAAGAATCAAGGGCAAGAACTTTCTGGAAAACACCCAGGACGCAAGTGTGGGGACCACTAGCAGACTCCTGCATATGATTTTAATCATGGTAATTTTGTAAAAGGAGGAAAGCAGTTCTTGTTAACAGAATCCCAGATCCTACTGATCTTTATAGATTATAGATTAAAGTCAACACTTTAACTACACTCGGAAGCAAATTGGAAGCCAGACCCATTATGGAGTACAGCTATAATAGGTTCCATATGTTTGTGCCTACGCCAGCCAATGTTTCTGCATATATAGAGAGGCAACTTACATGGCTCCGTGCAGGAAGGTGATGCCAATATAAACAGCAGCTCGTTCCCACCAGCCCATGTATTCTCTGCTCTCTCATTCTTTCTTGAGTCTTCCTACCCCACCCACGGGAGATAGTTATCCTCCTTTTGCAATCTAATACCCAACTGGTACTCTTGGTCCTATTACCGTGACTCCTCACCATCAAATATATCCTTTTCCCCTTTCAATGTCATTCGTCCTGCACTTTTTTCTTGATGACAAATATGCTCAGGCCTCCATAATTTTAAAATGAACTATTCTTCCTTCATTCTCCTACCCCATTTTTCTCTTTTGCCTTTCATTGTGAAAATTTCTTAAGTGTAATTTTCAGTTTCCACCCATGAGCCACTTCTTGTTGTGTGTCGTGAAGCCAGTTTCAACTCATAGCAGTCCCATGCGGCAAAGTAGAACTGCCCAACAGGGTTTTCTAGGCTATAATCTTTGCAGTGGGAATCTTTATGGGAACAGATTGCCAGGTCTATGTCCCATGGAGCCACTTGGTGTGTTTGAACAGCCAACTTATTGGTTAGCAGCTGAGTGCTTAACCATTGGGCCACCAGGGCTCCCTCATGAACCACCTAATCACCCTTAATGCCTCCCAGTTTAATTTCTGCCCCTTCGTCTTTGAAAGCTGTTCCAGTCGAGACCATCACTTAATCACCAGACCCAAATGCCCTTTCTCAGTCTCCATTCTCCTTGGCATCCCTGTACCACGCAAAGCAGTTGATTTTCAGGACCTTAACATTCGTTCTTCCTTTGATTTCCAAGACCCGTATTGCCCACTTTGTCACCTTTCTCTATGACCACATTCTTTTCATGGTCCTGTGTCTTCACCTCTTAAATCCAGGTGTAAGACAAAATCTGGAACCATTCTTTCTTCATATTCTCCCTTAGAGTGCTGATTTATATTCGTGTCTATCATCATCATCACGGCCCATGAGACCTGTGGCCTTGCATTTTCTGATGCAAATCTCTGCCTCCATCTTTGTCCTCTTGTCAGTTCTACCCCTGGAATAACCCACTGGATATACTCACTGGAATTACCCTCAGCATAGCAAGTTCATAACGTCCCAGAGCCA
Organism: Elephas maximus indicus; assembly: GCF_024166365.1. Classification (NCBI taxonomy): domain Eukaryota; kingdom Metazoa; phylum Chordata; class Mammalia; order Proboscidea; family Elephantidae; genus Elephas; species Elephas maximus. The sequence continues at coordinate 7,112,786 of NC_064820.1, read as the reverse complement.
ACTCTGCTTCCTCCTTTTCCTCAAAGACCTGTTTGGTCTTTCCTAATTCAGGTGGTGACCCATGAATCATTCTTTCCAGTCACCTAAGAATTGGTAATTATCCTTCTCTCTTTGTCTCTGGTTCTGTCTTCTCCTCACGCCCCCCAAAATCAATCAATCAACAAACTCATAAAGACTATTCTCTTGAGATTTCTAGATATATGCTCATGCCACCTGAAATTCTCTCCATTTTAATTTTCATATCTTTTTATCTGTTTAATTTTATTGATGTTGTTGTTGTTAGCTGCCATCAAGTTGATTCCAACTCATGGCGACTCAGGTGTTATAAAGTAGAATTGCCCCATAAGATTTTCTTGGCTGAAATTTTAAGGAAAGCAGATCGCCAGGCTTTTTCTTTGGTGATATTGCTGGGTGGGTTTGAACTACCAACTTTTAGGCTAGCAGATGAGCACAAACCATTTCCGCCAGCTGTTGTTGTTATGAGTTGCTTCCAACTCATAGCAAACCCATGTACAACAGAACAAAACACTGCCCAGTCCTGCTCCATCCACACAATCATTGCTGTGCTTGAGCCCATTGTTCCAGCCACTTTGTCAATCCATCTCGTTGAGGGTGGTCTTCTTTTCACTGACCTTCTACTTTACCAAGCATGATGTCCTTCTCCAGGAACTGGTCCCTTGTAATAACATGCTCAAAGTATGTGAGACAACATCTTTCCATCCTTGCCTCTAAGTGGCATTCTAGATGTACTTCTTCCATGACAGATTTGTTCATTTTACTGGCAGTCCATGGTGCATTCAATATTCTTCATCGGCACCATAAATTCAAAGGAGTCAGTTCTTCTTCGGTCTTCCTTATTCATCATCCAGGTTTCAAGTGCATATGAGGTGATCAAAGATACTATGGCTTGAATCAGGCACACCTTAGTCCTCAAAGTGACATCTTTGCTTTTTAACACTTTAAAGAGGCCCTTTGCAGCAGATTTGCACAATGCAATATGTCGTTTGATTTCTTGACTGATGCTTCCACAGACATTGATGGTGGATTCAAGTAAAAAGAAATGCTTGACAACTTCAGTCTTTTCTCCATTTATCATGACGTTGCTTATTGGTCCAGTTGTGAGGATTTTTGTTTTCTTTATGTTGAGGTGTAATCCATACTGAAGGCTGTAGTCTTTGATCTTCATCGGTATGTGCTTCAAGTCCTCTTCACTTTCACCAAGCTAGGTTGTGTCATCTGCATATCGAGGCTTGTTAATGAGCCTTCCTCCAAACCTGATGCCACATTTTTCTTCATATAGTCCAGCTTCTCAGATTATTTGCTCAACCTATAGATTGAATAAGTGTGGTGAAAGAATACAACCCTGACACACACCTTTCCTGACTTTAAGCCACTCAGTATTCCCTTGTTCTGTTCAAACGACTGCCTCTTGGTCTATGCACAGGTTCCTCATGAGGACAATTAAGTGTTCTGGAATTCTCACTCTTCACAATGTTATCCATAATTTGTTATGATCCACCCAGTCAAATGCCTTTGCATAGTCAATAAAATGCCACCTAGAGACCTTAACTGTATCTCCAAAATAATTTTAATTAATATTGTTAATAATAAAAATTATGTTGTTGACCTTAATTATAGTGTTTCCCATCACACTGGCTTTTGGGTTTAAATACTCTGGTGGCGCAGTGGTTAAGAGCTCAGCTGCTAACCCCGAAAGGTTGGCAGTTTAGATCTACCAGCCACTCCTTGGAAACCCTATGGGGCAGTTCTACTCTGTCCTGTAGGGTCGCTAGGAGTCAGAACTGACTTGATGGCACCACCAACAACAACAACAATATCTATATTTGTGTATTTTATATATATGTGTGTATGTGTGTGTATGCGTATATACACTAAATATGTAAATGTTGTTGTTGTTAGTTGCTGTTCAGTCAATTCTGACTCATGGTGACGCCATGTGTACAGAATAGAACTGCTCCACAGAGTTTTCAAGTCCATGACCTTTCAGAAGCAGATTGCTGGGCCTGTCTTCCAGAGGTGCCTTTGGGTAGGTGTAAATCACCAACCTTTCAGCTTGTAGTTGAGTGTTAACCGTTAGCCAGTCATGGACTCCAGATATGTAGATACATAGATATATGCATATATAGATATACGTACACACATGCACACACGTATGCATTTGCACAAATATACAAATACATTAATGAGAGTAAATAATTATCTGTTGTTTATTCCACTAACATTTTTTTGTCAGAAATAGAGGCTTATTTTTTTCATATGCTGGACTTTATTACATTTATGTTGAGGTTTGTATTTGTTTTTTGACCCATTAAGACGGTGAAATATATTAACAGATTTCTCTAATGTTGAACCATTCTTATATTCCTGGTATGAATCAATACCTGGTGATGATGTGTTTTTTTTTAATGTATTTACTATTTTTTTCCTAATATTTCTCAATATAATTGAGATTTAATTTTCTTTGTGTCCTACAATGTAAAAAGGACGTTGGAACCATTTATTTATTTGTATCCTGTGGAACAATTTAAATGACACTGATCTTACCTGTTCTTCAGCATTAGGTTGAATTTATTTAAAGCATCTGAATTTGTTGCACTTTTAAAAGTTAGCTCATTGATAAATTTTATATTCTACGTGGTAATTGTACTGCTTAGATTATTTATCCCTTCTGGGGATAATTAAGAACACCATTTTTTTCTATAGGATCTAAAATTTTACCCTTACTTATTTGAAGACCACCAACACCACGAATATATTAATTTCTTCTACATGTGGATATTTTTTATTCTCACTCTCATCTTGTACATTTGTATCACTCCCTATTTTCTTGGTTAAGTAAGGATATGAATCAGGGTTTGGAAAAGAGAATTTATTCTAGGCATCTCAGGTAGGAAGGGATTTAATTCAGGGTATTGGTTGCTTACAACATAGTTGGAAGAGCTGTAGGAATGAATGTCAGACACCTGTAGTTCAAAAAGTCGCTCTGGCTTTTTAAAGAGCCAGGAAGTTGTAGCAAATGATTACAACTAAACCAGAACTGGAGTAGGTGATGCCCAAGAAAAATGAGCAGAGGTTACTGCAGGCTTCACATCTTCCAAAGCCCATGCTATGCCCTCTGCTGTCAAAGGCAAGATAATGTGACACCTAACTCTGTTCTGCCCTCCATAACGTTGTATGAATGCTTCTTGTTGATGGAGCTGATGGAAAGCACACAGACAAGAGATTTATGAAATGTAGTGCCCCAGCTTCCAGCCCCTGTGATATAGGGGAAAACATGGAAGAGGGGGGTGTACTGAGTTACTTTTTTTTTAATGTTTGAAGACTTCCTCCTAAAATCATTAGCTTTTTGATGTATTTCTGTTTCAACCAATGTCTCTTTTCTAAAATGATTTCTGCTTCAACCCTGTGTCTGTTTAGTAATATGCTGACTTCTATTTGATTTTCTAATACATTCACTTTTCTTTCAATCTATATCACTTCCTTCTTTCTGCTTCATTTAACTGTCTTTTTTCTAAACTACTAATTAGACATTTGATTACTTATTTTTATAATTACTTATTTATCAATATGAGTATATAAGACCATGAATTGGCTTCTGAATATGTCTTTAGCTACATCCCACAGATTGTTTTATAGCATTTTAATAAGTATTATTTTCTTTAGTATGTAAATTTTGTATGATCCCTCCCTCCTTTTTATTCTCTTCCCATTGTTGTCAGATACCCTTGAGTCGGTTCCAACCCTGTAGGACAGAGCAGAACTGCCCTATAGGTTTTCTAAGGAATGGCTGGTGGATTCAAACTGAAAACCTTTTGGTTAGCAGCTGAGCTCTTAACCGCTATGCCACCAGGGCTGTTCCCAGAATTGCTAGAAATTTTAAAGGGATACTTTACCTTCCCTTTTTCTTTTCCTGTCATAGTTTTTTTTTTTTTTTTTTTTTTTTTTCTTTATCTGCTGATGGTCTATCAGTGATTTTCACCCAAAGATTGTGCCATCCCTCCTAAGGGGCATTTAGACACGTGTGGAGGCATTTTAGCTGTTTAATGATCAGGATGGGCGTGCAACTGGCACTTAGTGTGTAGGATGCAGGGATGTTAAAAGTCTTGCAACATGTGGAGCTGTGCTAAAATGTTATTGCCTAAAAGCCAGCAGTGCCTCTGTGAAGAAGAATGAAAACTCTTCAAAGTCACACAGCTAACAAATAACTGGCAGCATCAGAACATGCATACTCGTTGGACAAACACAATGATTGTTCTTGTTTTTTAACTGTATTGTTACAAAAATATTGAATTAATTGCTAGATCTGGAGTTCCCTCTTATCCTATAATGGTAAAAGTTCTGGGGCTTGTTACATAGGACTTGGCTGGCACTCAGGCTGCTCAAAGGGAAGCCAAACAAATGTCTCCAATAAGAAAAAAGAATAATTACATTCATAAAGTAAACTTCTATTTCTATTTCAAAGCAAAACAAATTCCTTATTTGCTTAAATGAGAGTCAGTAGCTTGCCCAGATTCAACAATGATCATTAAGACATGATTCTTGGTTGAGGTTTGAGCATACGGTTTGAATTTCACATTCCTTTAAACTCAAAGCATGAAACAAACTTGGGCCATTATTTATAGGGTAACGCCTCCTTAAAAAAAAGCCATAAGAGCTTAGTTAAATATTTTAAAAATAGACTTTTAAATTGACATGTAAGTAGAGGAAAAGATTAATATTTTTTTTGTATTCATTAGGGAGACTTCTAACAGTTTTATAAAATTACACTTTTACTGAAAACTTTCCTCCTTTAAATTGGGTCCTAATGGTTATCAGGCTGATCATCAGATTCTCTGCAGAACGGTTTTAAGCAGACGTGCATTTCTTTTTCTAATTTAGTAGCTTCTTATCCCCGTTCCTCTCTTATTCCTCTAATTAGGAAGTGCAGGACCAGACAGTGTTTAATTCTGTCGTATGTAGGGTCACTATGAGTCAGAACCGACTCCACGGTACCTAACAACAACATAACATTCTTTGTTGACAAGGGGGTTCATAAATCATTGATTCAACTTTCATCTCATCATTGATACTTGGATGATTTTTTAAAACTGATCCCCAATTAGTCCCAAGTAACAGAGAAGGAAAAGTAGTCTTTAGCTAAGAATTAGTTAACCCACTAATAACGTGTCTGAGCTTACAAGTTACTGAGCAAAGAACAATTGGCCAATTGCTGAAAATATGTGAGGAAACAAATTAATATATGCAAGCTACTGAGACTACAGAAATTAGTAACACATGTTCTCTTCCCTCCAGAAACTATTCCAATGGATGACACATATGTGTTAACTGGATCTTATAATTACTGTCACCTACCAGTTGTTGGTGAGCCTACTTTGGCTCCTGCCAACCCCATGCATGTCAGAGTGGAACTGTGCTCCATAACGTTTTCCAAGGCTGATTTTCTAGAATTAGATCACCAGGTCTTTCTTCTGAGGTGCCTCTGGGTAGACTTAAACCTCCAAACGTTCAGTTAGCAGCCAAGAATGTTAACCATTTGTTCTGCCCAGGAACTCCAAACTTTATAATTAGAGTCAACATATAATGCATTGTCCAAACTAGAACACTTTTCCGAGTAAAAGGGCAACTGTTATCCATTGGGGAGCCCTGATAACATAGTGGTAACGAATTCGTCTGCCAACCAGAAGGTCATCAGTTAAGTCCACCAGCCATTCCTTGGAAACCCTGTGGGGCAGTTCTACTCTGTCCTATAGGATCACTACGAGTCAGAATCAACTTGACGGCAGCAGGTTTGGCTTTTGTTTATTATCCTTTGGACCCCTGGTGGTGCAGTGGTTAAGAGCTCAGCTGCTAACTGAAAGGTCAGCAGTTCAAATCCATCAGCAGCTCCTTGGAAACTCTTCAGGACAGTTCTACTCTGTCCTATAGCATCACTGAGTCAGAATTGGCTCGACAGGAACGGATTTTTATTATCCTTTGGCTTAAACTATAGATATCTTGGGCAAACTGAGATATAAATGTTGTAGCTTCTAATTTGGCTTAGAGCTGTTGTTGTTGACTCATCACAACCCCATGCGCAACAGAACAAAACACTGCCCGGTCCTGTGCCATTCTCACAATTGTTATGCTCAAGCCCATTGTTGCAGCCACTGTGTCAGTCCATCTCGTTGAGTGTCTTCCTCTTTTTCACTGACCCTCTACTTTACCAAGCATGATGTCCTTCTCCAGGGACTGATCCCTCTTGACAACATGTCCAAAGTATGTGAGACACAATCTCAGCATCCTTGCTTCTAAGGAGCCTTCTGGTTGTATGGCTTAGAGCAGTGGTTCTGAAAGTGTGGTCCCTAGACCAGTAACATCAGCAACACGTGGGGTTTTGTTAGAAACCTAAATTCCCAGGCCCCTTCCCAGTCCTGCTGAATCAGAAACTTCACGGGGTGGGCCCAGCGATGTGTAATTAACACGCCCTCCTAGAGATTCTGATGCACACTCAAGTCTGAGAGCCACTGACCAAGAGAAGTCAGAGGAGGGGACATTTGGGTGTGGTGTAAAACTGATTTTGTTAAAGTAGCAGAGAGCTGAATAATTTTACAAACCTGAAAGGCTCATACGTAACCGCCCCTTCGCCACCACCAGCACCCAAAAAGCTAATGGCCAGGAAATGGATTATTTGGGACTCAGACCCACGAGCGTCCGCAGGGTTTTCTGCTCTGGAACCTGGAGCACCCTCTTCATCATGCCACCTCAGGACACAAATTCTCTGTAAAACCTGTCTTTCCCTTCTTAATTGCCTTTTTCTTTTGGATCAAGCAAAGCCAAAATGTCAAACTTAGTTCCAATGCATATTTTAGAGACTTTTAAATTAATTTTCTTAAGTGAAGTGGAATTCGACTCCTTGTGCAGCCTAGCGTTAGAGATTAGTGTGGCTGGGTCTGCAGCCAACGGTTCTGCTCAGCGAAAGCCGCTCTTCCATCCCCTCCCTTGTGAGCAAACCTCTGATGACCTGTCGGATGAAGGGAACAGAGCTGAGGGGCTGTGCGCTGCAGGAAGTCACGGCCCTGGCTGCAGAGACAGAGAACAGAGGACCCCTGTTATCAGCATGAGTCCTTCATAGGTTTTTCCAAGCACAGTGATAAAATAAAGATAAAATAAATTTTAAATCTTAACATATTTTAATTGTGTCCATTTTAAATCAACACTAGTTTGGTTCTTCCTCTTCTTTTTTCCTCTCTGTCGAATGAACTCTTTAATATCATCCTTCCCTGGCGATAGTCCCTTTCAGGGAAATTAATGGAAATAATGAACAGATTTAGGAATGTTAGCCTTAAACAGCACTGGGTTTCATCGTCTGATGTAGATGAGGCTGAGAATCAAACCAACTCCTGTTTCCATTGACCGCATCTGATATAACGCATAACTCAGTATTGGGAAAATGAGCCATTAGTTTGCAATGAAACCATGGTAACAGTTGTTGTTGTTGTGTGCCGTTGAGTTAATTCTAACTCATAGCCACACTATAGGAAAAGTAGAACTGCCCCATAGGGTTTCCTAGGCTATAATCTTTATGAGAAACGAGTCCTGTGGCGCAGTGGTCAAAGCATTCAACTGCTAACCAAAAGATGGGCAGTGTGAACTCACCAGCTGCTCTACAGGAGAAAGATATGTCAGTCAGCTTCTATAAAGATTACAGCATTGGAAACCCTGTGAAGCAGCTCTGCTCTGTCTTATAGCATTGCTATGAGTTGGAATCAACTCGACAGCAACAGGATAAGGGGGAGCAGAATCTTTACAGGAGCAGATCCCCAAGTCTTTTCTTCACAGGCTGGCCGGTGGGTTCAAACCACTGGCCTTTCAGTTACCAACCGAACACTTGACCATTGTGCCACCAGGGCTCATTTGGTCATAGTTTACCCATTGCCATTGAGTCAATTCCAACTCATAGCGACCCTATAGGACAGAGTAGAACTGCCCAGTACAGTTTCCAAGGAGTGCCTGGTGGATTTGAACTGCTGACCTTTTGGTTAGCAGCCATAGCTCTTCCCCATTATACCTCTCTGAATTCTTTGTCAATAAATTGCTTATCATTTTCTTGTCTTTGTTTCTTTCTGGTTTGTTCTTAATATTTTCCTATTGCATTTCTATTTAGTATGCCTATCACAGATGAATGGAAATGTGGGTCAGATATATTGGTACTATGTTTCTTTTGAGAAATGGCTAGTTTTTCCAACCATGGAAGCAGAGAAGAACGAGTGCATTTCATGCAAGGTGTGATAGCATCAATTGCAAGGCACATCTCAATCGTCAAGATGTTAAGATGTAGGCAGAGTACGTCCACCTTAGAATTGATGGACTTCACTAACAAAAATTATGAAAACAGATCACAGAAGTAGAAGGTCAATAGTTGGCCAGCTAGTCATTAACCCAAAGACATGCAAATACAGTAAGACCTTTAAAAAGAGATGGCGTTAGCTCTTCATCTGCCTTTTACAGCTGGACCTACTTGTGAGTCTTGATTGTTGGTCTCACCCTTCCACACAGGACAGATGTCCACGAGAACAAGCTGCTATCAAGACCTAAGGTTTCAAGTGAACACATCCTTCTGCAACCCCAGGACACGACCTGTCACAGGGATGGTGTCTTGCAAACTATCTGCCTGTCCTCCCAGGTAAGAGGCACCAGGTTCAGTTTTGCAAATGTACTTTGAGAGTCCTTAGGCTCCTGGGTATAGAGAATTAGAATGCTAACTGCTGTCCCGTAGAGCAAAGAGGCGAAAGTTACAAGAACTGCCTGAACAAGTGACCTAAAAAAAGTATATTCAGACAGGGACTAGTCCAGAACTTCTAATGAATGTAAGTGGAAGTTTGTGTAATGGAATCCTGCTTTTTCTATCTTTAATGAGTTGCAGGCTAGCACCAGAGATAACATACCATAGTGATGCTGACATATTATCTCCTAGCCTCCCGTCCCCTGTACAATTGTTTACTTTTCTTACTGAAAGGCAACATGATAGAGAACCCAGTCGCAGGCCTGACTGAGTTGTAAGGGGGTTAGAGTTGGCACAATGCACTGAAGGCAGACGGGCATGTGGGCTGGAGATTTGGAGAGCAAGGGCTTCTGCTCTTCTGTGTTTAGGTCTTTTGTCCCCACATATCTCTAGATGAAAGCTCAGGTCCTCTGAGATGATTTTTTTGGCAAGGACCCCAAAGGAGGTGGTCGTGGTTCTGCTCGGAGTCTCATCAGCCATCAATCCTGGGCGAGCTTTAACCTCTCTGGCCCTCGCATTCTTCATCTTTCTGTGGGGTCCATCACAGAGGGGATGCAAGAATCCACTGAGATCATGCATTTATGGATGAAAGCCTAACTCCAGCCGGACAGCTCAGGCACTCAGAAACTTAATACAAGGTAATCTGACACATCTTACCAGATAGCTTTTATGTATTTTTATTGTGGTGAGTGTATATATATAAAACAAAACATTTGCCATTTCAACATTTTTTCATATGTGCAATTCAGTGACATTTATTACATCCATCTTTTTGTGTACTTATCACTACTGTTTCCAAATGTTTCCATCACCGTTAACAGATCTCAGTCTCCCCAAAGCAATGACTTCCCTTTTCCCTTCCTTACCACCCCTGGTATCCAGGAAGAACTTTGGTCTCTATCCCTTCCCATTGCTCTCGAGTTGATTCCAACTCATAGCGACCCTATAGGACAGAGTAGAACTGCCCCATAGGGCTTCAAAGGCTGTAATCTTTACAGAAGCAAACTGCCACATCTTTCTCCCTCAGAGCGGCTGGTGGGTTTGAATCGCCAATCCTTTGGTTAGCAGCCGGGAGCTTTAACCACTACGCCACCATAGCTCCTTTTGGTCTCTCAATACATTTGACTATTCTATGTCACATGAGGGAACTCACATAATATTTGCCCTTTTGTGACTAACTTGCTTTTAAGGTTGATCCATGTTGTGGCATGTATCAGGACTTCATTTCTCTTTATGGCTGAATAATCTTCCGTTATACGTATGTACCACATTTTTTTATCCATTCACCTGTTGATGGTTACTTAGGCTGTTCCCACCTTTTGGCCATTGTAAATAGTGCTGCTATGACCATCGAGGTACATGTATCTGGTTGTATTCCTGCTTTCAGTTTTGCTGGGTATATACCTAGGAGTGGAATTGCATGATCAAATGGTAGCTCTATGCTTAACTTTCTGAGAAACTGCTAAACTGTGTTCCACAGTGGCTGTACCATTTTGCCATCCCACCAGTAATGGATTAAGGGTTCCAATTTATCTACACCCTCACCAACATCTGTTGTTTTCTGTGACAAAATCATTTTAAAGATCCACAGGGCCTGGCAAATTGATCCCACATTTGCTAAACTATGTCTCAGTAGCTTAAAGCTGAAGACAATAAGGTACAGGAAGATTAGAGGTTTCTAAGTTCTTCTCTGGGCTGCTTTCAATCTCTAGTCTCTCACTTAAGGAGCCCTGGTTGTGCAGTGGTTAAGCACTCTGCTGATAACCAAAAGGTTGGCAGTTTAAACCTGTAAGACATTCTGTGGAAGAAAGATGTGACCGTCTGGTTCTGTAAAGATTACAGCCTTGGAAACCCTATGGGGCAGTTCTACTCTGTCCCACAGGGTCACTATGAGTTGGAATTAACTCCACAGCAATGAGTTGGGTCTCTCTTTCAGAGTAGAGACAGTGGCCACCCATCACATCTGAGGGACTCGGACCTTCCCTCTGGTCACAGTGAGAGGACAGTATCTCACAAAGATTCTCCCTCCTGGTACACCTGTCCCCTCAGAGGCTGGGGACCCCCATCCATTAAAGCCATCGACCTGGCCTCAGTAGTGCTGCTTTAAACTACCACACCCATAAGCCTGCTGTTAAGAGTTGCCATTGAGTTGACTCTGACTCATGGAAACCCCGTGAGTGTCACTGTGCTCTACAGGATTTTCAGTGGCTAATTTTTTGTAAATAGATCACCAGGTCTTTCTTCTGAGGTGCCTCTGGGTGGACTTGGGCCTCCAACCTTTCAGTTAGCAGCTGAGCATATTAACCATTTTCAACTCCCAGGGACATGCCAATAAAAAGTTGTGCAAGGATTCTATTGCATAAGATCTGTCACCAAGGGGTTTGATCCGCACATGGTGATTCTCACCAGGGTGGAATGAGGCTCTTAGAATCACTGTGTGGCACTGTGACAATGCCTTGTATCAGTCAGTGAGCCCAAAGCGAGCCCTATGCTCCCCTCCAGACCCAGGAGCTGACATTCTACGGGCTGTGCTGGGCTCAGTGAGGAGAACACAGCCCTTCTGCTGCAGGAAGTGAGAACCTGAATGCAGAAGATCCAGGGTAACTTAGGAATATGACCCCAGCAGTCAGTGGGCAGGATGTAACATGGCTCAGTTGTCTGCAAAAATGGCCAGGTATTCTAAAGAAAATGGGGGGCAAGAGAGCCAGGGTTCCCTTGCCTCCTGCTGAGGTGTTGCACCATCTTGACTCCCATCTCCCCAGGCAGCAGTGGGGTCTGCAGCTAGGTTCCAGTTAGCCAGCACTGATATAACACAGTAAGTGAGGAGATCAGTCAGAATCTGCCCGGAGCCTTGTTGTCTTTAAACATAGATGTTAGGAATGCTGCTTTTTGCACGAAGGCTCTCCTTCCATTCTGCACGGAGTACAAGGCTTACGAAGGCAGAATAACCGATGGTTCCTCCAGCTACCCCATTGGTCCCTTACTTCAGACTTCAAAGATAGGAGTCAGTTAATAACCTCCTTACCTTCCCTCAACAATCCACCTCCTCTATACTCACTTGCTCTCCTTCCCTCCTTCTCAGTGGGACAAGCAGGCCTGCTCCTAGGCAAGTTTATCTCTGGTTTCCCTTCCTGCTTACGATTCCTTCAAAGGAAGGCTTTTAAATGACTGTTGGGTTTTCCCATATTCTCTGCTGCAAAATGATTGTAAACATATATATATATATAATGAGTACATATAAATTATTAATATTTTAATATATATAAATATATGAGTATTACAAGTGTATTAAATTATTAATTTTCCTTATAAGACACCTCTTAACCCTATAATAATTAGGAATTTTTTTCCTCTTTGGGCCTCTTTCCACTCAGTCTCCTGACAGTTTGCCTTTCTACTGTTGAGGGTTCTAAAGCAAAGTCATCTCTGTATTTGTCCATGTACTGTATACATCCAGGTAAATTTAATAAATGAGCTCTATCAGGAGCATTGTATTCACAAATAAATAAATAAAAGACACAATTTAGAGGAGAAAGTTTCAGTCTGGGGAAGTTGGAATTGAGGAATGTGGACACTATGTCAACAACACAAAATGGGAGCTACTCTAACTCACCCAGGGTCTGAGTCTTATCTAACTTCTTGATTTAGATATTCTCTTATTTAACATTGAAAATACCATGGCTTATTTGAATTATGGTATTGGCAAAGAATATTGAATATTTTTTTTTTTATTGAATATACCATAGTATATATTGAATATGGAAATGCTTGTGACGTAGTGGGTAAGAGCTACCTCTGCTAACCAAAATGTCGGCAGTTCAAATCCACCAGGTACTCCTTGGAAACTCTATGGGGCAGTTCAACTCTGTCCTATAGGGTAGTTATGAGTTGGAATCAGCTTGATGGCAATGGGTGGGTTTATATTGAATATATCACAATATATCATGGACTGCCAGAAGAACAAACAGATCTGTCTTAGAAGAAGTAGAGTCAGAACATTCCTTAGAAGTAAGGATGGGGAGACTTTAATTCATGCACTTTGGACATGTTATCAGGACGGACCAGTCCCTGGAGAAGGACATCATGCTTAGTAAAGTAGAGGGTCAGCAAAAAAGGGAAACACCTTCACCTAAATGAATTGACACAATGGCTACAACAGTGGGCTCAAGCATAACAATGTTTGTGAAGATGGTGCAAGACTGGACAGTGTTCTGTTCCGCTCTACATGGAAGTGTAGTAAGTTGGAACGAACTCAATGGCACCTAACAACATATTTACAAACAATTCTGTTGTCCTCTGGGGAGAAGCTTTTCAGAGACAATGCTATGGCATCACTATAAGCCTCCCACCACACTTCCCTCCTTGTTCTTATACAGGACAAAGGTGGCAGGGGACCCAGTCACTGCCACATCCCAGTACAAGGTAGGGGCCTGATAATAAGTGGGTCTTGTTAGGTCCTCATTGTATAAATGAAAAAAGATAGCCCAGGCTCCCATCCTGTCTTGGTCATCTAGAGCTGCTATAACAGAAATACCACAAGTGGACGGCTTTAACACAGAGAAGTTTATTCTCTCACAGTGCAGTAGGCTAGAAGTCCAAATTCAGGGCGTTGGCTCCAGGGGAAGGCTTTCTCTTTCTGTCGGCTCTGGAGAAAGGTTTTTGACATCAGTCTTCCCTTGGCCTAGGAGCATCTCAGTGCGGGAACCTCAGGTCCAAAGGATGTGCTCTGCTTTCAGCAATGCTTTCTTGGTGGTATGAGGTCTCCAAATCTCTGCTTGTTTCCCTTTCCTTTTGTCTCTTGTAAGATAAAAGGTGATGCAGGCTACACCCCAGGAAAACTCTCTTTACATTAGATCAGGGATGTAACCTGAGCAAGTGTGTTACATCCCGTCTTAATCCTCTTTAACAACAGGTAGAGATTATGATTTACAACACATAGGAAAATCACAAAATGGAGGACAACCACACAATACTAGGAATTGTGGCCTACCCAAGTTGACACAAATTTTTGGGAGACACAATTCAATCCATGACACATCCCAAATGCTTCTGCATTAGGCTATTTTAATCTACTGGGCTTCATTTGCGTGGGTGATGTTGTTGTTGTTAGGTGCCGCCAAGTCGGTTTGACTAACAAAATACTGCCCATTCTCACAATCATTGTTATGCTTAAGCCCATTGTTCCAGCCACTGTGTCAGTCCATCTCTTTGAGGGTCTTCCTCCCGATAACTTGTCCACAGTACATGAGACAAAGTCTCACCAACCTTGTTTCTAATGAGCATTCTGGTTGTAGTTCTTTCAAGACAGATTTGTTCATTCTTCTGGCAGTTCATGGTATATTCAATATTCTTTTCCAACACCATAATTCAAAGGCATCAATTCTTCTGCAGTCTTCCTCATTCATGGTCCAGCTTTCACATACATATGAGATATGAGATGATAGAGAAAAAAAACATGGCTTGGGTCAGGCACGCTTTAGTCTGTAAAGTGACATCTTTGCTTTTTAATGCTTTAAAGAGATTTTTTGCAGCACATTTGCCCAGTGCAATGCATCATTTGATTTCTTGACTGCTACTTCTGTGGGTGTTGACTATGGATCCAAGTAAAATGAAATCCTTGACAACTTCAGTATTTTTTCTTTTTATCATTATGTTGCTTATTGGTCCAGTTGTGAGGATTTTTGTATTCTTTATGCTGAGGTGTAATCCGTATTGAAGACTGTAGTCTTTGATCTTCATCAGTGTTTCAAGTCCCCTTCACTTTCAGCAACCTAGGTTGTGTCTTCTGCATAAAGAAAGTTGTTAATAAGTTTTCCTCCAGTCTTGATGCTGAGTACTTCTTTATAGTCCAGCTTCTTGGATTATTTGCTCAGCATACAGATTGAATAAGTATGGTGAAAGGATTCAGCCCTGACACGCACCTTTCCTAACTTTAAACCACTCAGTATCCCCTTGTTCTGTCCGAACAATTGCATCTTGTTCTAAGTACAGGTTGCACATGAGCACAATTAAGTATTCTGGAATTCCTATTCTTCAAAACATTATCCATAATTTGTTATGATCCACACAGTTGAATACCTTTGCATAATCAATAAAGCACAGCTTTTAGTCATGATCCTTCTGGCATCAGCAATGATATCCCTCATTCCATGTCCTCTTCTGATCCAGCTTGAATTTCTGGCAGTTTTCTGCGAATGTACTGCTACAACAGCTTTTGAATGATCTTCAGCAAAATTTCAGTTGTATGTGATAGTAATGATATTATTTGTTAACTTCCACATTCAGTTAGATCCCATTTCTTTGGAATGAGTGCAAATATGGATCTGTTCCAGTCAGTTGGCCAAGCAGTTGTCTTCTGAATTTGTCACATAGACAAGTAAGCACTTCCAGTGCTGCATCCATTTGTTAAAACATCTCAGTTGGTGTTCCGTCAGTTCCTGGAACCTTGTTTTTTGCCAATGCCTTCAGTGTAGCTCGAACTTCTTCCTTTAGTACTATCAGTTCTTGATCATATGCCACCTCCTGAAATATTTGAAAGCAACTGATTCTTTTTGATGCAGTGACTCTGTGTATTCGTTCCATCTTCTTTTGATGTTTCCTGCATCGTTTAATATTTTTCCCACAGAATACTTCAATATTGCAACTCAAGGCTTGAATTTTTAATTCAGTTCTTTCACTTTGAGAAATGCCGAGTGCATTCTTCCCTTTTAGCTTTCTAACTCTAGGTCTTTGCACATGTCATAATAATACTTTGTCTTCTTGAGCCACCCTTTGAAATCTTCTGTTCAACTCTTTTACTTCGTCATTTCTTCCTTTTGCTTTAGCTGTTTGACATTCAAGAGCCATTTCAGAGTCCCTTCTGACATTCATTTTGGTCTTTTCTTTCTTTCCTGTCTTTTTAATGAGCTCTTGCTTTCTTCATGTACGATGTCCTAGATGTCGCCCCACAACTCGACTGGTGTTTGGTTATTAGTGTTCATTGTGTCAAATCTATTCTCAAAATGGTCCCTAAATTCTCAAAATGGGATAGGCTCAAGGTCCCACTTTGTCTCCTGTGGACTCGTTCAAATTTTCATCAGTTTGAACTTGAACTTACATATAAATAATATGAGTAAACAAGTCTGTTCTGAAGTCAGCCCCTGGCCTTGTTCTGACTGATGATAGTGAGTTTTTCCATTGCCTCTTTCCACAGATGTAGTTGATTTGATTCCTATGCATTCCATTTGGCAAGGTCTATGTGTATGTTGTTGTTGTTGTTGTTAGGTGCCGTCGAGTCGGTTCCGACTCATAGCAACCCTATGCACAACAGAACGAAACATTGCCCAGTCCTGTGCCATCCTTAAAATGGTTGTTATGCTTGAGCTCATTGTCGCAGCCACTATGTCAATCCCCCTAGTTGAAGGTCTTCCTCTTTTCCGCTGACCCTGTACTCTGCCAAGTATGATGTCCTTCTCCAGGAACTGATCTCTCCTGACAACATGTCCAAAGTATGTAAGACGCAGTCTTACCACCCTTGCTTCTAAGGAGCTTTCTGGTTGCACTTCTTCTGAGACAGATTTGTTTGTTCTTTTGGCAGTCCATGTGTATAGTCCCTGTTTATGCTGTTGAAAAAAGGTATTTGCAGTGACGAAGTTGGTGGTCTTGCAAAATTCTATCATGTGATTTCTGGCATCATTTCTATCACCACCACCAATATTTTCCAACCGCCAATCCTTCTTTGTTTCCAACTTTTGCATTCCAATTGACAGTAATTATCAATGCATCTTGATTGCATGTTTAATCAATTTCAGACTGCAGAAGTTGGTAAAAATCTTCAGTTTCTTCATCTTTGTCCTTAGTGGTTGATGGGTAAATAGAATGGATATCATACTATCACTGACAGCATTGTACTTCAGGATAGATCTTGAAATTTTTTTTTTGACAATGAACGCGACAGCATTTATCTTTAGTTTGTCATTCCCGACACAGTAGACCATATGCTTGTCTGACTCAAAATGGCCAATAATGGTCCATTTCAGTTCACTAATGCCTAAGATATCGATGTTTATGTGTTCTATTTCATTTTTGACAATTTCTAATTTTCCTGGATTCATATTTCATACTTTCCACATTCCAATTATTATTGGATGCTTGCAGGTATTTCTTCTCATGTTGAGCCATGCCACATCAGCAAATGAAGATCCTGAAAGCTTGACTCCATGCACATCATTAAGGTCGACTCTACTTTGAGGAGGCATCACTTTCCCAATCATATTTTGAGTGCCTTCCAACCTGAGGGGCTCATCTTCCGGCACTATATCAGACAGTGCTCTATTGCTATTCGTAAAGTTTTCACCGGCCAATTTTTTTAGAAGTAGATTGCCAGGTCATTCTTCCTAGTCTGTCTTAGTCTGGAAGCTCAGTTGAAACCTGTCACCAGGGATGACCCTGCTGGTAGCTGAAATAGTGGTGGCAAAGCTTCCAGTAGCACAGCAACAAGCAAGCCACTTCAGTACAACAAACTGACAGACACCTGGTGCTATTAAGGAGCTGGGAAGTCTGTGCTCCCCAAGGGGCACTGTGTCAAGGGCTTTGGTGTGGGCTGCGGACTCAGACTGTCTGGGTTCACATCCCACTTCTAATTTGAAGGGGGTAATATTAGTACCTATCTCATAGGGAGGGCATAGATAATCCACATAAAGCTCTCAGCACGGTACACATACATGCATGGTAAACACTCAATAAATCGTGACTATTTTTAATTTTGCAGTAAAAGGAGAAACAAATTCTCATCAGTTATTTCTTTAGTCTGTTCGGCGAAACTACCAATGACAGACGCAGAAGGATTAGCCTATATACATGTATGGATCTTTGTGGATTATTTTAGCAATTCAGTTGGGAAAAGAAATTTTAATTAAAAACCATATTTTGTTTTTTCCTCTGAAATATATTTTCTTGTCCAGCATACTGACAATGTTTTATTCCTGATTAAATGGGCAGAAGACCCAAGTTTCTCTTCTGTCTGATCAGACTGGGTCTCCATGAATTCTATGTGGCACTCACCAAGCGTCACTGGGATTTGTTGTTTTGTCCTAACAGGATCTTAAAGCAGAAATAACTACCCTCCTCCCCCGCTCATCCTCATCATCCTTCCTCATTCTAAATGGCAAGATGTTGTTGGGTGCAATTGGGTGTTTCATGTTCAACTGGTAGGAGAGTCCCAAAGAATTGAGGAGCAGAGTCTTTAAAACGTCTCCACCCACAGCCTTCTCATTTTTTAACTGAAGTGGAAGAGTAAAGCTGTCATGCTGGTTAGAAACCCCCAGCTTCCTTCTGTTCACATCCGAAAGCTGTGTGTTCATTGTCCACAGTGCACAAGGCTGGGATACTGTCAATCCGTGGGGATCCTTGGCTAGTGGAAGCTCCAGATCATAAATCTCCGCAGGTGACAGAGGCTCTATGCTGGAGGAAGACCATGTTCAAATGTCTGTGAGGCTTGTGCCAGCAGAAGCATCTTGGCTGGATCGTGGGACATCAGCAATCCCAGGCTGCTCCCCGGGGATTTTTCTCCTCTGGCTTCGCACCAACACTGGGACGAACAGGCAGCTGCAGCTCACTCATTCTCCTCACATCTGCCCAAACCTTCGCGTGAATCAGGCATTTTTATCACTGGCTTTTGAGACATGAACTATAAATCACACAAGTATGTGTTTCCTTTGTACTTCTCCGTTTATCTAAATGGAGCAATCACCCATGCCATTTATCTTAGCTATCTTGTCTGCTGGACATAAACACAAATAGCATACCTGCCTGCCAGTGCAGTGAAGATATCACCAGAGGAAATGGGTTCCAGATGTTCCGTGGATACTTCCCTCTCTCCTCGCCACTCTCCTAGGAATGCCGAGTCAGAGTTTGAGTCAGACACATTGTGAACAAATGCTGTGCTTTCCCCTCTAAGGAATCTGTGCAAATGTGGCCACCTCCCTGCCATCCTCACAACTGGATACTTGGACAGCCACATATATATATATTTTTTTCCTATTCCTTAGCAATCCATTAGCAGATTTTTTTTCTTTTTCAAAAGAGTTACATAGATGAACAACTATTCATTTGCTTGTATGCTGTGGTAACTAAAGATAAGACTCAGCAAGGCAGTGTTATTACTAATGCTATTTTATCTCACCACTGTCAGAGAATAGGAGTGAGTGTTGTTCTGTCTTGTATCTTTTATATGTGAGTCATGAATATATTACCCATCAGTCCTGTATAGGTATTAAGGGAATGAAAACCAAAAGAAAAAAAAAAAAAAGTTGCTGTCTAGATGATTTCAACTCATAGTGACCCTGGAGAACAGAGTAGGACTGCCGTATATGGTTTCCAAGCCTGTAATCTTCTTAGAAACAGACTACCATGTCTTTCTCCCCCAGGTTGGCTGGTGGGTTTGAACTGCCGACCTTTGGGTTAGCAGCCAAGTGCTCAACCACTGCACCACGGGGCTCCTTAAAGGAATGAAATGAACCCTATGTATGAAAGGGTTTGATTCGTGGGAATTACAATGGAAATTATTCTCTCACAGTAGAGTAGGCTACAATTCCAAAACTCTTGACAATCGAGTAGCTAAATCGAATGGGAAAAATGATGATGTAAAAAGAGTTGAACAGAAGATTTCAAAGGGCAATTGGAGAAGACAAAGTATTGTAATGAAATGTGCAAAGACCTGGAGTTAGAAAAATCAAAATGGAAGAACTCGCTGGACATTTTTCAAGCTGAAAGAACTGAAGAAAAAATTCAAGCCCTGAGTTGCGATTTTGAAGGATTCTGTGGGCAAAATATTGGACGGCACAGAAAGAATCAAAAGAAGATGGAAGAAAAACACAGTCACAGTACCAAAAGGAAATGATAGATGTCCAACCGTTTCAGGAGGCAGCATATGAAGAAGAACCAATGGTCCTGAACCAATGGTACTGAAGGAAGAAGCCCAAGCTGCACCGAAGGGCAAGACGAAAAACAAGGCTTCAGGAATTGACAGCATACCAACTGAGATATTTCAACAAATAGATGCAGTGCTGGAGGTGCTCACCCAACTATGCTAAGAAATTTGGAAGACAGCTACCTGGCCAACCAACCGGAAGAAATCCTTATTTGTGCCCATTCCACAGAAAAGTGACCCAACAGAATGTGAAAATTATTGAACAATATCATTAATATCACATGCAAATAAATTTTGCTAAAGATAAGTAAAAAATGGTTGAAGCAGTACATGGACAGGGATCTGCCAGAAATTTAAGCCAGATTCAAAAGAGGTTGTGGAATGAGGAATATCATTGCTGATGTCAGATGGATCTTGACTGAAAGCAGAGAATACAGGAAGATGTTTGCCTGTATTTTATTGACTATGCAGAGGCATTCCATCGTGTGGATCATAGCAAATTACAGGTATACCTGGGGGTTCGGTTCGAGACCACCACAATAAAGCAAATATCAAAATAAAGCAAGTCACATGAATTTTTTGGTTTCTCAGTGCATATAAAAGTTATGTTTACACTATATTGTAGCCTATTAAATGTGCAATAGCATTATGTCTAAAAAAAAGTACATACCGTAATAAAAAAAATTTTTTTTTTGCTAAAAGATACTAACCATCATCTGAGCCTTCAGGGAGTCCTAATCATTTTGCTGATGGAGGGTCTCACCTCAATGTTGATGAATGCTGACTGATCAGGGTGGTGGTTGCTGAAGGTTGGGGTGGCTGCGGCAATTTCTTAAAATAAGACAACAGTGGTTGCTGTGTTGATTGATTCTTCCTTTCATGAAAGATTTCTCTGTTGCATGCCATGCTGTTTGATAGCATTTTACCCACAATAGAACTTCTTTCAAAATTGGAATCAGTCCTCTCAAGCCCTGCCACTGATTTATCAATTTAGAATATTGCAAAATATTCTAAATTCTTTCTTGTCGTTTCAGCAATGTTCACAGCATCTTCACCAGGAGTAGGTCCCATCTTAAGTAACTACTTTCTTTGGTCATCCATAAAAGGCACCTCCTTATCTGTTAAATTTTTATCATGATATTGAAACAATTCAGTCACATCTTTAGGCTCCGCTTCTAATTCTAGTTCTCTTGCTATTTCTACCACATCAGCAGTTATGTCCTTCACTGAAGTCTTGAACCTCTCAAAGTCACCCATGAGGGTTGGAATCATCTTCCAAACTCCTGTTATTTCTGATATTTTGATCTCCTCCTATGAATCATGTATGTTCTTAATGGTACCTAGGATGTTGAATCCTTTCCAAAAGGTTTTCAATTTACTCTACCCAGATCCATCAGAGGAATCACTATCCATGGCAGCTATAGCCTTACAAAATGTATTTCTTAAATAATAAGACCTGAAAGTCAAAATTACTCCTTGATCCTTGGGCTGCAGAATGGATGTTGTGCCAGCAGCGTGAAAACAACATTAATCTCTTTGTACATCTGTGTCAGAGCTCTTGGGTGATCAGGTGCATTGTCAAAGAGCAGTAATATTTTGAAAGGAATCTTTTTTTTCTGAGAAGTAGGTCTCAACAGTGAACATAAAATATTCAGTAAACTATGTCGTAAACAGATGCACTGTCATCCAGGCTTGGCTGTTCCATTTACAGAGCACAGGCAGAGTAGATTTAGCAGAATTCTTAAGGGCCCTAGGCTATTTGGAATGGTGAATGAGCACTGGCTGCAAATTAAAGTCACCAGCTGCATCAGCCCCTAGCAAGAGTGGGCCTGCCCTTTGAAGCTTTGAAGCCAGACATTGACTCCTCCTCTCTACCTGTGAACGTCCTAAATGCCATTTCCTTCCGATATAGGACTGTTACGTCTACACTGAAACTCTGTTGTTCAGCGTGGCCGTCTTCATCAGTTCTCTTAGCTCGATCTTCTGGACTACCTGCCGCAGCGTCCACATCAGCACCTGCCGCTTCGCCTCGCACAGTTATGTCACGGAGATGGCTTCTTTCCTTAAACCGCATGAACCAGCATCTGCCAGCTTCAGGCTTTTCTTCCACAGCTTCTTCACCTCTTTCAGCCCTCATAGAATTGAAAAGAATTAGGACCTTGTTCTGGATTAGGCTTTGGTTTAAGGGAATGTTGTGGCTGGTTTGGTCTTCTATCCACACCACTAAGACTTCCTTCGTATTAGCAATAAGGCTCTTTCACTGGAGTAACATTTTAATTTCCTTCAAGAACTTTTCCTTTGCATTCACATCTTGGCTAACTCTTTGATGCAAGAGGCCTAGCTTTGACCTATCTCGACTTTTGACATCCCGTCCTCACTAAGCTTAATCATTTCTAGCTTTTGACTTAAAGTGAGAGGTGTGCTAGTCTTCCTTTCACTTGAATGCTTAGGAGCTGTTGTGGGGTTATTAATTGGCCTAATCTCAATATTGTCGTGTCTCAGGGAATAGGGAGGTATGAGAAAAGGGAGAGAGACAGGGTAAAGGCCAGCTGGTGGAGCAGTCAGAACACACAAAACATTTATCGATTAAGTTTGCCATCTTATCGGGGTGCATGCATATGAGGTGATTAAAAACACCATGGCTTGGGTCAGGCTCACCTTAGTCCTGAAAGTGACATCTTTTCTTTTCACCACCTTAAAGAGGTCTTTTGCAGCAGATTTCCCCAAAGCAGTACATTGTTTGATTTTTGTGACTGCTGCTTCCATGGGCATTGATTGTAGATCCAAGTAAAATTAAGCCTTTGATGACTTCAAGAAAGAAAGAAATAACTACGTTAACCATGTAATGATTCCTTAAACTCCAAATTGTGATATTAGTATTCTCCATAATAATAATATAATTGAATAACATATTTTCCATATTTTGGTCTGTCTATAAATCATTCTGTAGAGGAGCCCTGGTGGCATAGTGGTTCAGCACTCAGCTGCTAACTGAAAGGTCAATGGTTCAAACCGACCAGCCGCTCTCTGTATGAAAGATGTGGCACTCTACTTCTGTAAACATTACAGCCTTAGAAACCCTATGGGGCAGTTCTGCTCTGTCCTGTAGGATCACTATGACTCAGAATCAACCCGATTGCAATGGGTTTGGTTTTTGTTTTTTGGTATAAATCGTTCTGCATTATTTAATAGCAGCCAGTGACTTTCACTGATTGTAGTAATATTTTTAGACAGTGTTCAGATTTGATCATAAAATTAAGGGATTCAATAGTTTATAAATTTTGGGTGGGCTGCATATGACGTTACATGTGACCAGCCTGTATTTATGCTCAGGAAATAGGCATATTATCGGTAAGGCCAGAAAATAGAACATTAATAAGGGCCTTGCCCAACCCTGTTGTTGTTGTTAGGTGCTATCGCGTCAGTTCTGACTCATAGCGACCCTATGCACAACAGAACGAAACACTGCCTGGTCTTGTGCCATCCTGACAACTGTTGCTGTGCTTGAGCCCATTGTTGCAGCCACTGTTTCAATCCATCTCGTTGAGGGTCTTCCTCTTTTTTGCTGACCCTTTACTTCACCAAGCATGATGTCCTTCTCCAGGGACTGATTCCTCCTGATAACATGTCCAAAGTACATGAGACATAGTCTCGCCATCCTTGCTTCCAAGGAGCATTCTAGTTGTACTTTTTCCAACCCTAGGAAATGTCATATGACATTGTAATAGAAGAGGCTTTTTAGGTGGTAGTTGTTGTTAGATACCGTTGAGTCAATTCTGACTCATGGTGACCCCATGGGTGACAGAGTAGAACTACCCCATAGGGTTTTCTTGTCTGTAATCTTTACAGAAGCAGATCACAGAATCTTTACAGAAGCTGGCTAAAACTCCTGGACTTTCTCTTGAAAGACAGGATGTTTCATTCTCTGGCTTTCCCTTATGTCTGAAGAACTCAGAAGTCAACTTGAACTTGGGAAGGGCAAGAGGGTACCCCCCCACTTTTTTTTTTTTTTGGGGGGGGGGGCCTTAAAGTACAGCATTTATTTTCTCACAGTTTTGGAGGCTAAAAACCCAAATCAGGGTTTTGGCCATGTCATTTCCTTTATAGGCCTCTCTCCTCATTTTTGGTGGTTGCTAGAAGTCCTTGGTGTTCCTTACAATTCTCACATGGCATCTGTCTTCCCCCTCTGCCTGTGGTTCTGTGTCTATTCTGCTTTTTTTCTTTTATTTTATAAGACATCACTTAGAAGTGATCAGGTTTAGGACCCATGCCCTGCTGTGGTCTGACCTCAAAAAAAAGACCCTAATTTCTAAACAGGGTCATGTTTATGGGCACAGGGGTGAGGAATTCAACACATATTTGGGAGGACACAATTCAATCCATTTTTTCAAGAATGGATTTGGGATTGTATGAAGAATTATATCAAGAGATCCCTAATATTGACCATTGTTGCATTTTTGGAGTTAATTTTTGGATATGCTGATTTTTTCAATGTGCTGGGTACCCATTCTTGATGTTGTTCCTGAAGGTGAGCGTGCATGTCTGAACTGAGCACATCAAAGTAGAAAGTCAAAAGTGAGTGGTTGGGAGGTGGCTTTCTTTCTCCACATCACAACTGTAGCTCCTAAGGACCACATTCCTTCTGGCACCTCAGGAATTCCAAATTTTAGCCTAGAGGAATTACTCCGCCCTTCATTGTACCCACAGCAACATCTGTGAGGGGTGGGCTTCTGATTTTGTAGAGCTTTCCAAAGGTTCTTTAACATTTTAGACAAAACAAGGTGGTTTTTTTTGCAATGCCACCTAGCGCATTGCAAAATGGCAGTTTACTGCTCTGTGAAAAGCTACCTGAGCCTTTTTGGAAGGAAAAGACATTTTTCCCAGATAACCTTTCACACTCATGCCTGCTTCCCCGTGCATCCCCTCATCCCACCACTGTGGGAAAAAAAAAAAAAAAAGAGTTTCAGTAAATTAATCACGAGGCTAAATTAAATTACAGGGCTAGGAAAACTGAGAAAATGAGTAAACTCCCATAACCTTGAAAAAGCTATGTCTCAGGGAGGAACCACACTAATTCATTAGAGAATTTGATGTGGGAGTTTATTTGTTTGGCAATTCACTTTAGCATTTTGACTAATAATGTTTTCGCTGACTTGTTGATTTGTTTGTAAACCATGCTTTTGCCAAGCATGTTCATTAGTTATAGAGATTTGCGTAATTCCTTCATGAAGTTATCATAGTCTAAAAGCAAAATAAGACTTATCCATCAATTTTATTATCTAGTTATGAGATCTTTCCACAAGTATGAATAAGGTTATTGAGTCTTAGATTTTTCCTATCTCTCTTTTCCTTGAGTTTTTGCTTAAGCAACTCTTCCTTGTAAATTTTCAGATAAATATTAAAAAATATATATATATCATTATATCATGCATTTTCAGATAAATGTTACATAGCATGCATTTTGTGAAGGCATGAATACTTTTTAAAACAATATTCCCAAAAGCGAAGAGATCCTTCAGTTAATTTTGTCTAGATAAGTTTATATTTTCAATTCAAACACTGCTTTCAAGGACAAGACCTCATCTTACCAAAGAAACAATGATTCAAGGTAAAAACATGTGACCACATAACAGCATAAAACATTTTTATGTTCAACTTGGTTCATTTTCTGCAGGTTCCATATAAGTTCAGGGCAAAGGGACCTGAAACAAAAAACAAATGCTTGTTATGTTCTGACTGTGGTCATCAAGAATGTAAGTCATAAAGGAGCGACCACAGTTTCCAAGACTGTTTAGATTTGTCTGGATCCAACACAGGGCAGGAGCTCACCTCCTCCCCCAGCCCCCATTATTGCAGAATCTGATTTTACATTTACGTAAGTGAAACTCCATTTTTAATGATTTTGATGAGTTTATTATATACATTTCCTTAATAAAAAAGGTCAAAGAATCCTTTTGAATGCTCAAAATTCAACATTTAAACTCTATCTACAGTTTGCTAATTTTAATCTATTATTTTGAATTAACTTTTATTTTATTTAGTAGCCACATGCCCCCACATGTCTGTCAGTTTGTCGTACTGTGGGGGCTTTCCTGTTGCTGTGATGCTAGAAGCTATGCCTCCAGTATTCAAATATCAGCAGTGTCACCCATGGTGCATAGGTTTCAGCTGAGCTTCCAGACTAAGAAAGACTAGAAAGAAGGACTTGGCAGCCTACTTCTGAAGAGAATTAGCCAGTGAAAACCTTATCAATAGCAATAGAACATTGTCTAGTATAGTGCCAGAAGCTGAGCCCCTCAGGTTAGAAGGCACTAAAAAAGATGACTGGGAAAGAGCTGCCTCCTCAAAGTAGAGCCAACCTTAATGAAGAGGATGGAGTCAAGCTTTGGGGACCTTCATCTGCTGATGTGGCATGACTCAAAATGAGAAGAAACAGCTGCAAATATCCATTAATAACTGGAACTTGGAATGTATGAAGCATGAATCCAGGAAAATTAGAAATCTTCAAAAATGAAATGGAATGCATAAACATTGATATCCTAGGCATTAGTGAGCTGAAATGGACTGGCATTGGCCATTTTGAATCAGACAATCATATGATCTACTATGCCAGGATGACAACTTGCAGAGGAATGGCATTGCATTCATCATCAAAAAGAACATTTCAAGATCCATCCTGAAGTATAACACTGACAGTGATAGGATAATATCTATATGCCTACAAGGAAGGCCAGTTAAGATGCATTGATAATTACTGGTGATTGGAATTCAAAAGTTGATAATTACTTGTGATTGGATAATTACTGATGCTTGGCTTGGATAATTACTGGTGATTAGAATGCAAAAGTTGGAGGCAAACAAGGATAGGTAGTCGGAAAATGTGGTCTTGGTGATAGAAGCGACAATGGAGACCACATGATTGACTTTTGCAAGACCAGTGACTTCATTGCAAATACATTTTTTAACCAATATAAATGGTGAGTATACACGTGGACGTTGCCAGATGGAATATGCAGAAATCAAGTCAACTACATTTATGGAAAGAGACGAGAGAAAAACTCAATACCATCAGTCAGAACAAGGCCAGGGCCTAACTGCAGAACAGATCATGAATGCTCATATGCAAGTTCAAGTTGAAACTGAAGAAAATTAGAACAAGTCCATGAGAAACAAAGTATGGCCTTGAGTATAACCCACCTGAATTCAGAGACCATCTCAAGAACAGACTTAACACATTGAACACTAATAACCAAGGACCAGACAACTTGTGGAATGACATCAAGGACATCATGCATGAAGAAAGCAAAAGGCCATTAAAAAGAAAGGAAAGATATAAAAGACAAAAATGGATGTGAGAAGAGACTCTAAAACTTGCTTTTGAACGTCAAGTAGCTAAAGCAAATGGAAGAAATGACGAAGTAAAAGACCTGAACAGAAGATTTCAAAGGGCTGCTCAAAAAGTCAAAGTAAAGTATTATAATGGCATGTGCAAAGACCTGGAGATAGAAAACCAAAAGGGAAAAACACGCTCTGCATTTCTAAAGCTGAAAGAACTGAAGAACAAAATTCAATCCTCGAGTAGCAATATTGAAGGATTCTACAGAGAAAATATTAAATGACTCAGGAAGCATCAAAGATGGAAGGAATACACTGAGTCACTGTACCAAAAAGAATTATTTGATGTTCAGCTATTTCAGGAGGTACCATACGATCATGAACCAATGGTACTGAAAGAAGTCCAAGCTGAACTTAAGGCATTGGCAAAAAACAAGTTTCCAGGAATTGATGGAATACCAATTGAGATGTTTCAACAAACGGATGCAGCACTGGAAATGCTCAGTTGTCTATGCCAAGAAATTTGGAAGACAGCTACCTGGCCAACCAGATGAAAGAGATCCATACTTAAGCCTATTCCCTAGAAAGGTGATCCAACCAAATGCAGAAACTATCAAACAATATTATTAATATCACACGCAAGTAAAATTTTGCTGAAGATCATTCAAAAGCAGCTGCAGAAATGTATACACAGGGAACTGCCAGAAATTCAAGCCGGATTCAGAAGACATGGAACCAGGGATATCATTGCTGATGTCAGATGGATCCTGGCTGAAAGAAGAGAATACCAAAAAGATGTTTACCTGTGTTTTATTGACTGTGCAAAAGGCATTTGACTGTGTGGATCATAACAAATTATGGATAACATTTTGAAGAATGAGAATTGCAGAACACTTAATTGTGCTTATGAGGAACCTGTACATAGATCAAGAAGCAGTCATTCGAACAGAACAAGGTGGTACTGTGTGTTTTAAAGTCAGGAAAGGTGTGCGTAAGTGTTATATCCTTTCTCCATATTTATTCAATCTGTATGTTGAGCAGATAATCTGAGAAAGCTGGACTATATAAAGAACAGACATCAGAATTGGAGGAAGACTCATTAACAACCTGCATTACGTAGATGACACAACCTTGCTTGCTGAAAGTGAAGAGGGCTTGAAGCACTTACTAATGAAAGTCAAAGACCACAGCCTTCTGTATGGATTACACCTCAACATCAAGAAAGCAAAAATCCTCACAACTGGACCAATAAGCAATATCATGATAAATGGAGAAAAAAATGAAGTTGTCTAGAAATTCATTTTACTTGGATCCACAATCAACACCCATGGAAACAGTAGTCAAGAAATCAAAAGACCCATTGCATTGGGCAAATCTGCTGCAAAAGACTCTTTAAAGTGCTGAGAAGCAAAGATGTCACCTTGAAGACTAAGGTGCACCTAACCCAAGCCCATGGTGTTTTTAGTCACCTCATATGCATGCAAAAGCTGTACAATGAATAAGGAAGACCTAAGATGAATTGACCCCTTTAAACTGTGGTGTTGGCAAAGAATATTGAATATACCATGGACTGCCAAAACAACAAACAGTTTTGTCTTAGAAGAAGTATCACCAGAATGCTCCTCAGAAGCGAGGATGGCGAGACTATGTCTCACATACTTTGGAAATGTTATCAGGAGAGATCAGACCCTAGAAAAGGACATCAAGCTTGGTAAAGTAGAGGGTCAGCGAAAAAGAGGAAGACCCTCAATGAGATGGACCAACACAGTGGCTGCAACAATTGACTCAAATATAACAAAGATCATGAGAATGGTTCAGGACCGGGCAGTGTTTTGTTCTGTTGTACTTAGGGTTGCTATGAGTCAGAACCAACTGGCAGGCACCTAACAACAACAACAGCCACATGCCCATAGTATAAAAATTCATATTATACTTCAAAGATTCGTTGTTTTTAGGTGCCACTGAGCTGATTCTGATTCAAAACAGCCCCATGTGACAGAGTAGAAATTCCCCATGGGGTTTTCTTGGTTGTCATCTTTATAGAAGCAGATCATCAGATCTTTCTCTCCTGGAGCTGCTGGGTGGGCTTGAACCACCATCCTTTAAGTTAGCAGTTGAGCGCTTTACCTTTTGTACCACCAGGGCACTGGTGGCACAGTGGTTAAGCTCTTGACTGCTAACCAAAAAGTTGGTGATTCGCACTCACCAGCCACTCTGTGGGTGAAAGATATGGAAGATGTGGCAGTCTTCTCCTGTAAGGATTTACAGCCTAGGAAATTCAATGGAGCAGTTCTGCCTTGTCCTGTAGGGTTGCTACGAGTCAGAATCGACTGGACAGCAGTGGGTTTGTTTTTTTTGTTTTTGTTTGTTTGTTTGTTTGTTTTCTTGACAAAATTACAATCCCCTGGCCCCTCCACTCAACCTGCCTGCCAATCTCACTGGCCAAAGGCAACAATTTCAGTTACTTTAGTTCTCTCTTCTGAACTATTCATAGCTCATAATTTCTAGATATTTCTAAATAATATATGTTGTTACCATTGTCTTCCTTATTGCTTTTAAAGGCAATCCTATCAACCATCGCAGGCGAGGACTTCATTGTTTTTCATCACTCTTACGCCCCTTGGCTCTCTTAACATCAACTTCTTTCTCCATCCTGCCAATAAGACACTTTCCGTTCATGTCTATTATTTACATCATTATTTGTTATCCCTTGCTGAGCTGAGTAGAAGCCCCTGATCTATTGTCTTTTATATACAAAATTTTGTTTTTCTGAAAGGTAATCATTGCCTGAATTTTCTTTGCTTAGGTTTCGTCACATAAATTCTACAAGATATATTAAGTTCATTCATTCATAAATATAAATCCAGTGTCTTCTATGTCTCAGGCCCTATCTAGAACTGAGACACATTAGTGAATAAGCTGGCAGAAGTCTGTCCTCCAGGAGCTTATTTTCACCTGGGGGGAGATACAGAGTCAGTAATATATGCAGTACACTTGAAAATGAGTTTATGTTTTAGAAGATAGCAGTGTCATAGACAATTGGGGGGAATAGAGCAAGCGACTGATATTGAAGTGCTGGGAGGAGGAGCAGGTGCTCCGGGTCGGTCTCCTTTGAACAAAGACTGGGAGGAAGTGAGAATACCACAGGCCTCTCCACCATATTTTATACACTGGCAAACACGTCAGAGAATCCCTGGGCTCCTTTCCCTCTTTAGACGTGTTATGGATTGAGTTGTGTCCCCCAAAGATGTGTGTCAACTTGTCTAGGCCATGATTCCCAGTATTGTGTGGTTGTCCACCATTTTGTGATCTGAGGAGACTATTTTACATACTGTAAATCCTAACCTCTATGATGTTAATGAGGCAGGATTAAGGGCAGTTATGTTAATGAGGCAGCACTCAATCTACAGGATTCCATTGTATCTTGAGGCGATCTCTTTTGCATACAAAAGAAACATGCAGCGAGGAGAGGGACCGCCTATCACCAAGAAGGCAGAGCCTGAAGCACAGCCTGTTCTTTGGACCCAGGCTTCCTGCACTGAGAAGCTCCTAGACTAGTAGAAGGTTGATGACAAGGACCTTCCCACAGAGCTGGCAGAAGGAGAAAGGCTTCGCCTGGAGCCGGTGCCCTGAATTCAGACTTCTAGCCTGCTAGACTAAAAAAAAAAAAAAAAAAAGAGAGTAAATTTCAGTTTGTTAAAGCCGTCCATTTGTGGTATTTCTGTTATAGAAGCACTAGATGACTAAGACCTAATTCCTGGCCTCCAATCTCTTCTTTCCACCAAGGCCGACCTGTCATCCTGGGGCTTCCCTTCTGTCTCTGTGATGTGGAAGGCCCTGTGTGTGGATGTCAGGTCACTTTGTCTCCTGGTTTGTACCACCATGTTTGCCAACTGCCTGAGAACTTCAGGAGAGAGAGATTTTTCTGGGGCTTCTCTGGTGATGGGTAGTTTGAGAATAAAAACCAAAGGTGGAATTCATTCTCCCTTGGAGTTTTGTAGGCATGCCATCTTTGTCTTCTGTCTTCTAGTGTGGCTGCTAAGAAGTCCACTGCTTTTCCATTCCTCATTCTCCTGCTTGTAAACTGGTGTGTGTGTGTGTCTCCCTCCCTTTTTAAAAGATTTGGGGCTTTTTATTTATTCCTCAGGTTCAGATGTACTTTATTTTAATGGGCATTGTATTTTCATTCTTTATGCTGAGTACATAGTAGGCTAACTCAATAATCTGGAGACTTCTGTTCATCAATTTTTGGGGAAAATGTTTTTATTAATTTCTCCCTTTTTTATATTCTTGCTTCCTGAACTCCGACATGTTAGACTAATTCTTTAATGTTCTTGTTTTCTTTTCTCATGTCTGACATCTCTTTGTCTCTTCATTCTGGGGATGACTTTGACATCCAGGTTTTCTGCTGTTTTTGTTTGCTTGCTTTGGTAGGTAATCTGACTGCCCTCCTTTATAGTTCCAAATGCTCTCTTGGTTTTTTTCCTTTTCTGGTCTTTAATCATTCCCCTTTTGGGTGGCATCTTGCTCTGCTCTCTTCCCTCTGAAGATACTGTAGTAGTTGTTCCTTTCTTTATTCTCTTACCTATAGGTTCTATGGAGCCCTGGTGGTGCTGTGGTTAATAGCTCAGATGCTAACCAAAAGGTTGGCAGTTCGAATCCACGAAGCTGCTCCTTGGAAACCCAACGGGGCAGTTCTACTCTGTCCTATAGGTTGCTATGAGCCAGAATGGACTGGACGGCAATGGGCTTAGAGCTCTGCTATAGGTTCTATTCCCTCCATATTCTTTGCTTTCTCTCTTTTGGTTGGATTGGGAGTTTTGCTCTATGTCTTCCATGTTGATTCCTCCCTCAAATGCCAAGTGATCCTGTCCTGTCTAGGTGTGTTAAGACTTAAGCACTAAAACGTGCTTAGACATCCTGTGGGCCAAGACAGGGATCGTGCAACAGGGGAGCTTTGTTGTAGGATGACTGAGCAGGGAGTAGCCTTTTATCTGTTCTGCCCTCTCCAGAAGATCTTTCCACTTGGACCATGCCTTCCTCCAGAGAAGAGTCTTGGCATCGGGGGTGTGTGTACTTCGTGACTGAGGCCAGCACATGTGCCCATCCTTCTGGGAGCACAGCAGAGAAGTTCTCTGGGAGTGGGTCTCAGAGCGGAACAAGATGCTGCTTGATGATCCTGCATCATTGCCAACTAAATAAACACCACTGAGTCAATTCCAACTCATAGTGACCCTGTAGGACAGAGTGAAACTGCCCCATAAGGTTTCCAAGAGTATGTGATGGATTTGAACTCCCGACCTTTTGGTTAGCAGCTGAGTTCTTAACCACTGTGCCACCAGGGCTCCAACAACTAAATAGTCAAACGATATTGAAAAGGTGAGCATTGCTGGAACATTCATTGTAATAATCGGCAGTAATAATTTGAAGCTAATACTATTTGAATATGGAGGAAAATGATAGGAAATCTTTACATAAGTCTATGGTTACTTCTATTGACAAGAAAAGAAAGAAAACACCACCGGGGTGATCCACTTATCCTAGTTTACCCAGAACTGCCCCTATTTTAAAATTGGAAGTCCTACATCCATAGACCCGCCTCAGTCCAGGGCAGAGCAGAGAGTTTGGTTCACCATTCTCTCTCTCTGACTCAGATTTTTAAGCATATAGAATATAATAGATACGTTTTTCTACTATCTCCTTCTCTTCTAGCCCGTGGTACTCAGGAACACACCCTGAATAATGGCTGTACTCTGATCAGAGAAGTAGAAATTTCCAGGGGAACATATGTATGTGTTATGTGCGGTAGTAGTAAACCAGGGAAGCTTTAAGACCCCCCTAATTTTGAATTCATAATTTTGATTTTACTTTTCTTAAAGGGAATGGCCTTAATGTTTTCAGCTACAGGCTCCACAAAACCTGGACCCACCCTACTGATGGTGACAATGGTAATGATAAAAATAGCATCCAACATTAATCTAATTTTCCCCCAAATCATGGATTAGCTCATGTAATCCTCACAATGACCTCATTAAGCAGATACTATTATCATCCCCATTGTGCAGATCAGCAGACTGAGGCAGTCAGGCATTGGGTGTCATACAGCAAGTAAATTATCGAGGAAGTGCTTGACCTACCATATCAGACACCTGTGTAAATGTTACGTATAAATGAGTTAATGTGAAAGTATATTTCATAGCTCCTTATTTTTACTTTATTAATGTTTATATATGTGTATGTATGTATATAAGGAGCCCTGGTGGCACCAAAGGTTAAGCGCTTAGCTACCAAATGACAAGTTAGTGGTTTCAAACCCACCCAGCAGCACCACTGCAGAAAGACTTAGCAATCTGCTTCCACAGAAATTACAGCCAGGAAAACTCTATGGGGCAATTCTATTCTGTCACATGAGGTCACTAGGAGTCGGAATCAATGGATACCAAAACCACCAATAACATATATGTGTGTGTGCATATATATATATATACATATGGAAATCCTTGTGGCGTAGTGGTTAAGTGCTGCCACTGCTAACCAAAAGGTCAGTGGTTCAGATCCACCACACACTCCTTGGAAATTCTATGGGGCAGTTCTCCTCTGACCTATAGGGTCTAGGGTCACTATGAGTCGGAATCAACTCAACGGCAGTGGGTTTATATATATACATGTATATAAATAGATAGATATGGTGTGTGTGTGAATGTGTGTGTGTGTATGTATGTATGTATGTATATGTTGCTCTTGTTAGGTGCTGTCGAGTCAGTGCCAACTTAGAGACTCTATGTACGACAGAATGAAACACTGTCCAGTCCTGCACCATCCTCACAATTATTGCTATGTTCGTGCCCATTCTTAGCAGCCACCATGTCAGTCCAACTAGTAAAGGTCTTCTTCTTTTTCACTGACTTCCTTCTTTACAAAGCATGGTATCCTTCTCCAGGGACTAGTCCCTCCTGATAAAGTGTCCAAAATACTTGAGATGAAGTCTTGCCATCCCTGCTTCCAAGGGGCATTCTCACTGTACCTCTTCCAAGGCAGATTTGTTCGTTCTTTTGATACTCCACAGTATGTTCAATATTCTTCACCAACATTGTAATTCAAAGTGATCAGCTCTTCCTCGGTCTTCCTTATTCATTGTCCAGGTTTCACATGGGTATAATGTGATTGGAAACACCATGGCTTGGCTCAGGCGCACCTTAGTCCTCAAGGTGACATCTTTGCTTTTCAACACTTTAAAGAGGCCCTTTGCAGCAGATTTACCCAATGCAATGCATCTTTTGATTTCTCGACTGCTGCATCCATGGGCGTTGATTGTGGATCCAAGGAAGATGAAGTCCTTGACAACTTCATTATTTTCTCCGTTTATCATGATGTTGCTTATTGGTCCAGTTGTGAGAATTTTTGTTTTCTTTATTAAAAAAAAAACCAAAACCAGTGCCATCAAGTCAATTCCAACTCATAGTGACCCTATAAGTTTTCTTTATACTGAGGTGTAATTCATATCGAAGGCTGTAGTCTTCGATCTTCATCAGTAAATGCTTTTCCTTTTCACTTTCAGCAACCAAGGCTGTGTCATCTGCATCTCAGATATTTTTAGTGAGCCTTGCTTCAATCCTGATGCCATGTTCTTCTTTATTTAATACAGCTTCTTGGATTATTTGCTCATATTTGTTTAAATGTGTTAAATAATATATATTTGCTTATGTATGTTAAATTCTATGTGTGTTTCTGTGTGTATAAAATACTGAACATGAAAGCCCCCAGGTTGTGGTTAATCATATGTCCCAGTTTTCTTAGAGCGGCTATAGTTTATTTATAATTGTCGTCCTGCTGTCAATGTTCATTGTGCCCCCTCACCCTGGAAAGTGAAAGTGCCCTAGTTTGGATGAGAAACTATTTAACTAGTGACTCTACTCATCACCTTCCATTCCTGAATAATCATTGATGCTAGTTTGGTCTAACATCTTTTCAGATACATTTTTGTTGTTATGTAGAATATTTTAAAATTATTATGCAATGAATTTGATTTATATTTTCTTTTAAAAATTCTTGTTTGTATACCATTCTTAGAAAGTTTTCTACCCTCTAAAATTATGAAATATTTGCCAGTATTCTCTTCAAACATTTTAATTACTTTGAATATTTGACCTCAATCAAAATGCAATTTATTTTGCTATGCAGAATGAAGCGTATGGTTCCACAATTTTTATTCCCGATTTAATTAAAAATGAATTAAAAACTCCTCTTCTCCCCATTGATTTGAAATGCCATTTTGATTATAGTTTAAATCCATGTATGTACATGCTTGGCTGTCCCTTTGCATTCTTCTCTGGCCCCTGACTAACCCCCGTGTCACTATCACACTGTGTTACTACCGCAGCACTTCCCGAAGCTCACTGCCTAGTGGGGAACAGCTGCCTTTCACCACTGGTCCTTCCTAGAATTTCCCTCGCTCTTCTGGAATGTTTTTTCCCAGCTGAAGTGTATGTTCATATTATCACATTTTGTTTTTCCTTTTTTTTTTTTAACAAATACTTTTGAAGCTTTGATTGGGATTACATTGCTTTATTAGGTTAATGTAGGCAGAATTGAAATCATGGAAATATGAAAACTATCAGGAAACAAATTTTTTTTCTTCCTGTTCATTAATCCTTTTGTCTGTTGGGGTCATCTGGAACAGTCCAGAGATTCATTCACCTAAGTATTGTATGTTGTTAGGTGCCGTCGGGTCGGTTTCGATTTGTAGCGAGCCTATGTACAACAGAATGAAGTGCGGCCTACTGTTGTATAATCCTGGTTATATTTTCCTCTGGATATTTCATACTTTTATTAATACTTTGACTGAAATCTTTGCACCATTGTATTTAATTATTTATTTCATGGAGTAAAACCATCTGTTTTACACGTTAATTTTTTTAACCAGAAACTTACTAAAATTGTATATTTTCCAATAATTTTTTTTCAGGCAAGAATCTTATTTTTAACATCATGAATGAACAATGATCATTTTAGCTTCCTTTTCCAGTCTTTATACCTCTTATAACCTCCCTTCGGACACCTTCCCAGTTTAACTACAGGGGCTTATACTTCTGCAACAATATTAAAATGTACCCTTTCTTCTCCCTGACCCTGATTGGAATGCTTGACATTACCACAATTAAGCATAAAACTGGCTCTTCATTTGATACATATTGTCTATTATATTTTGATTTATTAATCTTATTACAGAAACATGCAATTATTTTTCTCAAGGGTTGCTGAATTTGAGCTCGTTCGTGTTCTTTCTGACATAACTGCTTCGTAGCAAACTTAGAGATATTTTAAGGAAAAAAAAGCGGCAAATCTGCTTAAGAAAGTTTGTGAAACTGCATATAGCATGGAGGGGAGAAAGCCATACTCCCTGCTCCTCCAATCCCAGGAAACCTCAGAGGCTGAAGCTATATAAAAAAACTAAAAAATTATAGCCTGAGTAAATTCCCCTTTGATCAAGAACATTGACCTTCTTCAAAGAGACAGATCTCCTGGCTTTACAGACAAAAGGTGAATCAAGAAGACAGCAGGGACAATGCCCAGTGTTGACTAATGTTCTCATGAACAAGTTAGGGACACTGTCTTATCCCCAAAATTCTAGAGGACACTTGAACCAGGACACACTTCTGTTATTCAAACAAGTGATATAAAATTTTGCAAAGTATAGAACAGCATATTTTTATTCTATAGACTTAGATGAATGAGGCCTGGGATGGCTGATGAATTGAACCATCTCTGCATTCCTGTAGTGAACTCGGTTTATCCTTGTGTATTCATTCTTTTGGAAACCCTGGTGGCGTAGTGGTTAAGTGCTATGGCTGCTAACCAAAGGGTCAGCAGTTTGAATCCGCTAGGCGCTCCTTGGAAACTCTATGGGGCAGTTCTAATCTGTCCTATAGGGTCGCTATGAGTTGGAATCGACTCAACGGCCCTGGGTTTGGTTTTTTTTTTTTTAATTATTATTCATTCTTTCACGTACTAGTAGCTTTCATTTGATTGTATTTTGCTTATTATTTTGCATAAAATTGGTCAATGGTTTTTTTTGTGTGTGCACTATCTTTTAATATTTCTGTCTTATATTAATTCTTCCATCTAGCTTTATTTTCTGTTTTGTTACTGTTATTTTTATTTATTTTTTTATTTATTTTTGTATAACTTTGGCCTTATGGTTCTGTTCTCTTTTTTATCCCTCTGGTTATTTAGAAAACATGCAATATATTTCTAAGTCTATCATAGTTACTTATACAATTTAAAATAATATGCTTAAGCCTCCCTCTCTTGATTTACCAACTTCACAAAATAAATAGAGTTTATAAAGACCCTGCTGAATAAAATAAGCCAATTGGCACATTTCTTCTTTCATTTTCTATTCTTCACTTTAGTCCCAGGTCCCAATCTTTGTTATATTTGCTTCCACATTTTTCATTTCATTTTTAATCCTATTAATATTTTAATATTGTGTGTCTATCCTTTCAATAATTATAGGGTGTTAATTCTGTTTTATATATATTTTTTAATAATTGTGTATTTAAATGGGTCCTGTGGTCTTGTCTCTCCTTTCATATTATGGCTTTTCTGCTCTTGAGTTTCATAATTTGAATCTTTTGTTAATCAGCTGCAATATGTCTCATGGAGTTTTTTTAAAATATAATTTATTTTATTTTTTGTTTTTGTTGTTGAAAATATAGACAGCAAAATATACACCATTGAACAGCTTCTACATCTATAATTCAGTGACATTATTATATTCTTCAACGTGTACAACCATTCTCACCCTCCTTTTCCAAGTTGTTCCTCCTCCGTTAACATGGACTCACTGGCCCCTAAGCTTCCTATCTAACCTTTCAAGTTGCTGTCATCCATATAGTTGGTTCTTTAAAAGAGCACCATGCTCAAGGCAGACATTCTTGACTAGTTATGCTAAACTACTGTTTAGTTTTAAGAAAAGGAGATTTTTAAAAAGGAGAGTTTAGTCGTGGGTTTCGTAGCTTGCACACCTGAGAGCGTCGTCCTATTGCTTCTCCTCTAACTCCCTTTAATCTCGTTCTGTATCTGACCCCTTTCTTGAAGACTGGTTTCATTGAATTCTTATTCCCTTTTAAATTCCTGACAGTGTAATGAATTTTGTAAAGTTTTGTTTTCTGAATTGTCTTCTCCCAGAATATTTTCTTATTTGTCTAATTCTTTTCTTTTGAATGTTATATGGTCTTTTATATATGTTTTGGGGGTGGGGGTTGCTATATGATTTTCACATAGGTTCCACATAAGCTTTCTGTTTCCAACTCATTTTTGAACAAAAGCATTTCTCTACAAGCCTTTCATAAACCCAAAATGAAGTTGGCCTCCTTCCTGCTGACCTTATCCCTGTGGTGTGCTGTTTCTAAGTGCTTTGTGGAGGAAGTATCAGTGGTTGTAACTTCAGCTGATCTTTTGTTTTGGCTTTTTTGGCAATTTCATGGTATCTCAGTCATTTCTGTGACTTTTGGGAAAAGGAATCTCTGTAATGCACCCTCTTGCACTGTCTTTTCCAAAATCTCTATCATGCTTTTAAGCTTAAAAACAAAAAAAAAATTTCACAGAGATGCACTTTCTTTATAAATATAGTAAAGAACAGTCCACTGGCAGCAAATAGTAGTGTGGCCTACCTTAGGTTACCCGAAACAGTAACTCGGACTCTGGCCTGTGGATGAAAAGCAACACTGTTTATCCTGAAGACAATGCTGTTGTCCTGTCTGTGGTGAAGGAGGTTTAAACATGTTTCCCGAGAATTGACAGGTAGCCACGCTCTCCCACTGATACTTGTGACCCTTGTCCGTGGTGTGCCCCAGTCTGCCTCTGAGTGATGGGTCTCACTATGGTACAGAGTGCAGGCACTGGGATCCTGGCTCCGCCACATGCTCCCTGTGTACCTTTGCGCACGTTTGTTAGTATAGTGCACTCCGTTCCGCCATTTCCAACATGGGCACAATGATGGTACCTACAACAGAGAGTAACTGTGAGAATTAAAGTGTTAATAGGGGTAAACCAGCCAAACCAGTTGATATCAAGTGGACTCCAACTCCTGGCAGCCGTATGAGTGTCAGAGTAGAACTGTGCTCGATGAGGTTTTCATGGCTATGAACTTTTAGAAGCAAATCACCAGGCCTTTCTTCTGAGGTATCTCTGAGTGAACCTGAACTTCCGACCTTTTGATTAGGAGCCAGACACTTAGCCATTTGTACTACCCAGGGACTCCTAATACAGATAAAGGCCTCATTAAATATTAACAGTCATTACTTGGGTGGTCCAAATGTTTAAGAGCTGGATTACTAACTGAAAGTTTGGTTGTTCAAACCCACCCAGAAGCACCTTGGAAGGTGCCAATCTGCTTCTGAAAGATCACAACCTTGAAAAACAAATGGAAGAGTTCTACTCTGCTCACCTGGAGGTATCATGGGTCAGAATTGACTCAGCAGCAAATAATGACAACTAGTAATATTAGGGCTCAACAAACTAGGGGAATTTTGCATTGGAGTCATCAGCACATATCATCTGACTGTATATTGTTCAGGGGTTTGGAATATATATTGGTTTCTTTAGGACAATGAGATTTTGCACAGTGCGTTCAATGTCATGCAATGCCTATTACCATAATGCACCATGAGCTACCTGTACATCAGACAGCAACATTCAACCCTCCATTCATCCCGGCATTTTCAGACGCCTCGGTTGTCCTTCATCAGGAGAACCAGGTATGTAGTCCAGAGAGTTGAACTTCCCACGGTTCTTTCCATGCCTGGGAATGCTAATGCAATTCTCTCACGGCCCCTTGTGCACATGTAGACCTTACATCATATGGGAAGTCAAAGAAAGACATCATAGCACTGCCTGAACTACCCAGACATCATCTCTGGGTTCCACATATGATATTTTGGAATAAATTATCATAAATGCTGCAGTGGCTGGCTGCTGTCCCAGTGTGAGTCATTTAAACCAGCTGAGCTAGAGCATGAGCTTTTTAAATACAGGGCTTCTCTCTTCCTCAACTGGTTGTGAGGACATTGAGCATATGTGAAACTATTTAGACATAAAATAGAGCGTTTTCTTATGTCTGTATATCATTGAGTCATTAGGCTCTTTTGCAACCTAGACTAATAAATTATACCAATTATAGCACAGCAAACATCATTAATGGGACACTGGTATAGTACCAAAACCAAACCCATTGCCATTAAGTAAATTCCAACTCACAGTGACCCTATAGGACAGAGTAGAACTGCCCCATGGGGTTTCCAAGGAGTGGCTAATAGATTCAAACTGCCGACCTTTTGGTTAGCAGCTGTAGCTCTTAACCACTGTGCCTCCAGGGTTTCCTGGTATAGTACGCTTCTCTCATATACCCTTAGTCTTTCTGCATAAATAGGTAACTAATGGCATTTACAACGTGATTCATGTAATAAGTTTTGTGATATAATTATTGAAGATTTACATTAGGAAACTGTTTCCTAAGAATGTAAGAGTGACTATTATTTAACTAGTTACTTAATTAACTAAACTATTGGTAAACTAAATAACTACCCATATTATTTAACAGAATATTTTAAAACATTTATATCCATTCGGTATCTACTAACATATAGGACCTACCTGATGGGGAAAAAAAAAAAAAAAATCAGCCAATGGGCACCCAAGACATAGAAAGACAGTGAGAAATAACTGAGCTGCAGGTGTCTTGAAGAAGAGTGGCTGCATCTGAGAAGGTGGTTGCCCAGGGATTGGGAGCCAGGAGGTTACGTAAATATTGTGCTCCGTTCTCCACGTGTGTAATTCCTGCATCTGGTTAATTTTCTTAAAGCGCCACAGTGAGAACTCTTTCCTGCAGAGAATGGAATTGCCCTAGGCTTATCAAAAAGACAATTCCAGCATCAAATGCTAACCAGATATTCTTGGCAGTCATGGCTTTAACAGCAGAGAAAATTGTCTGCGTGTGGTGTTACAACACCTGAGTGTCAGTTTGGTTGTTGTTTGAAAGCCCAAACATAAAGCTTATAA
The DNA here is from genome assembly GCF_024166365.1 of Elephas maximus indicus. NCBI lineage: Eukaryota > Metazoa > Chordata > Mammalia > Proboscidea > Elephantidae > Elephas > Elephas maximus. The sequence goes on along the minus strand of NC_064820.1, from coordinate 7,071,699 downwards.
AAAAAAAAAAAAAAAAGCTTATAGATGCTCAGAAGTCAATGTAAAAATCGAACCCGTCTGTCAGTTTGTGGAAACTACAGTAAGAATTCACCAGTGTGCTGCCATGTCTGTTCTTTACTTTGACATGCTTTGGCTACACCCTTTGGATTACAGTGTTGGTGAAGAATATTGACTATACCATGGCCTGCCAGAAGAACAAACAAATCTATCTTGGAAGAAATACAGCCAGAGTGCTCCTTGGAAGCAAGGATGGTGAGACTTTGTCTCAAGTACCATGGACGTGTTATCAGAAGGGGCCAGTCCTTGGTAAAGTAGAGGGTCAGCAAAAGAGAGGAAGACCTTCAACGAGATGGACTGACACAGTAGCTGCAACAGTGGGCTAAAGCATAGTAACAATTTGAGGATGGCACAGGACGGGGCAGTGTTTCGTTCTGTTGTGCGTCGTTACTGTGAGTCGGAACCAACAACGCACCCATCTGCCCTGGCAATCTACTTCCAAAAACCAGCCAGTGCAAAGCCTATGGATCACAACAATACAATCCACAACCAATCATGGGAATGGTGCAGGGCCTGGCAGTGTTTTGTTCCATTGTCTGTGGGGTCACCAGGAGTTGGGGGCTGAGTCCATAGCAGGTAACAACAGCAACAGGTCCATCTGTGTACTTTGACGCTCCAGACTTAGGCCCCATTATTCAGTTTCATTCACTGCTTTATCCTAAGTTAAAGAAAAAAGAGCAACATGAAGATGATGTTGACCAGTCTGTTTTAATTATAGCAAGCTAACCATGCAGAAAGGGGTGGGGAGAGCACATGGACCCTGGTGATGTGGCCGTCATGTTCTTGCTGTCTCTCTTTAATACCTGCCAGTAAAGAATGTGACCAAGACTATGGGCAGGATATTGACATTGCTTTTGTCCATGTTTACGTGTGGATTTGATCTGTATGAAATACGGATTCAGTCTGCTTCTTTGATTTCTCTCTTAAAGCCTGTTGGGTTTATGGAAACTCCTGGCAACCCTCTCACTGACTGTTACTGAAAACCTTTCATTGATGGTCCTTACTGACCAATCCTTTCCCACTCAGCCCAGAGCCCTGCAGCGCCCCCTGGTGGTCAAGACTATCAGCCTCAGAAAGCGAGTGAGTGCAGTCCCCGCTCAACCCATTCAAGCAGACTAGACAAGACCCCTGGGAGCATGTCTAGAAAGTTGTCTCCAGAGTCTGGAGAAGTTCATTTCGAAAGTTTCATCAAAGAGTGAACATCCAAGAACCCCAAAGTGAAAATGCTGGGAAAGCCTGAGACTACGGGAGGAGTGATACCATCGTTTTTAAATCCTTGCCATAAAAAAAGCCACAGGGAGGCTTCAACGTCTGTAAGAGAATAGGAAGCTGACATCTGCTTCTGAGAAAACAAAGACCCAACAACAGTGAGTCTGGCATGTGGTCGCTGGTGAATCCTCTGTGATTTAAATCCCTTTTTGCATCTTGAGAAATGAATTAAGCCATTTCCAGTGGGAAGGTCATTCATTTCAAAAGGAAGAAAAATGAACCTCAATCAGTTGTGAAATGTTTCAGTGCACCTTGGACACATCAGCTGTCCCCGGAGCGCTACATAACAGGCTGTCCTGAGAGGAAGGAAAAGATATTTCAGACACTATAGAGAATCTCGACGCTTCTGATGACCAACGGGAGCTCCTCTGCGAAGAGCATAGCCCTAAAAAGGTGTTTTGGTTCAAGGTAAAAGCATTGAAGAATTTTCAAAACAATGCTCTGTGTGGGTAATTAGCTGTAAAATAGAAATATGCAAATTTTACCTACAGTAATGAATTCTACACTTGTATATGTACCAAATGGAGCCCTGGTGGGACAGTGGTTAGGAGCTATGGCTGGTAACCAAAAGGTTGGCAGTTTGAATCCACCAGCTGCTTCTTGGGAAGCCTATGAGGCAGTTCTACTCTGTCCTATGGGGCCACTGTGAGTCAGAATCAACACGATGGCGATGGTTGTTTGTTTGTTTTTAAATGTGTACCAAACAGGTATGCATAACAAAATTTACAACTATCCAATTAAGGTCAGAATTGACTTGATGGAATTGTGTGTGTGTGTGTGTGTGTGTGTGTGTGTGGAAATCTTAATGCTTAAATTTTAATGTTTAATTTTAATGTTGCTTCACTTTAAAATGTCCTGAAAAAAAAACTGCATATATTTGGGAATTTGATGGGCACCAAATACCTTAATTGGATAGGTGTAAATTTTGTTATGCATAGCTGTTTGGTGTACGTTAAAAAAATAAAACAACAACAATGACAAAAAAAAGGTTGCTGTCCAATTGATTCTGACGCGTAGTGACCCCATAGGACAGAGGAGAACTGCCCCATAGGGTTTCAAAGGCTATAAATCTTTACCAAAACAGATTGCCACATCTTTCTCCCTTGGAGCAGCTGGTGGGTTCGAACTGCCAACCTTTCGGTTAGCAGCTGAGCACACATTAAAACTCACAATTAGATTTTTCTCCAGCTGCAAAGCTAGTCTTGGAGAATTCTAATTTATTTAGTAGCATTACACCCAAGTGGATAAGACTGCAGGCTCCTGGGTTTCCCTCCTGGCCCTGTCATTTACCAGTCATGTGACCTTGACCATCAAGAATGGCAGTGGCTGTGGCCAAGGCTCTTACTGTCTCTGGGCCTCAGTTGCCTGATCTGTAAAATGGGCATATAATTCCACCTTCCCCCCTAGGGTTATTAAGTGGAGTCACGTGTTTAAATCAGTGTAAGAACTTAGAACTCTAATGCCCGTTATTGAGTTGATTCCGATTCATAGCGACCCCATGTGAAAAAGTAGAACTGCCCCATAGGATTTTCTAGGCTGTTATCTTTATAGGAACAGAGCACCAGGTCTTCCACTCATGGAGCCTCTGACTGGGTTCAAACCACCACCCACCAACCTTTTGGATAGCAGCCTAACACTTAACTGTTGAGCCACCAGGGCTCCTAATGCCCAAAGCGGGCACCGTGTGTGTATAGAAAAAGGACCGTAACGGTGGCACCAGATCAGTGGATTCAAATCCCAGCCCACACCAGTGACATAATATTTCTGTCCTTCGCCTTTCTGTTCTATGAAATGGAGTAAATAACAGCATCAACCTCAATGATTTGTAGGGAGAATTAAACGAGTTGTTCCCGTTGTTAGGTGCTGTGAAGTCGCTTCCAACTCAGAGCGACCCTATATAAAACATAAGGAAACACAGCCCGGTCCTGCACCATCCTTATTATGTTTGTTATGCTTGAGCCCACTGTTGCAGCCACTGCACCAATCCATCTTGCTGAGGCTCTTCCTCTTTTTTGCTGACCCTCTGCTTTACCAAACATGATGTCCTTCTCCAGGGACTGATCCCTCCTGACAACCTGTCCAAAGTGTGTGAGACGAAGTCTCCGCATCCTTGCTTCCAAGGAGCATTCTGGTTATACTCCTTCCAAGACAGATTTGTTCATTCTTTTGGCAGTTGTCTTAGTCATCCAGTGCTGCTGTAACAGAAATGCCACAAGTGGATGGCTTTTACAAAGAGAAGTTTATTCCCTCACTGTCCAGTAGGCTAGAAGTCCGAAATCAGGGTGCCAGTTCCAGGGGAAGGCTTTTTCTCTCTGTCAGCTCTGGAGGAAGGTCCTCGTCCTAAGTCTTCCCTTGGTCTGGGAGCATCTCCGTGCAGGAACCTCAAGTCCAAAGGACACACTCTGCTCCCAGCACTGCTTTCTTGGTGGTATGAGGTCCCCAACTCTCTGCTTGCTTCCTTTTCTTTTTATCTCTTGAGAGATAAAAGGTGGTACAGCCCACATTGGATCAGGAATGTGACCTGGATAAGGGTAATACGATCCCACCCTAATCCTTTTTTTTTTTTTTAATCCTCTTTAACATACAATTACAATCACAAAATGGAGGACAGCCATATAATATTGGAATTATTTGTTCAGCATACAGATTGAATAAGTATGGTGAAAGGATACAACCTTGGTGCACACCTTTCCTGACTCTAAACCACGCAGTATTCCTTTGTTCTGTTCAAATGACTGCCTCTTGATCTGTGTACAAGCTCCTCATGAGTACAATTAAGTGTTCTGGAATTGCCATTCTTCAAAATGTTATCCATAATTTGTCACGATTCACACAGTCGACTGCCTTTGCATAGTCAATAAAACACAGGTGAACATCCTTCTGGTATTCTCTGCTTTCAGCAGGATCCATCTGATGTCAGCAATGATATCTCTGGTTCCACGTACTCTTCTGAATCCGGCTTGAATTTCTGGCAGTTCCCTGTTGATATACAGCTTCAGCTGCATTTGAATGAGCTTCAGCAAAATTTTACTTGCCTGTAATATTAATGATGTTGTTCAATAATTTCCACATTCAGCTGGTCATCTTTCTTGGGAATAGGCATAAATATGGATCTCTTCCAGTAGGTTGGCCAAGTAGCTCTCTTCCAAATTTCTTGACATAGAAAAGTGAGCACTTCCAGTGCTGCATACGTTTGTTGAAATATCTCAGTTGGCATTCCATCAGTTCCTGGAGCCTTGTTTTTTGCCAATGCCTTCAGCACAGCATGGACCTCTTCCTTCAGTACCGGCGCTCCCTGTTCATATGCTGCCTCCTGAAATGTTCAAACGTCAACCAATTCTTTTGGGTATAGTGGCTCTGTGTATTCCTTCCATTCCTTCCATCTTCTTTTGATGCTTCCTGTGTTGTTTAAAATTTTCCCTGTAGAATCCTTCAGTATTTCAACCCAAGGCTTGAATTTTTTCTTTGCTCCTTTCAGCTTGAGAAATACCGACCGTGTTCTTCCCTTTTCATTTCCTACATAGAGGTCTTTGTACATGTCATTATAATACTTTTTCTTCTTAAGCTAGCCTTCGAAATCTTCTATTGGGCTCTTTTACTTCCTCATTTCTTCCTTTCCATTTAGCTACTGTACGTTCAAGAGCAAGTTTCAGTGTCTCTTTTGGCATCCATTTTGTTCTTTTCTTTCTTTTTAATGACTTTTTTCTTTCTTTATGTATGATGTCCTTGATGTCATTCCACAACCCATCTAGTCTTCAGTCATTAGTGTTCAGTGCATCAAATCTATTCTTGAGATGGTCTCTAAACTCAGGTGGGATATGCTCAAGGTCGTACTTTGGCTCTTGTGGACTTGTTCTAATTTTCCTCAGTTTCAACTTGAACTTGCATATGAGGAATCAATGGTCTGGTCCACAGTCAGCCTCTGGACTTGTTCTGACTGATGGTATTGACCTTTTCCATCATCTCTTTCCACAGATGTAGTCAATTTGATTCCTGTGTATTCCATGTGGCGAGATCCATATGTATAGTCACTGATTATGTTGGTAAAAAAATTTATGTGCAGTGAAGAAGTCATTGGTCTTGCAAAATTCTGTCATGCAATGTCCAACATCATTTCTATCACCAAGGTCATATTTTCCAACTAATAATCCTTCTTCGTCTTCTGCTTTCGCTTTCTAAACACCAGTAATTATCAATGTACGTTTGATTGATTTCAGACTGCAGAAGTTGGTAAAAACCTTCAATTTCTTCATCTTTGGCCTTAATGTTTGGTGCCTAAATTTGAATAATAGTCATATTAACTGGTCTTCCTTGTAGGCGTATGGATATTATCCTATCACTGACAGTGTTGTACTTCAGGATAGATCTTGAAATGTTCTTTTTGAGGATGAATGCAACACCATTCCTCTTTAAGCTGTCATTCGTGGCATAGTAGACCATATGATTGTCAAATTCAAAATGGCCAATTCCAGTCCATTTCAGCTCACTAATGCCTGGGATATTGATATTTATGTGTGCTGTTTCATTTTTGATGATTTCTAATTTTCCTAGATTCATATTTTGTACATTCCACATTCCAATCATTAATGAATATTTGCAGCTATTTCTGCTCATTTTAAGCCATGCCACACCAGCAAATGAAGGTCCTGAATTCTTGACTCCATCAATGTCATTAAGGTCAACTCTACTTTCAGGAGGCAGCTCTTCCTCAATCGTATTTTGAGTACCTTCCAACCTGAGGGGCTCATCTTCTGATACTATATCAGACAATGTTCTGCTGCTATTCATAAGGTTTCCACTGGCTAATTCTTCTCAGAAGGAAATGAGTTAATAGCTATAAAAATAGTTAATAGGTGTGAAAAGCTTAGCGATCCGCCTGGCATTTGCCACGTTCTCTATAGGAGTTCACTTGTCTCGGCTGTGGTTTAATTGAATTCATATCCTTAGTGGAAGATACTTGTGGTTTTCCTTCTCCTTTAGTATTTGAAGCCATCTGCAGATGTTTCGCTGAAACCCCAGTTGTTAACACGTGGGGTTTGTTGTTCCGTTGTTGTGTTATTGTTAGCATCTATCTCTGACAGTGGGGTAGTTTGTCTTATTCCTCTGATAATCTGCTTTAGCTGCACTCAAAGTAGGTCTAAAGCTCCAATGTGTCCATCTGCTAAGGTGCCCTTGAAGGTGTAAAAACACCCTTTGCTTCCTGGTTTCTGCAGAGGAGTTTCATCCTATTATTAGTAAATGGAATTGACCAGGTAAGGGGTGGGCAAACTATGGTCCAGGGGCCAAATCCAGCCTGCCACCTGTTTCTGTCAGTTGTTTTATTGGAATGCAGTCATTCCATTTGTTTCTGTATTGCCTCTGTCTGTCTTTGCACTACAATGGCAGAGCTGAGTGCTTGCAACAGAAAACCTGGGGCCACAACGTAAAATACCTGGCCTTTTAATGAAATGTTTGCCAACTCCTGGGCTACAGGAAGGCATTCCCCCTACCCCCTCCCCCGCCAAAAAATTAGAGTTTTAATTGAAAATGTTGTTTCTATTATCCATCACTTTTTTCCCCCCCAGAATAAAATGACATTGTTAATGTTTTTGTAACAGTGTATTCTACATGGTATTCTGTTCCAAAAATCTGAACCTGTTGAAGTCTACAGACTTCCTGTCATTATTATGTATCTTTTAGGCTGGCTTAGATGATGTATTTGCTAATATGCTTAGCTTCTCAGCTACTTAGGCTACATGTTTAATTATCCTTCTCAGTTAGGAAATGGCCTGTCTTTAAGGCAGGAAAATTTCCCTAAATAAACACATCAGTTAGATTTGGAATCATCAAATACTCTTAGAATGCAGGATCATGCTCATATAGCTGATTTTTAGCTAAATTGTACAAGAATGGCGTTTCCTAGCCGGTTAATAACAGGTCTCAGTGTTATCTCTGGCCTCACCGTGCTGTTTTGTGAAAGCGGGGAGAGCAGCATGCGTCCCCTCTGGGAAAATTTGCAGGTCAAGAGAATCTGAGATTCTCCTCAGGCCTTCACGCACTTCTTCAGGGTATTCACTACTTGAATTTCCTTTTCTCTTTGAAAGGAAGGATTTGTAAGATGCATAATCAGTAGTATCATGTCCCCACAAGCCTCTACCATATCTACCCTGATTCCAGGGCTCTCTCATTTGTGAGATGGATAGAGAACACCCCTTCAGGGCCCTTCCGACATCTTTAATTTAACTTAATACAATGGAGATAGCATTCACCTTCCTTCTTCAGATATAATTAAATAAACTAGGTTGTCATTTCTTAAGGGCCTTGTTTTTCATATTTTTCCACACTCCTTTATCTTCCCCACTTCATTTTTAGAGTCTTGTTCTAAAAATTTGTCAGTATTTTCCTTAAGAATTAATATCCTAAAATTGCTATACTTCCAACATTATGATTCCTTATGACATGGTCTTTACCCTCAAGAGTCATGAAGAGGTAATACAACAAATACGTGATCAGGTCTCCATGAATTTTTTTTTTTTTTTTTTACTTCTTAAAAATGTATATTTACTATCCAGTATTTAGTGGTCTCATCTTCAATCATATCACACTTGACTATTAAGAAATTATTTCCTTGATTTTCAAAAAGTGCATTTAAAGTTTTAAGGCTGTTGAGTAGATAGACTGAGGGTGGCAACTGGTTTTGGTTATTTATTGAGTATTTTGCATGTGCTTAAATGTGTGAGTTTCAAAGAGGCACTGATAAAATATCAAATTATAAAACAAAAATTTTATGGACAGATAGACTCACCACCACACATAATGAGCCTCATAGCCATAGCCACAACTGGGCCACCGATATCTTTCCCTGCAGCACAGAAGCTTCTTGTGGGTTTTCCACCTCCAGCCTAGGGCCTTCCCATCTCATATTCATTCTGTAGTGTCAGCATCTTTCTGAGGTAAATACATACCCAACAGAGGGCCTTGTCTTAGTCTCTTCGTGCTGCCTAACAAAAATACTGCATCATAGCAGCATGCAAGTCCCCACGGTATAATAGACTGACAGACAGGTGGTGGAACTGACAGACCGAATGTTCGTGTTTGTTAAAGGAATACCCTGTATTCATTTATTCATTTCAATAAGGCCAAGGCATTGAAGGGGATTCAAGAGGCACACCAGCAGGTATACTGGAGTGTAACACCTTGAGCCATCTGTGGGCCTACAGTTGGGAGGCCTGGTGGAGGAAGCAGAAACTGAGGCGCCTTCAAGCATGACTTCCCAGAATGTGCCAAGGGCATGACAAGAGGTTTCTAAGGGCGTCTCGGTTGTCTCACTCTTTGGGCAGATGTGTGAGGTGTAATCGCTTCCGTTATTTTTCTGACGATGGCAGCAGGCCTGGTCTGCACTCACTGCATTGAAATTTAACCTGAGGATGCTTGGGAATAACTGCCTCTTGTGACTGTCCCAGTCTTCTTTCTTACTCCCTTCCTGTGAGTCCTTTCAGGTGAGAAGAAATTACTCGGTGGAAAGGACCACTCCTGCTCAGGACAAAGCTTCTGGACCTTCTTTTTTTTTTTTAATTGTGGTGAAGATGTACACAACAAAACATTTACCAATTCAAGAATTTCTGCCTGTATAATTCAGTGTCATTGATTACGTCCTTCACGTCGTGCAGCCATTCTCACTATCCTTTTCCAAACCCTTCCACCAGCATTAACGTGAATTCAGCACCTCCTAAACAAACACTCCCCTTTTCCCCTCTTCCCTCCCTCTGGTAACCACTAATAATCTTTAGTTTCTATATTTTTGCTTATTTCATATAATCGGGATCATGTAGTATTTGTCCTTTTGTGACTGACTGATTTCACTCAGCATAATGTTTTCAAGGTTCACCCATATTGTGGCATGCGTCAGGACTTCATTTCTCCTTATGACTGAGTGTGGCCTTTCTTTCTTTAAGGTTCTTCTTTGCCCATAAAACAGCCTCTCTTTAAAATGTGAAATTCTGATCATAACCAAGCCTGGATGATTTGACTCTTGCCCCCTCACTGCCATGTCTCCCCTTAAGTTATGTAGGGATGGCACTAACCAGAGAGAGCCCCAGGTTGGGTAGCATGGGCTGAGATAAGGTGCCACTCCACCAGAGGAGAGAGTGCAGTGGGCCACAGGCATGTGTTGACAGTGGCTTTCTCTCGGTCCTGAGAACAAGGAGCATTTCTGCGTCTCCTCTAGGACTTTCAATGTGTTTGCAGTATGCTTATAAATCTTTCATTAATAAAGTCAGCATTTTTATATGTCGCTAACTTGGGTTCCACAAGTAGGACAAAATTTCCAAATTGAGCATATGATAAAGAAGAAACAAGCAGTTAAATTAATTAAACATACTTGAGTGAACACATATATTCTTAGGCATAGTTCTCTGTGAGTCAAAGGGCTCTTCCTCATGGCCTTCAGACTCCTTCAGCCCCCGGTACACTGCATACTCAGGAAGTACTTGGGGAGGAAAGGAAGGAGGGAAGTAAACACAAGGTCACTGAGGTGGAGGGGCATGTATCCTCAGCAATGGGCACCAGCAAGGACTCAAAATAGTGAAGAAGAATGTTCTCCTTATTACTGAAAACAGCACTTCTCAGCAGCAGAATGAAGACTGGCTTTTACCAGGATAAAACCAGAAGCAAGGGGGCAACTAAAAGGCCATTGCACAAGCTTTGATGAGACATGGCAAGGGCCTAGACTGGGTCATTGTGAGTGCTGGAGGCCAAGGGGAAGTAGCTTTACTGTGAGACGTGGTGAAATGTGGGAAGGGCTGCTGGAAAGCAAGCCAGGCAGAGTCCCACTTCCGGTGCAGGAGACAAGAAGGGTGGAGACAGCACTCCCTGGGTTGAGCATGAAGGTGGGCAGTGGGGGCCGAGGAGATCTAGGGCCTAGGCTCCATCCCGTGTCAGATGAACTGCTCTGTAGACAGTGGTTTATCCTAGTCTGGAGCTTGACATGGAAGGTGTAGGAGTCATTGACAGAGCTGTGAGAAGATCTCTGCTTCAACACTTGGATGAAAAGTGCGTTAAAATGAAAAATTAAATAAACAGACACACACATATACTTTGAACACCTGTTGTCACTTAAAGTACATCAAAAGTGCTTTTATTTGTTAATTCTGTAAGTTATGTCCAAAGCTACCTCTGTGAGTATGGATCTGCTTATTAAAGGTCTAAGTTGATTTGGGGCACAAAACATGCCCATGATATCTGATTTCCAGTTCGAGTTTCTTTAAAGAAGGGAAAAACTTGTCCCATTTATAGAGTATAAAGCCATTTTACATTTTTATTTATTCTACATATTTTACTGTTATCTCAGCCACACTGAATTTGGTTGCAATTTTGTTTAATGGCTGGTCTCTGCAGTGTCAGTGCAGAGCATTCAGGTGTTTTCACAGAAACAGCGTTCTCTTCTTTCATGCGGCATTTCATCCAGCTACGCCAAATTTAACTACGTTATATAATTCCAGTAACAAGTTCAGCTGGCGTAAACAGACCTGAGGACAGGCTCAGCTGACGCTATGCGAGCCCACGTGTTGCCAGCGGCAGCAGAGGCTGCTGACACCGGGGTGAGGGTTGGCACACCCCGCTGGCTCTCAGCATGGTGTGGGTGGGTGGTGGGCTTGACCAAGGGAATGGGGTTGTGCGTGGGTCTCCTGCACACGTTCAGAAGAGGGCTTCCAAAAAGGCTAGAAATGAACCCCAGGGGCAGGGATGAGCTCATCCCGGCTGGATGTATGGTGGCCAGAGAAAAGTGGGCCATGGACAGATGTGGGAGGTTACCAGAACAGACACTGCTCCAGAGAATATCCCACTATGTTAAGGAGTGACTTTGCTGTTTTTGTTGTGTGCTGTTAAGTCAAATCCAACTTCTAGTGACCCCATGTGATAGAGGACTGCCCCATAGGCTTTTCTTGGCTATAATCTTTTATGGCAACAGATTACTAGGTTTTTTCTCCTGAGGAGCCAAGCCCAGTGGCTTCAAACTGCCAACCTTTCGATTAGCAGCCGCGCGCTTAACCAATGCGCCATCAGGGCACCCTAAGGATTGAACGGTGTCTCCGAAAATATGTTGATGTCCTAACTACTGTACCTGTGAGTGTGACCTTGTTTGAAGGAATAGGGTTTTTCTTTACAGATGTTATCAGTTAGATTAATGAAATCCCACCAGAGTAGGGTGGGTCCTAATCTTATATGGCTGATGCCTTATACCAGAGAAGGACCGACACAGAGACAGAGTCACACAGGGGGAAGACAACACATGAAGATGCTTCTACAAGCAACAAAGGAACACCAAGGATTTCCAGGAGAAGCAAGAAGCAAGGAGAGAGGCAGAGTAGTTCTTCTCTCAGAACCCCCAGGAAAGAATTGACACTGCTAATACCCTGATGGAGACTCCTAGCCTCCAGAACTGTGAGACAATAAACTCCTGTTCTTTAAAGCCCCTCACTCTGTGGTATTTTGTCATGGCACCCCTAGGACATTAAGATACACTGCTTTGTCCTCCTAAGAGTGAAGCACCAAGGAATCTCACCCACGAAGTTCTGTTGGCCCTGCCTAATGGAAAACCAGTCGGGTGCTGGGGTCTGCTCTAGGGGCAGGGTGGAATCTTTTTTTTTTTTTTTTTAACCCTTGCAACTTAATTAGTATCCATTGTTGAGAACACATCCGTGATCACAAACTTCCACGCCCAAACAAAATGTAAGTTTATGGAGCCCTTATACTGTGGAGCCATTCTTAGACATGAATGCCTCTGAGTTCTCAAGCTGGATATTCTGGGAGGCTTAGAAGAGGTTAGAAGAGTAGATATTGTGTAAATGTTGGACGTGATCACCTCAGCTACTCAGATGTCTTCATGCCGAGAAGGGAAGGGGTAGGATTTGCTGGAGCAGCTCCGATCCATCCCAGCTGTTAAGCCATCTTTGGCTCTGGGATAGTCTTCCTTGGGAAGAAATGTAAGCTAAATTGCTATCGTGTGCCGAGAAACCGGGTCACTGAATCTGGGGCCAGATGCCTGCTGCAGAGAACCAGCTTCAAAACCGGGAGGGCTGTACAGAGACAGGGCAGCTTATTTAGCTTAGCTGGGCCTTCCTGATTATCTAGCGGTAGGGAATCTAGGCTTCTGCCTTCCTCTTGAAGAAGAGCCTGCTCACCAGGATTCCCTAGGTCTTTTATTGACACATCCTACTTCCCATAATAGTTGGGGGGGAAAAAAAAAAACCTGCTACAGTACAACTGTAATTGCTGTTGTTGTTTGGTGCTGTCGGTTGATTTTTGACTTATAGTGACCCTGTAGGACAGAGAGGAACTGCCCCCATAGGGTTTCCTAGGCTGTAATCTACAAAAGCAGGCCACCAGGTCCTTCTCCTGTGGAGCTGCTGTGTGAGTTTGAACTGCCAGCCTTTTGGTTAGCAGCTGAGTGCTTAAGCATCGATCTACCAGGGCTCCATAAAACTGTAATACAAGGAATTAAAACAAAAAGTGGCAGAGGTTCAGAATGGCAGGGACCGGAGCCCTGGTCTGCCCTGAAGAGCTGGATGTTGCTTTTCTTAAAGCCACACATGCTGCCAAACTCGTTGGTCGTTGGCACCACCAGTACTGGGGAAAGAGTGCTTGGTGAACATTCCAATTCTCAGCTCCAGCCCCAAGGAAGCCAGGGCCATCAGAGCTCTCGTTCATGAGGAATGGAGTAGGGACAAGGAAGGTTCGATGTTTGAGAGCTCCACCACCCATCTGTGGTGAGGGAGACGCTTAGCCATCATTGGTCACAGGCTAATGGACCAGGGTCTTCTCAACCCCTGATCTGAGAGGTTGTGAAGCCTGTCAAGGTAGAGGGAGGCACCTCCTACCAACAGTGCTCAAATTTGGTTGAAATCTGGTCTAGACTGCTAATTCGCCTTTTGTAGTACCAGCTAAGAAGCCCTGGTGGCACAACGGATAAACACTCAGCTGCTAACCAAAATGTTGGCAGTTCGAACCCACTCAGCAGATCCATGAAAGAAAGACCTGGCAACCCTCCCATCAATACTACAGCCTAGGAAACCTATGGGGCAGGTCTACTCTGTCACACGGAGTCCCTCTGAGTCAGAATCACCTCAACGGCACTAACAACAACAACAGCGCCAGTTGCTACCAAGTCCACTATGACTCATGGCAACCCCAGCCCCATGTGTGTCACAGGAGAGTTGTGCCCCATGAGGTTTTCAGGTGCTGAGTTTTCAGAAGTGGACAGTCAAGTTTTTCTTCCAACTTTTTGGTTGGCAATTTTCACCGCAATAGTTTTATTCCAAAGCAAAGATGTCTGTAATGTAAACAGCTGGCTCACTGGTTGAGTATTGAAGAGATACTAAGAGGGGTGGGTGAGAAGCAATTGTCTCCCAAGGTAGAAATCTGAAGATGGAAAAAGACCCTTGAGGAAAGTAGAGATGAAGACTGAGAGCAGCACTGTTTTGATGTGGGGGTCGGCTCTAAGATTTCTGTCCCCTTCGTTTGTATCTTCCACCAACTCAATGGTCGTTCCTGCTTCTCTTGGCTCAGTGCCCCCAAAATAAGATAAGGCTGGTAAATTAGGCTATTTCTGAAGTCCTTTTCAGCTGTAACACGTGGCCACATCTTTTCCAGTTTTCCTTGGAAACTGGAGAAAGAAGCAGCCACACAAAGAACCAGAGCCTAATCATCTCTTAGGGTCTAATGATTTCCGTTAGCTTTTCTGAGCTGAAGTTTCCCTTTGCGCTAATGGCGTGCAAACACCCCCAGTGTCCTGCAGACAGAAAACCCTCAGATGAAGGATTTTTTGCTGAAACAAGGAATTATTAAGACCACTTGAGAACAGTGAGGTCAGTTTCTTTCATCTGTGTCTCCCCAATTCCATTTTCCCTGTCTTTCGCAAATAAAAGCTTGAAAGGGCTCTCGGATTCTTTTTAAGATAAGATCTGATGACAGGACAGTGGGACAGAAAAACCTGGTAAAAATAGCATGTTGGCCCCTGAAGAGTAAAATTCCACATACGTTTGACTTCTCACAGTTCATAAAATTAACACCCACAGGTCTGGTTTGGGGGAAGCCTCTGATGTCCTCCAGCTTGGCTTTCGTGTGATTCAGCTCAGAAATACTGCATTTCAAGACCAGAACTATTCCGAGCCTGTGCCTGGCTCATTGTAAACCTCTCCTTCATCCCCAAGTCCAACCGAGGAGTACAACCGTTAAGCCTGAACAAGATGAAGGAACTGTCAAGTCGCAAGTCTCAGGGCACTGACTGCAGGCCTGGATTCCTGTTCTAGGTTTCCTATTTCCTAGAGCCTGGCCCCCATTCCTTGCCAGCCAGTTGTCAGTAAGGGGCTTTCATTTCTGAGGTGTCCCAGCAGTCAGCTCAAGGGGCTCTGGCTTGTCCAGGCAGCACCCAGGACATCAATGCAGACAGAAAGTGGCCGAGGAGTGAGCGTTTGCAGATGACTCTCAATTTCTCACGTATTTACTACTTGTGTTAGCCATAACAAATTACCACAAACTTGGTGGCTTAAAAGAATAGAAATCGACTCTCTCACAGTTCTGGAGGCCAGAAGCCTGAAATGAAGGTGTCAGCAGGCCCGTGTTCCTGGATCTGACCGCTATGGAGGCGAATCCTTCTTGGCCTCTTCCAGCTTCTGGTGGTTGCCAGCAGCTCTTGTGTTCCTTCTCTTGTGGCAGCATCGCTCCAATCTCTGCCTCCATGTGTATCTGTGTCCAAATGTCCCTCTTCTTCTAAAAGGGACAGTCATATTGGATTTAGGGCCCACTCTAATCCAGTGTAATCACATCCGCTAAACTTCAGTATATCTGCGAAGACCCTATTTCCAAACAGGGTCACATGTACAGGCTCCAGGTGGACATGAATTTTGGGGGAACACTATTCAACCCAGCACAATTCTCAGTTTTAGAAGGATTTGGAAGTGTTAAGTGCATAGCTTCAGAAGGTAGATTGTGTGAGCAGAGTGCCATCTCTTTGGTGAATAACTCTGGTTTTTCACTTGATTTCTAAGATCAAGTGCTCTTGTCAGAAATAAACTCAGAACACCACTAGCAGATTGCTATGCTGATTTTATAGTCAATTTGCAAATCTAGCATGACATCATTACCGAGTAAATCAGTGCTCCAATTAAGATTTTTAAAGTGCTTATTCACAGTTTTAGAGCCCTAGTGGCAGAGCGGTTAAGCGTTCAGTTGCTAACCAAAAGGTCAGCAGCTCAAATCCACCAGCCACTCTTTGGAAATCCTATGGGACAGTTCTACTCTGTCCCATAGGGTCACTATGAGTCAGAATCGACTCAATGGCAACAGGTTTTGGTTTTTTATATACAATGTTACCAGAAACTTCGAACATAAAAATTTTGATTGGTTGACAGTTATGTCCGAATACATAAATCTTGTAAGCGAGCAGTAAGAGAATAAGAGAATATGTAAATCTTGTAATAGAGAGTGCTCAAACATTATCAAAGCTTAAATAGAAACCTTACTAAGACAATCACAGATTGGTGAGCCATGGTGACAAGACTACTGGAGTCTTGGAAACAGGACAGGTTTGTTAATCTTCTATTATTTTCTAAAAGAATAGGTTTTTAGGAAAAGTAAATGAATGATGAAAGCAGCCCTACTTCTGTTTCACCAAGCCTGATCACCTAGATACAATTATGCAAAGCAAAACAAGATACTTCTAAAGGTAAGTTATAGTTGAAAGCATAGCTATAGGCTTAAAAATTATTTATTATAGTACATACATTTCTAGCATTTAACAAGATAACCTTTAGTGTTGTGTGTAAGAAAACTCTATTCTTGTAAAGGAAAACTTGAAATTTTATTTCACACTCTTAAGAAGCTGGACTTCTGCCTGTTAACTTGCTTGGAGTGTAGCTGGCATCATTTGATACTAACAAAAGGCATAGAACCATAGCAAGTTCCCAAATCAGCAGATGAGGAAAGCAAGCCAAAGGCCCGTGGCCATCTGCCAGCTGAGCATAGGACCACAGACCTTTTCCATCCACATGCTCCCACTGAACCTTAAGCCCTGCTGTGCTCCTTATGTTAACTTTGAACTTGTCTTTTCCTATGATGGTTGTTGTTGGTTGTCATCAAGTCAATTCTGACTCGTGGTGACCCCATATGTGCAGAGTAGAACAGCTCCACAGAGCTTTCAAGGCTGTGACATTTTGGAAGTGAATTGCCAGGCCTGTCTCCCAAGGTAACTCTGGGAAGGTTTGGACTGCCAAGATTTCAGTAAGTATTTGAGTGCTTAACCATTTGCGCTGACCAGGGACTTTTCCTATGAACAAGGCATATTTTTCAAATTGTTGTTGTTGTTAGGTACCACCAAGTCAGTTCCAACTCATAGTGACCCAATGTACAGCAGAACAAAACACCGTGTGATCCTGGGCCACCCTCAGAATACTTGCTTTGTTTGAGCCCATTGTTGTAGCCACTCTGTCAATCTGGCATCTATTTATTGTTGGATATGCATGGGTATCTTTAAAATGTTTCATTTAAAAGAAAAACATAGTAGATCCCGAATTATTTACATACATGAAGATCCTGCTGTTTCATAGGCAGGCCAAGTCCTGTGTCTTCAAACATCATGTCAATACTCTTGCCATCTGTTCACAACAGCCCACTGAGTACTGTGTGTGTAAGTGTACATATTCACGCATGCAAAGGTCAGTTAAGGATTGTTTAAGAACGTGAACTTGAATGATTTAATTAAGAACAGCCTACTCGAGTGTTTTAAAAAGCAAAGATGTTAGCGTGATAACTAAGATGCACCTGACTCAAACCATGATCTTTCAATCACCACATATGCATGTGAAAGCTGGACAATGAATAAGGACAACCAACTAAGAATTGACACATTCTAAGTGAGGCATTAGGTATCTATATCTCAGGAATAGACTGGACCCCTTGAACACTAATGACCTAAGACCAGATGAGTTGTGGAATGACATCAAAGACATCATACATGAAGAAAGTAAGAGGTCATTAAAAAGAAAGGAAAGGAAGAAAAGACCAAAATGGATGTTGGAAGATACTCTGAAAGTTGCTCTTTAACGTCGAGTAACTAAAGAGAAAGGAAGAAATGATGAAGTAAAAGAGCTGACAGAAGATTTCAAAGGGCAGCTCGAGAAGACAAAGAAAAGTACTATAATGACATGTGCAGAGACCTAAAGGTCAGCATTTTCCAAGCTGAAACAACTTAAGAAAAAATTCAAGCCTTGAGTTGAAATATTGAAGGATTCTACAGGGAAAATACTAAACAATGCAGGAAGCATCTAAAGAAAATGGAAGGAATACACAAAATCACTATACCAAAAAGAATTGTTCAATGTTCAGACATTTAAGGAGGTAGCATATGATCAGGAACCAATGATATTGAAGGAAGAAGTCCAGGCTGCACTGAAGGCATTGGCAAAAACAAGGCTCCAGGAATTGGCAGAATGCCAATTGAGATGTTTCAACAAATGGATGCAGCATTGGAAGTTCTCACTCGTCTATGCCAAGAAATTTGGAAGACAGCTACCTGGCCAACTGACTGGTAGAGATCTGTATTTATGCCTATTCCCAAGAAAGGTGATCCAACCGAATGCAGAAATTATCGAACAATATCATTGATATCCCACGCAAATAAAATTTTGCTGAAGATCATTCAAAAGTGGGTGTAGCAGTATATCAACAGGGAACTTCCAGAAATTCAGACCAGATTCAGAAGAGGGCATGGAACCAGGGATATCATTGCTGATGTCAGATGGATCCTGGCTGAAAGCAGAGAATATCAGAAGGATGTTTACCTGTGTTTTATTGACTATGCAAAGGCATTCAACTGTGTGGATCATAACAAATTATGGATAACATTTTGAAGAATGGGAATTCCAGAACACTTCATTGTACTCGTGAGGAACCTGTACATAGATCAAGAGGTAGTTGTTCAAACAGAACAAGGGGATACTTCATGGGTTTAAAGTGAGGAAATGTGTGTATCAGGGTTGTATCCTCTCACCACACCTATTCAATCTGTATGCTGAGCAAATGACCCAAGAAGCTGGACAATATGAACAAGAAGGGGGCATCAGGATTGGAGGAAGACTCATTAACAACCTGCGTTATGCAGATGACACAACCTTGCTTGCTGAAAGTGAAGAGGACTTGAAGCACTTACTGATGAAGATCAAAGACCACACCCTTCAGTATGGATCATATCTCAACAAAAAGAAAACAAAAATCCTCACAACTGGACTGATAAGCAACATCATGTTAAAAGGAGAAAAGTTTGAAGTTGTCAAGGATTTCATTTTACTTGGATCCACAGTCAACACTCACTGAAGCAGCAGTCAAGAAATCAAAAGACGCATTGCATTGGGCAAATCTTCTGCTAAAGACCTCTTTAAAGTGTTGAAAAGCAAAGATGTCACCTTGAAGACCAAAGTGTGCTTGACCCAAGCCATGGTGGTTTCAGCCACCTCTTATGCATGAGAAAGCTGGATGATGAATAAGGAAGATCGAAGAAGAATTGACGCCTTTGAATTGTGGTATTGGCAAAGAATATTGAATATTTCATGGACTGTCAAAAGAAAGAACAAAGCTGTCTTGGAAGAAGTACAACCAAAATTCTCCTTGGAGGCAAGGAGGATGAGACTACATCTCACCTACTTTAGGCATGTTTTCAAGAGAGATCAGTCCCTAGGAAATGACATCTTGCTTGGTAAAGTAGTGGGCGAGCAAAAAAGAGGAAGACCCTCAACAAGATGAATTGACACAGTGGCTGCAACAACGGGCTCAAGCATAAAAACAATTGTGAGGATGGTGCAGGACTGGGCAGTGTTTCATCCTGTTGTACATAGGGTTGCTATGAGTCAGAGCCGACTCAACGGCACTGAAGAACAACAACTGAGGCATTGGCAAAGCATGTTGAATTTACCACGGACTGCCAGAAGAAAGTGTTCAAAAGCAAAGAAGTCACCTTGAGGACTAAGGTGTGCCTGACCCAAGCCATGGTGTTTTCAATTGCCTCATATTCGTGTGAAAACTGGACAAAAAATAAGATCAAAGAAGAATTGATGCCTTTGAAATACATTGTTGGCGAAGAATATTGAATATACCATGGACTGCCAGAAGAATGAACAAATCTGTCTTGAAAGAAGTACAGCCAGAATGCTCCTTAGAAGCAAGGATGGTGATACTTCATCTCTTGTACTTTGAACATATTATCAGGAGGGATCAGTCTCTGGAGAAGGCCATCATGTTTTGTAATTTAGAGGGTCATCGAGAAAGAGAAAGACTCTCAGTGAGATGGGTTAACACAATGGCTTCAACAACGGCTTCAAACATAGCAACGATTGTGAGAGTGGCCTAAGACAGGGCAGTGTTTTGTTCTGTTGTACATAAGGTCATATTATAGACTGAATTGTGTCTCCCAAAAATGTGTGTCAACTTGGCCAGGCCGTGATTCCCAGTATTGTGTGGTTGTCCTCCATTTTGTGATCTGATGTGATCATTGTATGTGTTATAAATCCTAACTTTGAAGACAAGGCTTTGGTTTGGTTTTGTATGATATTAATGAGGCAGGATTGGAGACAGTTATGTTAATGAGGAGGTCTCAATCTACAGGATTAGGTTGTATCTTGAGATATAAAAGAGAGAAGGGGAGAAGGGAGCAGAGCGGAGAGGGACCTCACACCACCAAGAAAGCAAAGCCTGGAGCAAAGCAAGTCCTTGAGAGAATGTTGTGACAGACACATAAACATGTGAAAGCCTTGAGTACTGAAGCCTGATTTTAATGTTGAAAAAGCACCTCCACTTTGTAATTAAAGCTATATTTTATCATATCCTTCATGACACCTAGCCCTCAACCCTGTTGAACTAAATCCAACCATGGATACTAATATCGATCATGGCCTTCTTGTAGATTTTGTTGTGACATGGTTTCCACCCAGTCATCATTCCACGTGTTTATTGAGCCATAAAAGATTAGTTCCTAGGAGGTCAAAGGTTATTCCTGAAAATAGAATGGCAGAGCTTGTGATCTTGAAACTTCAAAGAGAATAAATAGAAGAAAGAAAATAAGACTGAATTATAAGATGGAATTGCCAAAATTTGCTCTCTGAGAGACTGGCTGATGCCAAGTTAAGGAGCAACCCTCCTGTGGCTCTCATTAGCCCAGCAGAGTTCAGGTCCAGATTGGCCGTGTATCTGAATTGTTGTCATGGCACAAGGAGTTGTTTCTGTGGTAACTTCTTGACCAGGTTTTTTGCTCAGGTGAATTACTCTTGTTGGGAAACATTACACAAGCAGAATCAAAATGTTATTTCCATTTTTTAAAAATATGGGAAGGGGGAGTCATATTTGAGTAACAACTAATGACTGTTGATAATTCAAAAACCTGTTGCCATCGATTCCAACATATAGTGACCCTATAGGTCAGAATAGAACTGTCCCATAAGGTTTCCAAGGAGCAGCTGGTGGATTCAAACTGCCAACCTTTTGGTTAGCAGCCAAATGCTTAACCACTGCACCACCAGGCTCTGTTGGTAATTAGGGATATTAAATATTGAAGAAATGATGCCAGGGCATCCTACCTAAACTGTTGTGTGAAAGCCATAATTCCCAACACTTCTCCTGGCAGCACGGAGAGCCTTGAGGGTGTGCCTGTGAGGGAGCCCTTGATGATGGAGAGCCCTGGCACTGGGGGCTGAGTCCTCTCCTACACTGGCTTTGGAAGCCTGACTGATATGGCTTATTACCAGTCACTTACATTATCCAGATTAGTGGACCTAGTAAAACCAAAATAAAGCTGGAGCAAGCATGGCTGCCAGCTCACTACTGAGCACACCTCACTGTGATCATGGGAGCCTCAGACCACAGAACAGAAGCTTGTGTGGATCCTGACTCCTTAATGAGCTAGAATCAAGACTTTTTCCCCAGAGCTCTGCTTGTGAAACAGAACAGACACTTGGCATTCCCACATGTGGTGTGAGTGATCTTCGTTCAGGGGATTTCTTAATGATGGGCAGTTAAGAGAGAAGGGCAGGGGGTGGATGCACACAGTTGGAACAACTCAAGATGGTGGAGACAGGAGGATTTAACAAGGGGGTGTGAAACGCCTGAGATTAGCCAAGATGCCTTTTGCAGCCCCAGTGTGGACACATCAATTATAGTTTATAAGGCTGCAGGATGGAGACAGTGCATGTAAGAAGGGGGAAGGAACAAAAAAACAGCATAAAATAACACAGAGGTAGCTAAGGAGCTATGGATGGGCTCCAAATGTAGGCTCATCGCAGCCACCACAGAGGCCTAGAGCCGATCCTTCCTAATGAGGTCGTGTCCTATAGACAGTTTAACCGGTAATAGAAAAACACTGCTGTTGTTAGATGCCGTCGAGTCGATTCCAGTTCATAGCAACCCCATATGACAGAGTAGAACTGCCCCATAGGGTTTCCTAGGCTATAATCCTTACAGGAGCAGACTACCACATCTTGCTCCTGTGGGGCCTCTGGGTGGATTTCAACCACCAACCTTTGGTTTAGTAGCCAAGCACTTAACCACTGTACCACCAGGGTTCCTTACAAAAACACTAGCCCTGTTGATACTGGAAAATCCAGGCATGTCCATGGCTGATACAGGATCATTCCTACAAGCCTGAAATGATTTCTCTTTATGCTTATAAAATTTTTCATTACAGCCTTTTTTATAATTTTCTGAGAACCATAATGAGATCTGTTCAGGAAAAAAAAAAAAATTACCATGAAATAATTCAAGTTTCTACAAATAGAAGTCAGTTAGTATATTATGGTGCTTCAAAAAGATGCCAAGCAATATGGTGGAGCTGCCTATGGTCTCAGGGTGGAACTGCACTGCATCACATCCAGGCAGCACTGTCCATGTCCCTCTCCCCGTTCTACCACCTAGCCTAATCCCAGAACCTTCAGAGGAATCTAAAAGACGGCTCTAAAATTAGTTGGGTCATGGACACCCTCGAGAATTCGAGGAAAGCTACTCATCATTTTGCCCAGAAATTGGAGTGTACACATCACATATAGAACTAGGACAATTCCTTCCAGAATGCCAAGGATCTGCTGGAGCTTGGGGACTCTGGGCCCTAGGTTAGGAACACCTAGACCACAGGGTCCTTGAGAATATTGTTAAGCCTTGGATGGTTTCCTACTCTCTACAACCAAAGGGTGTAATCCCTTACGATTTCAGTAGTGAAAGTGGTTGCTTCCTCAATTCATTTTGTCTTTATTTTTGTATTTAGATATTATACTATTATTGGTTAAATTGTATCCCCCTCAAAATATGTGTTGTAATCTTAACCCCTATACCTATGGATATAATCCTGTTTAGAAATTGGGTTTTCTTTGTTATATTTAACTAGGTCATACTGGGCGGTAAATCTAATCACTTCTGAGTTATAAAAAGTGTATATTAGACACAGAAATACGTGTACACACTGAGGAAGACAGATGCCATGCGACAATCTCCAAGGAATGCCTGCAGCTACCAACAAGGGAGGAATTAACACAACCGGGACCCTGGATTGGACTTTTAGCCTCCAGAACTCTGAGAAAATAAATTTCTGTTCTTTGAAGCCACCCACTTGTGGCATTTCTGTTACTGCAAAACTAGGCAACTGAGACATATCTTTTGATCCTTGTTGTAAAATGTTAAAGACATGGAAAAAATGTTAACAAAGGTTTTGCAGTAAGAAAAGTGCTTAGCTTAGACATTGAGTCTTAAAAATGCTGAGCAAAAAGTTGCATATACTGCCTGCCCTCAACCATATTAAAGAAAAAAAAATTCACACACACACATACACACATTCCGAGAAACTACTAGAAGGAAATGTGAAGAGATAATTAGGATGGTTATCTCTGAAAAGAGCAGCTGGTTTTCTCTGGAAGGAAGGGTTATGGGTAATTTTTATCTCCTTCCCTGTATTCCTCTATATGTAACCTGAGTTCACAATCTCAGACCTCTAAAAATTCTCACCTAGTGTTATTTTACATGTTTCTGAGAGGCTCCTCAGGAGCTCTGAGCTAGTGCTGTGGCCCTCCATATGAACGTGTGTGCTGGGGTATGGTGTGGAGGAAGAAGATGGGACAAAACAAAACCAGAGGATAGGCTTGGAGCATCTTCACAGATCTTCAGTTTAGCCAGGAGATTCAGGAGAAAATTATTGTTCTATTGACTCAGACTCAAAAACACTGTGGAGTAGAATACAAAGCATATATACTCTGGTGCCCTGCTCTGAGCCCCAGCTGAGACTTAGCTGGGGCAGGACTCACTAGGGCTCCTCTGGACACTGCTGTCTCTGGATGGCGCCATCAGGACCCAAGCTGATGGAGTAGAGACTTGGCATCAGGAAAACATTGGGCTTCCGACCCTCTGAGCTCCTCATCATAGAACAGTCGTGCCCTACTGCCTGAAGAAAGAGGAGCATGGCTTCCTTTTCCTTCAGTGCTACTTTTCACAACTACCAAGGCCGTGCCCCTGGGCTCCAAAGTCTTACACAGAATTTCAGATTTTGCTAAATGCCCCCATCTCCTTCCTCCTTAGCCCACAGGGGGCTGGACAAGTATAGACAGAAGGTACAAAATCAACCCTCTTAGAGTCCAAATGGCTGACCCTGGAGGGGATCACAGCCACAACAGTTGAGGAGGGACTTGTTCCAGGGCCCACTTTGACCCTCTGGACTCTTCCACCCTTAGGTACCTCCCATAGGCCCTCCCTCCTGAGTAAGGACTTCTGAAAACCAACTACTGCTTTGTAAACACACCTAGGCTTGTCAAGACCAGACAGTGGTGCCATGGGGCTGAGCCCAGCCCTGACGCCATCATACCTCCCATCACCTGTGAATTGGAGTACTCTCATAACCAGAAAAGGAAAACAAGTTATTTAGAGAGAAAACATGATTGAGCATCGACCGCTGCCACTGAATTGGAAGAAATATAACCAGACAGCATAAGCCTTCTATTGGAAGAACATGTAATCACTTATGATGTAGTCATACAAATAATAATAATAATTGAATCTGCATGTGATCAAGCCTCTAGCTCCAAGTGGCAAATTACAGGAATTATAGAGGAAAGAGGAACATGTTAAGTAACACCAAGAGGATGTCATTCACAAAACTCTCCAAAAATCGCCAAGGGAGACTCAGTAAGATGGACAATCCTTTTTCTGCAACAAATAAACTGAATAGAAAAATAAACAAGATAAAAGAAGAGCCTGTGGAGTCAAAGAGACGAAAGACATCAGCTAGTGGCAAAGTGTAGACTTCATTTGGATTCTGATTCAAACAAGCTGATCAGATTGACTTGTAACATTGATGAGACAATTGGGAATTGGAACGTTGAGTGAATGTTTAATGGAATTTTAGTTAATTTTTTAGGTGCCATAATGGTATTGTGGTTGAGTGAATGTTTAATGGAATTTTAGTTAATTTTTTAGGTGTCATATTGGCATTGTTGGTTGTGTTTAAAAAAAAAAAAAAAGAATCCTTATTTTTTAGAGATGCATGTAAACTATTTACACATTTGGAATTTGCTGCAAAATTTTACTAGGGTGGAGGGTACGCCTAAGCTGATAATTGTCAAAGATGATGGATGGGGACACAAGGGCTCTTTATTTTTTGCGTGTTTGGAATTTTCCATTAAGATAAAAGTTAGAGAGCAGACACACTGTGCGGAGGTGGGTAATTCCCCACACCACGTGAGCCCAAAAGGCAGGGTAGGGGAGAAGAATGACAGACCTCAGACAAGGAAGTGAGAAGAGACAGGGACCAGGGAGAGTACTGTAGAGCAGAATTGTGCTTGTCTAAAGTAAGTGACCCCCACGTATCTGTCAGTTTGTCGTACGGGGGCTTGCGTGTTGCTGTGATGCATTAACCAGTGAAAACCTTATGAATAGCAGCGGAACATTGATATAGTGCTGGAAGATGAGCCCCCCCAGGTTGGAAGGCACTCAAAAGATGGCTGGGGAAGAGCTGCCTCCTCAAAGTAGAGTTGACCTTAATGATGTGGATGGAGTCAAGCTTTCAGGACCTCTATTTGCTGATGTGACATGACTCAAAATAAGAAGAAACAGCTGCAGACATCCATTAATAATCAGAAACTGGAATGTACGAAATATGAATCTAGGAAAATTGGAAATCATTAAAAATGAAATGGAACACATAAACATCAATATCCTAGGCATTAGTGAGCTGAAATGGACTGGTATTGGCCATTTTGAATCTGACAATCATATAGTCTACTATGTTGAGAATGACAACTCAAAGAGGAATGGTGTGGCATTCATCATTAAAAAGAATGTTTCAAGATGTATTCTGAAGTACAATGCTGTCAGTGATAGGATAAAATCCATACACCTACAAGGAAGACCAGTTAATACGACTATTATTCAAATTTACACACCAACCACTAGGGCCAAAGATGAAGAAATAGAAGATTTTTATCAGCTGCTGCAGTCTGAAATTGATCAAATATGCAATCAAGATGCATTGATAATTACTGGCTATTGGAATGCAGAAGTTGGAAACAAAGAAGAAGGATCAGTAGTTGGAAAATATGGCCTTGGTGATAGAAACATTGCCAGAGATTGAATGATAGAATTTTGCAAGGCCAACGACTTCTTCATTGCAAATACCTTCTTTCACCAACATAAACAGCGACTATACACATGGACCTCACCAGATGGAACACACAGAAATCAAATTGGCTAAATCTGTGGAAAGAGACAATGGTGCACCTTAGTCTTGAGGGTGACGTCTTTGCTCTTCAACACTTTGAAGAGGTCCTTTGCAGCAGATCTACCTAATGCAAAGCGTCTTTTGATTTCTTGACTGCTGCTTCCATGGGTGTTGATTGTGGATCCAAGTAAAGTGAAATCCTTGACGACTTCAATTTTTTCTCCATTTGTCATGATATTGTTCATTGGTCCAGTTGTGAGGATTTTTGTTTTCTTTATTTTGAGGTGCAATCCATACTGAAGGCTGTGGTCTTAAAGAAGTCTTTTGCAGCAGATTTGCAGAGCAGAATTAGACCTCTGGGAAACTTGCAACTAACAGTAACTACAGGCTTGTGGGCAATGGATGGGGCACTGCTGGCCTCTGTTGTGTGGACGTGGCCATGGCCCCACTCCTTGGGTCTCTTGTCCCTCCAGCTGGTCCATCGGGAACTGGAGTGCCTGCAGCCGGACCTGCGGCAGTGGAGCTCAGAGCCGGCCTGTCCAGTGCACACAGCAGACCCACTACAGAGTGGAGCCAGTCTCGGCCAGCCTGTGTCCTCAGCCCATGCCCACCAGCAGACAGCCCTGCAACACCCAGAGCTGCCCACCTGCCTGGAGCGCCGGGCCCTGGGCAGAGGTAACATGAGCACGTGAAGTGAGGGAGGTGCTGGGTCCCTTCCTGTGGGATGCAAAGCGAGATTATCCCCAGGGTCCTATAGGAGCTGTCGTCTTAGCGACTGGAACACAGGCTAATTTGTGGAGCTGACTCCTCCCTCTGCCTGCGCAGTGTTCCCGAACCTGCGGGAAGGGGTGGAAGAAGAGGTCCGTGGCCTGTAAGAGCACCAACCCATCCGCCAGGGCGCAGCTGCTGCCCGACGCCGTCTGCTCCTTGGAGCCTAAGCCCAGGACTCACGAGGCATGCCTGCTGAAACGCTGCTACAAGCATAAGAAGCTGCAGTGGCTGGTGTCTGCCTGGTCTGAGGTAGGTGCGGCCAGTCTCAGGTAGGGGCAACCAGTCCCAGGTAGATGTGCTTGTTCCCAGGCAGGTACACCTGCTCCCAGGTAGATGTGCCTATTCCCAGGTAGGTATGCCTGGTCCCAGGTAGATGCACCTGGTCCTGGGTAAGTGCTCCTGGTCTGAGGTAGACGCTTCTTATAACAGGTAAGTGCCGCCTGGTCCCAGGTAAGCACTCCTGGTCTGAGGCAAATGTTCCTGGCCTGAGGCAGATACTCCTGGTCTGGGGTAGGTGCTC
Organism: Elephas maximus indicus; assembly: GCF_024166365.1. Lineage (NCBI taxonomy): Eukaryota > Metazoa > Chordata > Mammalia > Proboscidea > Elephantidae > Elephas > Elephas maximus. Next base: position 7,044,370 of record NC_064820.1, on the reverse strand, counting down.
CTGGTTTGAGGTAGGTGCTCCTGGTCTGAGGTAGGTACTCCCAGTCTGAGGCAGATGCTCCCAGTCTGAGGTAGGTGCTCCTGATCTGAGGCAGATGCTCCTGGTCTGAGGTAGGTGCTTCTGGTCAGAGGTAGGTGCTCCTGGTCTGAGGTAGGCACTCCTGGTCTGAGGTAGGTACTCCTGGTCTGAGGCAGATGCTCCCAGTCTGAGGTAGGTGCTCCTTATCTGAGGTGGGTGCTCCTGGCCTGAGGTAGGTGCTCCTGGTCTGAGGCAGATGCTCCTGGTCTGAGGTAGGTGCTCCTGGTCTGAGGTAGGCGCTCCCGATCTGAGGCAGGCGCTCCCGGTCTGAAGCAGATGCTCCCGGTCTGAGGCAGGTGCTCCCGGTCTGAGGCAGGTGCTCCCGGTCTGAGGCAGGTGCTCCCGGTCTGAGGCAGGTGCTCCCGGTCTGAGGTAGGTGCTCCCGGTCTGAGGTAGGTGCTCCTGGTCTGAGGTAGGCGCTCCTGGTCTGAGGTAGGTACTCCTGGTCTGAGGCAGATGCTCCCGGTCTGAGGTAGGTGCTCCTTATCTGAGGCAGATGCTCCCGGTCTGAGGCAGGTGCTCCCGGTCTGAGGCAGGTGCTCCCGGTCTGAGGTAGGTGCTCCTGATCTGAGGTAGGTGCACCTGGTCCAGATAAAATGGGTTAGACCTGCGTCTTCTCCAGGCTGCCTCTTGCTTTCATCATTTATCTGGTTCCCTCTCTTTGCCCTGGGTCTCTGTGCTGTCCAAGTTTCTGCTCCCCTCATTTCGGGCCACCCTTCCAGGCCTGAACCCACCCCCAGGGCACTCCTCCTGTCTCCTGGGCTTTTGAGTCGTGTCTGTGGAGCCCCTGGTCCTGAGGCCCCAACGCCAGCATCACTCAGTGCTGAGCAGAGGTGCCTGGGTTGGGGGCTCTCAGAGTAAGAACAGGGCGCACTCCTCCAAGCTCATGGTGGGCTGTAGGGACTCACCTACCTCCCGAGCAGCTGTAGGTGTTTCTCAGGATGCCCTCTCTGGTCAGAGCCGGAAGAAGGCGAGCTACTCTGGAAAGGAGGACCCACTTCCAGAGACAGGAGTGGATGAGCAGTTTTAAACCTCCTCTGCTGGGTTTGCTGAGACTCGCTGATGCAGCCTCTGGGGCTGCCTGGAGCCGCTCTGGGGGAATCACACTTGGAAATGTCTGCAGTGTGAAAGGCTTTGTGATGGGATTTAACCCAAGGTGGGCCAGGCCCTGCATGGGGTGCAGACCGCTGCCCTGGGCCCAGCACAGCCTCCCACACCGGGGCAGCCTCGGGGGCAGCAGGCAAGCCCCTCATCACTGGTAGAGCATGATACCAGAAACCAACTGCTGTCACATCGACCCCAACTCCTGGTGACCCCCTGTGTGTCAGGGTAGAGCTGTGCTCCATGAGGTTTTCAATGGCTGATTTTTTGGAAGTAGATTGCAGGCCTTTCTTCTGAGTTGCCACTGGGTGGGTTTGAACCTCCTACCTTTCAGTTAGCAGGCAACTGTGTTAACGGTTATTACCACCCAGGGACTCGAGGGGACACGCATGCACATGCCCACACACACACACTCACACGCACATCAGCTGCACACACAGGTGCACAAACACGTGTACTCACACATACACAGACCAAAAAAGCTGCTCTCTCAGATGTGGCCCTCAACCACCGGCAGAGGACTCTTCCAATTCGGCCTCCGTCCTGGCATCAGGGCACACGGAAAGCACACCTGTAAGCCTAAGGGTGGTGTGTGAGTCCAGAACCAGGCAGGCACACAACCTGCGGCCTCCTCCACTCACATAACCTCCAGGCACTTCAGCCCAGTGGCCCTTCAGCACTGCTCAGCACCACCCACTGGGCCCTAGGACAAGTCAGCAATGCTGGGCACACCCCAGGCCCCACTCAGGACCCCCCTCCGCAGGAGCCCCCTCCCCAGAGGCCTCTCAGCACTCCCCTGTCATGTGCTGCGCAGGAAGTGGCCCCAGCCTCCATCTGGCCTGCCAGCTTCCCCAGAGCCTCTGCTTATGCCAGGGTTTCTGGCAGCAGGGACAGCTCAGGCTCACAGAGGCCTGGGGGAAGCATGGATTTGCTCTCTGTGGGTGTTCCTGGTCTTCATGGCCAGCACTTGGCTTTCTAGGAAGAACCTGTATGTCTGAGTTTCCTCTCCCTGCCCCTACCCTAGGGGCCATGTCACACTTGCAGGTGGGTGCTAGTGACCATGGTCTGTGCATTCTGATAGACCACAGCCCCACATCCACATTCTTCCATGCAATGACAGTGGTGGAATTACCCCCTTCAGGGTTTCTGACTGCCCTGCCCACCTTATGCCCATTAATGGTATGCCACTAGGACCTCAAGATCTTTTATTTATTTATTTTGATGGATGGGGAGGGAGAAAGGCCTGACTGGGTTTTTATAAACATTAGACAAGACCAAAAAGTCAGCCACTGAAAACCCTGTGGAGCACAGTTCTACTCTGACACACATGGGGTTGCCATGAGTTGGAATAGATGGCGACTAGAAGAGACAAGATAAAACGTGAATTCCTTAGTACAAGTCTGACATATAGTATGAACTCAATAAATTGGAATTTCCTTTGCTGTTTATTTAGGTCACTTTTTTATCTGGAAGAGATCGAGTACTTAGTGTAACTTAGATATCAAAACATACAACCAAGAAAAAATATGCTGCTTTATGTAGGATGTGCTGAGCATCCAGTATCCCAGAATTGCTACAATCCATGGTATTCCACAGTCCTAGTTTTTTCTAGGACCCCGGGTGGCTCAGATGGTTTGCTCTCAGCTACTAACCAAAAGGTTGGTGGTTTGAACCCACCCAGCGGTACCATGGAAGGAGTGCTAGGTGATCTGCACCGGTAGATTATAGCCAGGAAGACCCCATGGAGCAGTTCTACTGTGTTACACATGGGCACTACAATGCATTCATAAAACTCAAAGGCGCAATGCATTTTATAGAATGTCTACTGTCTACCCTTACAAAAATGCTCAAGCGGATGGTAACTGTGGACCATTTAAGCCTGCAGATGTTGCAAAAGAGATGACCATTACAGAAGAAATATTTTTCAGCCCCGTCTTTGTTTTATTTTTTAGTGCTCAGTCACATGTGACAGAGGAATACAGACAAGAGTCCTCAGATGTGCTGAAAAGTTTCTTTCCGGGAAGTACCGAGAGCTGGCCTCCAAGAAGTGCTTGCACCTGCCTAAGCCCGACCTGGGGCTGGAGCGCACCTGCACCCTGTCTTCCTGCCCCAAACACCCCCTGCACCTGTCTGCAGGCCCCCTGCGGGCCACCTGGGTGACCTCACCCTGGTCTCAGGTAGGGGGAGCTAAACTCTTGGCGGGTGGTGGGGCAGACACTGGTGCTGTCTCCCGGGAGGCGTCTGGAGGGCTGCATCCCCAGTGTTGACTCAGTGGACCCTTCTTGATAGTGTGTTTGGTGCCTGTGTTCCCGGAGATGGCGTTGACATGAATCCTCGAGGCCACATGGTCTCATTCTAAAGTGTCACCCGATTCAAAGTAGGAACATGTAACCTGCTTGGTAAAATTGGGGCAGAATTCCCTAGATACAAGAGTGAGTGGGGAAGAAATACGAGACCAGAACAAATCAGTGATTCTAAGTGCATACCCGCTAACCACAAACCGCCTTTCTCCCCCTCCCACATCTCCTTTGACCCTAAGAGAAAGAACTCTGCTGTTGCTATCCTAGCCCACCATGCTTGCACCCTGGGGCTGCTGTGGGCTCTGGACCCTTGCTGGTGCCCACTCACCCCACCTCCCCATCTGTGGCTCTGTTCTTCAGGCCCTTTGCTTCTGGATTCTTCCATGTCCCCAGGTCATGTTCTCTTGTTCCTCCTGCTGAGGTTTCTGCTCTCCAGTCTAGGCAGCCTTGTAGGGCAGGGCCCTTGCCCTGAACCCATGTACCTGTGTGGGTGGAGATCCATGTTCTCATGTTCTCCTCGGTCGGCCAGAGAGAGCCTGTTTCTGCCTTGCATAGCAGTTTCCACTCTGGGGCAGACATTCCCTCTCTGACCCTCTCCTTCTTCCCAAAGAGATAAGGTGGAAGGGAATGCAAGGAAGAAGAGGGGTTGGATTTGTGATGGAGACCCCTCCTTTGTCCCTCCACTGCTGCCCCGCAGAGGGCCCTCGCACTCCTGCTCTCTGGAGTGCATTTACAGAATCCCAGCCTTGTGCCCACGCTGGGGACACCAGGAATTAAAGCAGTGATGACAGCCGACACCAACTGGGAGCTGCTATGTGCCGGTTGCACTGTGGGGTTGCGGTGTGTTTATTCCTCCCATAGGTTGCTGCAGCTGGGTACAGGGGGTGCTTGGGGCAGGAGAACAAGGTTCAGGAGCACTCCAGTCCCAGGCGGGGCCTCGGCAGGTGCGAAGAGGTGACATCATCATCCCATTGCACAGATGAGGAAACTGAGGCTCAGAGAGCTGCCCGCCTGGAGCTAGTGAGAGGTAGAAGCTGGCCTGCCGATGGTCCCACAGGGGCCATATGATTTCAGCGAGTGCTCAGCATGTGTTCTTCCTCTGGTGGTCCATCGACCTCAGTGGGGCCAGCAGCCAGGCCTGGCCAGCCATCCCACTCTGGCCTGCCTGACAGTTTCCGGGCAGCAAGAGGGCATCACACTCTGAGGTTAGGGCAACGGAACAAAGATCAGGCCAGAGCCCGCTGTCACCGGGGGGCGGACTGAGGGTTTTTAAGAGGAAAATGAGAAGACAGGTCCTGCCCTTCCTGTTTCCTTGCAGTATATGGACCCCCGGTCCCTGGCAGGTTCCATAGCCACATTAGGGAATGTTTGCTCCCACACATCGAAGGTGAGACACTGAATTTTTCAGACACAAAGCAGAGGTCCACTGTGACATGCAGATCACAAGGAAAGTCCCTCCATTCCCCAGCAAGCCCTGGCCTTCCTTGATCCTCACAGCCCACCCCAAGGAGCACTTGAGCCAGTGCTTGTCCTTCATCACTCTCAATGAACCTTTTTGGGTCTGTTCTCTGAAACACCTCCCAGCGGGTCTGGCGGCCCCTGATACTGCAGGGATGACGCTCTTGGATGTGTGGGGCCCAGCCGTCATTGCATGTCTGCCTTGCGCCACTGCCCACAAATGCTTCCTGCTTGGATGGGGGCACGACGGTCATGACTCACCCTCCGTCCACACCTTCCTGTGCTCACACCGCATACCTGGAGCCGGTCAGGGCTGCTGTCCTCAGGCTTGAGTTCCCTGCCTTACAATAACAATCAGAACTGTATCTAGGCACTGCTTTGCCGCAGGCTATGCTGAGTGTTTTACACACACACATCCCCTATGTATATACACATGTATACATGTTTATATGCACGTATATTTACATGTGTGTGGAAGGGGTCCCCAGTGCCCACCATGGCACCTAATCCATACCAGCTATTCAAGGAACGCTTGCTGACTGTGTGAGTTTTAAAGGAAAAGCCAGTTCAGTGAGTGAGACGAAGGGCTATTCATAATCTCTATCTGGAGAACTTCCCTCACCTGGTGCACAGTCTATCAGAGCAGACGCTTGCCTTAAGGTTGTTCCCGTTGTCTGTGGGTATACCTTGTCCTGTTGAGGGACCCATTAATAGTGCAGCATTTTTAAAAGACAAAAGGCAGCCCTGGCTCACCAGCCCCATGCTTCCTGCCCACTTACCCCAAATTCAGTTTGAAACAAATGCACACGGTTCCACAGTTCTTATTGCTAGTTTGCAGCAGGCGAGAGGATAAGTGTGTTTAAGGTAATCGAGGATATTCCCCAAGTATATGTTTATCTGATCAGATGAGGGATAAGGGCCTGCAGAGAAATGGAGGGAATGCAGGCTGACTAGCTAGCAAGCTTGTCCACAGTTCGCTTCCAGGTCAGGTAGCCATGTCCCTGGCTCCATAGTTTGGGTGAGTTTTTAATTAAGGATTTAAGAGTTGCCTGTCATGAAAGATCAATCACTAAGAAAGGACATCATGTTTAGTAAAGTAGAGGGTCAGCGAAAACGAGGGAAAACCCTCAGTGAGATGGGTTGACATAATAGCCACAGCAATGGACTCTAGCATACCAACCATCAGGAAGACGGTGCCGGACCGGGCAGCATTTTGTTCTCTTGTACATAAGGTCACCATGAGCTGGAGCAGACTAACAACAGCCACGTCAATAACCTGTTTATAAAAACCCATACCACATTCCAGCCAGGCCACCACTGTCCCCCTGCTAACACAAATTTTGTGCTAATCTATAAGCTCTACAGAAGGAAACACCAAAAAAAGAAAAAAAAAAAAAAACCTGTTGCTGTTGAGTCAATTCCAAGTCATGGCAACCCCATGTGTTACAGAGTAGAGCCCTGCCCCATAGGGTTTTCTTAGCTGTAACATGCACAGAAGCATATTGCCAGGCTTTTCTTTTGTGGTACCAATGGATGGATTCAGACTGCCAACTATCTTAGTTATCCAGTGCTGCTATAACAGAAATACCACAAGTGGGTGGCTTTAACAAAGAGAAATTTATTTCTTCACGGTAAAGTAGGCTAACAGTCCAAATTCAGGGCATCAGCTCCACGGGAAGGCTTTCTCCCTCTGTCGGCCTTCTCATCAATCTTCCCCTGGACTAGGTAGGAGCTTCTCCTCACAGGAACCCCAGGTCCAAAGGATGTACTCTGCTCCAGGCACTGCTTTCTTGGTGGTATGAGGTCTCCCTCTCTGCTCACTTCCCTTTCCTTTTTATCTCTTGAGAAATAAAAGGTGGTTCAGGCCACACCCCAAGGAAACTCCTTTACATTGGCTCAGGGCTGTGACCTGGATTAGGGTGTTACAATCCCACCCTAATCCTGCTTAACATAAATTTACAATCACAAAATGGGGGACAACCATACAATACTGGGAATCACGGCCTAACCAAGTTCACACATATTTTGGGGGACACAATTCAATCTATGACACAACCTTGAGGTTAGCAGTGGAGCACAGTTTGTGCCCCTCAAACAGTCCCTGAATCTTTGGAGAAGAAAAGAGAAATCGATTGCCAACTTTACATGGTGCCCTGTAATTGTTTTTCAGCTCCACTTTGGGTCCCTGTTATTTTCAAACCCGATGTAGCTTTTTCATTTTGGAAATGCATGAACTCCACTCCAACAGTTACTCAAATAGAAATAATTTAATTGAAGTTACTGGTCCTGAAGACATCCAAGCTGCACTGAAGGCATGGGTGAAAAACAAGTCTCCAGGAACTGACAGAATACCCATTGAGAAGTTTCAACAAACAGATGCAGCACTGGAAGTGTCCACTCATCTATGCCAAGAAATTTGGAAAAGAGCTACCTGGGCAACTGACTGGAAGAGATCCCTATTCATGCCCATTCCAAGGAAAGGTGATCCAACAGAATGCAGAAATTATCGAACACTGTCATTAATATCACATGTAAGTAAAATTATGCTGAATGCAATTCAAAAATGGTTGCAGCTGTATATCGACAGGGAAATGCCAGAAATTCAAGTGGGATTCAGAAGAGGACATGGAACAAGGAATATCATTGCTGACATCAGATGGATCTTGGCTGAAAGCAGAGAATTCCAGAAAGATGTTTACCTGTGTTTTACTGACTATGCAAAGGCATTCGACTGTGTGGATCATAACAAATTATGGATAATAACGTTTTGAAGAACAGAAATTCCAGAGCACTTAACTGTGTTCATGAGGAACTTGTACATAGACCATGAGGCAGTCATTTTGTTCTGTTGTCACTGCGGGTGGGAGCCAACTCAAAGGCACCTAACAACAAGAAGTTATTGTAGTAGGGGATATTTTAATTATATTCTTTGCAAGCACTTCCTATTTTACATAAGAAAAAAGTATCAAAGCTAAAAGCTTCTCCCAGATAACCACAACCAATTACTGTCTAGTCAGTTAGGACTCATGGCAGCCCCATGTGTTTCAGAGTAGAGCTATGCTCTAGAGCGTTTTCAATGACAATTTTCAGAAGTAGATCACCAGGCCTTTCTTTCGAGGTGCCTGTAGGTGACTCTACCCTCTAGCCTTTCAGTCAGCAGCCGAGTGTGTTACCTGTTTGCACCACCCGGGAACACCTTTCCCAGGTAACCTCCTTTATTTATTTTTTTTTCTGAGTAAACACCGTTTCCAGTACGAAGAAGCAATCAAGAGCAAAGAAGCTAAGTGGAGCTCTTTCTCTGGCAGATGGCTTGGTTTCTCTGCTCCTTGAGAAGTGTAGCTGGTAGCCATGCTGCCTGGCCCCCTGGGACCGCTGTCTTCTGTTCCTTTCCTTTTGTCAGTGAGGAAACAGAGGCTTCTGGGACTGACGTCCGCTCCCCACCCTCTGGCTGCCAGGCCCATGTGCACCCCATCCTGCTCCTTTCAGAGACTTCAGGCAAATTTAGCAAGACAAACCCCAGTTTTATTATACTGAATTTAAACCAATCTTTGCATCTGACTGAAACCAAAAACACATCTTGAATAGCTTTCACAGATCTGAAATATTCCAACGGTTGTCTAAAAAGCGATTTTTATCCTAAGTTCCCTTAAGAGCTTTATCTAGTGTGACTCGTTTTTATGTCCTATGTCTGTAACATTCGGGGTAATAACTCAAAGGACCGTGCTTGCTGTAGACACTTGCACCCAAGCCCTGCCCTCTGAGCTATGGAAACTTGTCAGCATTGATGAATGGCTGGGTGCCTGGCTGGACTTGGCCCCCAACAGGTTTATTCTTGTAACTGTTTAAAGATTGGCCTTTCTGTTACTGAGGGCACAGGGTTTCCATAGATTTAAATGATTTTGCTTATCAAGCCATTTAATGGAGTGCCTCTGCTAGGGCTGACTTAAATCATGCAGGTCATTGGGACTTAGCGTCAGGTGGTTCACACGCTAAATTGGTCTGGGAACGGCTTAAGTGCAAACACCGTTGGGCTGCCTGACTCTGCATGGCAGAAATAGGTGTGCAGTCAGTGTGGGTCAGAGGGAGGCCCTGGCTCATTCCAGGAGCTCTTCACCAGGACCGTGTACAGAATGTCCTGGAAATCTATAGCTCTGAGGGGCAAGGAGCATGTCACGGACAAGCAGTTTGGTTTTCCACTGTGGCAATTGAAGACTGACCTTTTGTACAAAAAAGACCCAGTCACTCACACACACACTCACATACACTCATGTACACTGTGTGCATTGCCTATCTGTCTGCATGCACATGCAGACGGGCTGTGCCTCAGACTTTCAGGCAGCCTTAGACTGCTAGAAATGAGAACGTACACCCACTGGCACCAAGCATTTCATGGGTGCTACATTCATCTGTGATCGAGCCAGACACAGGAGACGCTTTACCCAGTGTTGACAAAGTGAAAGCCATTATTTTTATTTACAGAAAGCAAACAATAAACAACAACAGATTCCCAAAGGGGGATTGCTACCCTTCCTCAAATTACCCAGGCCCATTCTACGTCTCTGGGCAGGCGCGCTGTGCATCAGGTCAGATGTTGTGTTCACATCACTGCTGCCTCCAGGTACCCACACACTGCTCAGGGGGCCTGCATGGCTCCTGAGGCTTTTGCTCCACTGCTAGGGCTTGCTGGGCCTTGCCTTGCTAGTGGGAAGAACCCTGCACAGGGTCTCCTGAACCTCTGCTGCTGGGCCCCTCTAAGCCTCTGCTGCCAGCTCCCACCATGCTACCCAGGCTTGCGGGGCTCTCCTGCTACCACATTACCCAGTCCCCTGCTGTCTGGGGAGGGAGAGAGGCAGGCAACCCCTGCACAGGGCAGACTCAGGCCTCTCTTCCCTGCATAAGCAAGTGTTATAGCCAGGGCTTCAAACAGATTCTTCCCAGTTCAATCATGGCCAAATAAACAACACTGGAACAGACCTGAATTTTTAAAATTTGGGTGAACTGGAACCATAACCAGAATGGGAAAAATTACAGGTCAAAGCCCTGCTATAAATAGTCTCCCTCTTAGAAAACAAAGGCCGTGTACATGTTCCATAGCAACCAAATCTCTTGCTCACTGGATTTTGTGGAGAGTCAGAAACCATGGTGCCCTGTTTAAAGATGGTGGCTGATCACCCCACTTTGAATGTGTGTCACTCTCCATAGTCCTGTCGATAATCCATATCAGACTCCTGAAAGGGCTCACTATGCCTCTTCCAAGTTCCCCATTCCAGGGCTTTGCCCCATAATTTTTCTTGTTCCAGTTATGGTTCTGGATCACCTGAATTTTAAAAATTTGAGTTTGTTCCAGTTTTTTGTCGCCGGCCATGAACGAACCAGTTTGGACCAGTTCAAAGCCCTGATTACAACTCTTTTAGCTCTGCTGGCAAGCCCCCTTCCCAGAAGCATCCGGCTCTGCCCTGCTATAGGAAGATCCCTGCACAGGATTCTCAGAGGCAGCCCCTAGGAAGGGCACACTCAGGCCTCTGCCCTGCATGGGCAAGTGCTCCAGCTCTTTTAGCTCTATCAGCAAGCCTCCTGCATAAAGGCACTACAGTGCTCTATCACTTCATGGGTGGGCAAGCCCACTGCAGCTGCCTCGCACTGTTCTCCTGGTTTCTGTCACTACCGCTGCTGCTGTTTCTCTGCCGTCTTCAGTGTTATAGCTCTCTCTTCTGGGTCTAGGAGATTCTCAGCTCAGGGACCCTGGGTCCTTTGGTCCAAAGGATATGCTCCACTTCAGACACTTTTACTCAATCGTAGTGAGGTCCCCTGAACCTCTGTAGGATTGGCCCTTATTTAAGAAAACTCCTTGTCAATTTCAAGACGTGGCCTTCCCATCAGGACCATGAACTGACCAATTCCCTTGATAGACACTAATTTACTCAATTTTCACAGCCCCAGCCAATCATTATGTGGGAGTTACAATTGTATGGCTAGAAAGGCCATATAAAATTGATTCATTGCACTGCACACACTCACCCACACTCATATACACACACACACTCATACATTCACAAAGTCACTCAAACATACTCACACACATTCTAACACACACAGATGCTTAGACACTTCAACAGACTATGTATATGCTTATATCAAAACCAAACCCCCTGCCATGGAGTCAATTCCAACTCATAGTGACCCTGTAGGACAGAGCAGAACTGCCCCATAGGGTTTCCAAGGAGCAGCTGGTGGATTTGAACTGCCAACCTTTTAGTTAACATCTGAACTTTTAACCGCTGCACCACCAGGGCTCCATATGTATTGGTTCTGTTTCTGTTTCTCTGGAGAACCCTGAGACCCTGGGGATTTAGTCACCGTAAAGGTTCCACGACTGCTTGTTCACCTGCAGTCTGACTTGGCCATAGGAGCCAGCCCCAGACCAGGACCTGCTGCTCTCACCTGATAGACAGGGATCCTGTGCACATCTTGTAGGTTTGGGGAAACAATGGGAGTCATGCGTGGTCCCCATTTTGTACAGCATGGTCCTTGTGTTTCAAAGGAAGCGTTTAACCACACTGTGGCATCCAGAATGTTACCTGTCCAGTCTTCCTGCAGGTGCACCGTTAATTGCTCACATTCTTGGCATTTTTGAGCCAGTAGCCCTGTTTGAGAACAAGCTACATAATTCTCAGTCTAAACTCCATGTAGTTTTCCCTGTCGAGCATATTCATCGCTGTGGTTTGGCTTCATTTCTTCACAAACTTGCAGCTTCCTCTGTCTCTCTCTGGCTTACACCTGATTTCCCCCCCTCAGCAGATCTTGGCTATTTTGTGATGTGTGTACCTGGCCAGGTGATGGAAGACGCTCTCGTCAGACACGCTCCCAGACTTCTCCAGCTCTCATGGCGCTCTTGCTACTAGGAATCTCTGGGGTTCTGAGTCAGAAATTGCACATTCAGTAAGATGGGAATGCCTCAACCTGCAGGCCTGGGGAGCTGGGGCAGCTGCCTCCAGGCACCCAGAGGCGGCGATTCTTTGGGTCCGAAGGGGCTTAGTTTTGTCATGTCACTGTAGGGTTTGGCTTGTCCAGCAATCCCCAGCCTGGGATACCAGACAAAGTTGCTTGGTGTATGATCTTTCTGGAGCTGCCCTAATGAAATTCCGCAAACTGGGGCTTAAAACAACAGAAATTTATTTTCTCACTGTTCTGGAAGCTGGAAGTCTGAATTCAGGGTGTCAGTAGGACCTTACTCCCTCTGAAGGCTCTAGGGAAGGATCCTTTCTTGTCTCTTCCAGCTTCTGGTAGTCCCAGGCATTCCCTGGCTTGTAGCAGCAAACTCCAGTCTCTGCCTATCTTCCATTGCATCCTCCCTCTGTGTCTCTCTGTGTCGATTCTCTTTTTATAAGAACACTAGTCATGTTGGATTAGGGTCCTTACCATTTCTGTATAAACTCATATTAACTAACTGCATCTGCGAAGACCCTATTCCCAGACAAGGTCACAATCACAGGTATCAAGGGTGAGGACTTGAACATGTATTCTTGGGGGACACAACTGAACCCACAACTTGGTGATGGGGTTCAATGTGGGGCATAGTTTTCTTCATGCCAGACCTGTAGCCTGGTGACTGTTACGCCCAGAGAACAACCCTGGTTTCTCCAGATATGCCCTTGACTTTGAGTCTGTCTGACCATGACTCAACAACATTCTAGACTTCCATGCACATGTACCCTCTGTCCATACTTGGGATCGGTCAGCCTCCCACAACAGGAGAAAGGGACTATTCATCAGGGAACTGTAGTAACCTTGAGTTAATTGTGCAACATGTGCTCCTCGGTCAGAAAATGTTTTCTCTCTCGTGGCCCACTCTATGAAGTCATAGCTGCCACTCGTCTAGGAAGAAGGACCTGGTGGTCTCCTTCTGAAAATAATTAGCCAGCGAAAACCTCATAAATAGTAGCAGAACATTGAGTAGAGGATCAGCGAAAAAGAGGAGGACCCTCAAGGAGATGGATTGACACGGTGGCTGCAACAATGGGTTCAAGCATAACAATGATTGTGAGGATGGCGCAGGACTGGGCAGTGTTTCCTTCTGTTGCACATAGGGTTGCTGTGAGTCGGAACTGACTCGAAGGCACCTAACAACAACGCTGGCCTAAGGCATGCTTCATTCCAAGTGTCCTTTATGCAACCCTCTGTGCGGTGGCTCCTGGCTTTAATCTTATAATGCTGTAGTACTTAGACACAGGAGCCTATCAGTTGATTTATTTTTTTAATCTAGGTGTGTCATCTGTTTGAATCCCATCTGCTATGAATTGAATCATGTCTCCCCCAAAGATGTGTTAAAGTCCAGACCCTCCTACCTGTGGATGCAATTCCATTTGGAAATAGGGTTTTCTTTGTTATGCTGATGAGACCTGTCAGTGTAGGTGTGTCCTAAATCTAATCACTTTTGGGTGATATTGAGAGCAGCCTAGACAGAGACGAGCAGGCAAACACAGGGAAGAGAGACACTGTCAGAGGACAACGGGGGCAGATGCATCTACTAGCCTAGGAACCCCAAGGATTGCTGGCTACCAGAAGCTCAGTAGACAAGAAAGGACCTCCCCCAAGAGCCACACACTGACTCTGGTCTTCTAGCCTCCTGAATTGTGAGAAAATAAATTTCTATTCTTTAAAGCCATCCACTTGTGGTATTTCTGTTACAACAGCACTAAGAAACTGAGATACCATCTAACCAGGGGCCTGGGCAATTGACTGTCTTCACTCTTCCTCCTCTTTCATGCATGCTCCATCCTCTCCGCCTCTTGGGATCGCCCTGGGCCTGGCCACCTTGCTGCCTGCAGCAGGACAGCGTCCTCCCAACTGGTGTCCTACCTAGTGGCACTCCAAATACATGGTATTATCACTCCCCTCTCTGAATGCCATATGGGAAAGGAATAGAGAAGTGAGGCAAGATGGAAGTTTCAGGCATTTCCCCTGATTTTATCCAACAAATGGAAAATACATCCTAAGAAATGAACTGCAAAGCTCTGACATGAGGGATTCTAGGATTTCTTCTAAATATTCCCTCTTTGGGTGTCTGCCGTGCTGTTTATTTGGTTTTTAGTCTTGGGCACTCTGAAGTGCAGAGCTTCAGGGAGGCTAGAGTACATTACTGCCACATGTCAAGTCCTTTCCTTGTGCCAGTGGACCCATTAGAGACGTGGTTCCATTGTTCCCAAACCTCAGGATAACCCTAAAGCCACAGCCATCATTGTACAGATGGAGAAGCTGAGGCTCCGAGGGACGAAGTAGAGGTCCATGGCCACGGCTCATCATTGCTGGGGCTGGAATCTGGATGCGGCCTCCCCTGCTCCAGGCGTGCTGCCTCTGAAGGGGAGTCCCTTATGTGACTAGCTCAGTGAAGAGCTTCCTTCCAGTAATCACGATGAAGGACCTGAGTGGGGTAGGACCCTTCAAGGAGGGATTAGAGAGGAAATGAGGAAGTTACCCCAACCAGCCAGCACCCCCAGCAATGACTAGGGCCCGTCCTGCTTTCAAGACTTAGGAAAGAACCCAGCATGTGTAGGAAAGTGGCTTTGCTCTGGGGTCCAGTGTGTTAACATTAGCACCCTGCTACTCTGAGATACTTTAAAGAGAAACATAAACGTGGAGGATGTTTGTTTTTGTTTTTGTTTTTTTAACTCAGAAGGATAACTTTTGTGTAACTTTCCTTTTAGGGAGAGAATGTCTAATTTTTTTTCAGCCGCACCTGTAATTTGAGGAGATAATATGCCAATCTGTGTACTTTTTTTTTAAATTCAGTATGCTAATTACATTTTTTTCCCCTCTGCCATAAAGAGCTCAATCTCACAAACCCACAGTTAAGACTCTAACATCAGACTCCAGGTGTTCAAATCCCAGCCAGTCCAGGCTGTTTATTCAAATGAACAATGGAATACTGATAGTGAATTTGAGGGACTTTTCTGAATGTCCCCGCAGGGCAGGGGCCCGGCCCCAGGCAGGGCAGCTGCACGAGTACAGGAAAGGTAAGCAGGTGTTACCTTTGTCTGGATCACCACCGCCTTCCTTGTTAAACTGTTCTTCCCGTGATGGTCTTCAGCTCTCTTCCAGCCTCCACAGGTGATGGATGGTCTTGTGCGTTTCCTCCTGCAGTGCACAGCCAGCTGTGGGGGCGGTGTGCAGACCCGGGCAGTGCAGTGCCGAGTGGGGGGCCGGCTGGCCAGCGGCTGTGTCCCCCACCAGAAGCCCGCAGCCTCCCTGGCCTGCAACACTCACTTTTGCCCCATCGCAGAGAAGAAAGGTGAGTACCCTGACCCCTGCCCCAACCTGGTGTTCCGAAGTGGAAACTCAAGCTTCTGGAGCAGCTCCTTATAAGCCTGAGGAAGTGGGGTGCCTGATGGTCAGAGAGCCCTGGAGCCCTAGCCTTGCATCCGCTATACCTTTCCCTCATTTCACCTTCGCCTCCATGTTTCTCACCTTCCCTGTGTTGTGTTGTTGTCAGGTGCCATCAAGTCGATTCCAACTTACAGAGATCCCATGTGATAGAGTAGAGCTGCCCCGTAGGGTTTCCTAGGCTATGAATGTAATCTTTATGGGAGCAGATCATTGGGTCTTTTCTCCCTTGGAGCTGCTGGGTGGGTTTGAACCGCCAACCTTTTGGTTAGCAGCCGAGTGCTTAGCTGTTGTACCATCAGGGTTCCTTTACCTCTCTCATGTTGTTGTTAAGCACTGTCAAGTCAGTTCCAACTCACAGCGACCATACATACAACAGAACGAAACACTGCCCAGTCCTGCATCATCCTCTAAATCATCGTTATGCTTGACCCCATTGTTGCAGCCACTGTCAGTCCATCTCTTTGAAGGTCTCCTTTTTTTTTTTTTTACTAACCCTCTACTTCACCAAGCATGATGTCCTTCTCTAGGGACTAATTCCTCCTAATAACATGTCCAAAATAGGTGAGACAAAACCTCCCCATCCATGCTTCTAAGGAGCATTATGGCTATACTTCTTCCAAGACAGATTTGTTCGTTCTTTGGCAGCCCATGGTATATCCAATGATAATTCAAAGGTGTCGATTCTTTGGTCTTCCTTATTAATTGTCCGTCCTTCACATGCATATGAGGCAATGAGAAACACTATGGCTTGAGTCAGGTGTACCTTAGTCTTGAAGGTGGCATCTTTGCTCCCATAACTCCCCAGAAATGACATGGCTGTCAGGCACGAGTTGGTTGGGAAGTGCAACTGGCACTAAGAAAGCATGACTGGTGTCCTGTGCTAGTGCTGTTCGCCTATTTAAGGAAGGCTGGTTTAAATACAGAGGGCTTTTCCCCTAAGTTAGACAAAAAGCCAGCCATACCCCTGGACGCCCTCAGTATATGGACCCTCAGGTGTCTCTGGTGTTTGAAGAGGTGATGGCCTAAGGTTCCTCCAAGAGGAGGAGCAGCGGGAATTAGACAATTGAAGCCCAGTCAACAGAGCATCCTTCATCTTGAGTGGGTGAGTGGTTGACTGTGTGGGCTTAGCAGAAAGAGAAGAAAATGGCAATTTTCCAGGAAACTCCCAAGAAGGGTCTTCTGAAATTAGCAAGTTCTACAGGTTCCAGTCAGACCTGAAGAGCTACCCTCTTGTAGCAATTTCAAAGCAATGACAAATGTGCTTTTCTAGCCAAAGAAAGGTACTCGCTGATGGTGCTGGCCACTGGGACTAACGCCAGTGTGCTCCTTTCAGAGGTCTTCTGCAAAGACTACTTCAGCTGGTGCTACCTGGTGCCCCAGCACGGAGTGTGCCGCCACCGGTTCTACGGCCAGCAGTGCTGCCGGGCCTGTTCCAAGTCCAACCTGTAAGTGGGACGCCCCGTCGTCCAGAGAGTCCCTGTTTTCAGCACAAAATGATCGGTGCAGACTCCATGGGAATACATCTGAGGAAGAGATAAGCCGGAAGAGAAATGAAGTTAGGCTGTTTGATGCAGACTGTGTGTGATGTGCGTGTGTGTGTGCGCTTGTGTGTGAACATGTGTATGCACCTGTGTGCACATGTGTGTGCGTGTGTGCATGTATGCATGTATACATAGGTACGTGTGTATGTGTGTGCGTGTGTGTGATTGTGAGTCTGGATGCATACACCTGTATTTGCACGCACGCGCACACACACACACAAATGTATATGTTCCTGTTCAGTTGAAAAGTGGACCCCAACCAGGCAAACCCGCTGGAAAGCCAGGCAGAGGGTACCCCCTCTGAAGGGCAGGAGCAGCAATGCGCACCAGAGTCTGCATCTCAGACTAGTCACGTTGGAAAGGCAGGTAGAGCTGAGCTTGATAACCCTAGCCTGCATGGTGATTTTTTAAGAAGAAGGAAAGAACATGAGATGAATAAGTAAAAAATATCTGTCACTACTCTGCCAGTCTCTGCTCCCACCTCAAAGGCCCTTTCCAACTGCCATTCACCCCTGACTTGCCTGGTGAGGGACAGTTGGGGACAGGGGAGCCCAGGGTTCTGTCCCCAGGAGATTCTACAGCCCCAAGACAGCCGTCTGGATGCTTCTACCCTCTGACAAGAGCTGGGCACCTGCCTAGAGAGAAGCAGGATGCTGTGCTCTGCTTGAGGACTTTGCTGATGTGTGCGGGAATCGGAAAATCCCTGCCTTCCAGACTCGTGTGCTGCCAAAGGAGAGATTTTTACATTTTATGTTGTCTCTTTCTGTTATTTCAAGGGAGTGCTCCTACTTAAACCCATTTCTTGATGCCTTTTCTTTTTTAAATGACTAATCAGAATTACAGGTTGTACCCAAATAGAGAATGACAGGTTATACCAAACCCTGCTGTCCCAATGAAGACCTGCGGTACCACCATAATAGAAGGCAGCCGGGTGCTGCTATGCAGCCTCAGAGTCCTGCGTTTGGTTTCTGTGCTGTGGGTTGCCTTCCTTTCCGAGAAGTCTGGCTGTTGCTGTGACACCCATTCAGAGCGCAGGCTGAAGATTCCTGAACAAAGAGAGGTGCAGCGTGTCTCTGGCATCTCCCTGTCAATACTGGTGCTGCCATCAACCTTCCTTTCCTATGGTGCCGCTCCGTTCTGAAAAGGCACCTGAATATTTATATTTGCTGAAGTTTTATAATAAATTTTATATTGTACAATGTGCTCCCGAAATGCTTCATGATGCTTCATGAGATTTTCTTCTGAGATCTGGGGGTTGGGCACAGAAAGCTGGGGAAACTGATCTCCAAGAGAGAGAAATGGGGCTCTGGAATGTAGTAGAAAGTTCTGGAGTCAGCCTCAGGAGAAAGCACCCCTGAATGAGTGGTGGGGCTGCCTGTTGCAGAGATCAGTGAGTGTCTTGGTGTCCTGGGGCTACAAAAAACAAAAGCCCACCAAATGGGTGGCTTTCAAGACCATAAACTTAGGGTCTCACAGTTCTGGAGGTCAGAGGTCCAAATTCTGAGTGTCTGCAGGGCCATGCTCTCTCTATGAGGGCTCTAGGGGAAGATAATTCCTTGTTTCTTTCAACTTCTGATAGCCCCTGGTGTCTCACGGTGTTCCTTGGTTCATAGATGGATCCTCACATGTGTCTCCCCACTGTGTGTGGCTCTGTCCCCCTGCCCATTCTCCCCTTCTGTAGGATGCCATTCGTGTGGGAGGGGGACCTACCCTACACTGGTATGACCTCGTTAACTTAACTGATAACATCTGCAAGAAAAGCCCTCTTTCCAAACCAGGTCACATTCACAGGTACATCAGTTAGGGCTTTGGCATAGCTTTTAGGGAGGCACAATTCAGCCCATAACAGTGCAGTAAGAAGGGTGAGGGGGTGGCATCAGGCAGCGAGGCCACAGCTGCCGGGGGACAGTTGTGCAAGCGCCTCCACAGAGCTGGGCTTAAGCAGCTCCGACTCCAGCTCCACGGTGCAGGTGCAGCCTCCCTCCATGGGGAGGTGACTACTTAATTAAAAGGAGGTGACCTCTGACCCTGTGACAACCCCTTCTCCTCCAGGTGGACTAAGCCAGCCCTAACTGGGGCCCAAGAAAAGCCTCTGTTCTGACAGGCAGACAGCGCCCCTGGACATCAGCTGCGGACAGGTGGCCACGTTCACCCTCAAAACTGTATAAACTCACTACCTTCAAGCCGATTTCGACTCATACCAACCCTCACAGAACTGCCCTATAGGGTTTCCAAGGCCGTGATCTTTATGGAAGGAGATTACCACATCTTTCTTCCGAGAAGCAGCTGGTGGGTTTGAACCATGGACCTTTGGGTTAGCAGCTGAGCGCTTAAGCACTGTATCACCAGGGCTCACCAAGGCTGCAGCCACAGTGCAGCAAACCCTGCTTTTGCTTGTCTACTATACAGGCCCAACCCGTAAGGAGGTAACTTTAATCCCATTCTTCAGAGAGGAATTGAGACGGGAAACATGTAGCATCTCGGGGGTCAGAAACCAGAAAGGAATGGGCTGAGCTGGGAAACTGATAGACTTGGGGTAGCTTATTCCAAAGCTCAGAGCTCCCCAGAGCTGCCCAGAGTAACCCAGAGCCACAGTTCCTTTGCTTCACTAAGGCAGTAGGCAGCTCTCCAAATCTCTTCTTAAAACACATTTTCAATAATCTTTATTGCACACCTACTGGTATGCAGGTAAAGGATGCAAAAGTGACCAAGATGTGGTCTCTGCCTTCAGGACATTATATACTATGAGAGAAAATTAGGTAAGTATACAGATTGATATAGTGCAAGACAGACCACACATCTAAGACAAGTACAGGCAGAGGAGAGCGATTTCCCTCTCAGGGAGAGAAGTGCAACCGCCTTCAACCTGAGCATTTAAAATGGGTTAAGAACATAAGCAAGAGGACCAAATGCTGGGAAAAGAGCATAATGGGGTGCTGTGGTCTGATCTGGGCTCTTCGCTGGCTGGAAGGAGTTGCTGGGCAGCAGATGAGCAGAGACTCCCTGGGGCCAGGCATTACCAGGCTGTGGGGCTCATCAGCCAGCACACGGTCAGCCTTCCTCACCTGAGGCCAGGTTGTCTCCAACGGGAGTCAGCCCCTCCGATCTGCACCTCTGATGAGTCTCCCACACCCCCACAAGGGAATGTTGTCAAGTCTTGTTTAGACTGGCCAAAGCCGCTGCCTGCTTCCTCTTGCCGAAATTTCAGCAGCAAGGTGCCATGGGCTGCATTTGCTTTAACACGCACTTCACATTTCGACATGCCAAGCCATATGAAGACCCTCAACAAGGCGGCTGCAACAATGAGCTCAAGCGTTACAACGATTGTGAGGATGGCGCAGGACCGGGCAGTGTTTCGTTCTGTTGTGCATAGGGTCCCTATGAGTCCGAACCGACTTGATGGCACCTAACAACAAGAACAAGCCCTATGATGCGCTCTTCGTGTGTGAAACCCTCGAGAAGGCACCATCATGGGTCCATGCGATGAGAAGTAGCTCACAACTCTGTCGCAGACCTGAGAGCCTTTAAGAGGCAAGGTTAGATTTGAACTCCTGAGCAGAAGGACTCAGTGGCAATAGCAAGCACCTCCCCTGCTCTAGCCCCTCACTGTGGTCCGAATGTACCTTTATTCTTCTCCCCACATGGTCCCTTTCCCTGTTGGACTGGTCAGCTTCTAGCCCATTCCAACCTCTGTGCCTTTGCTCCAGCTGTCTCCCATCATCTCAAAGTACTCCCCAAATGAAGCCCAACTTCATCTATCCCAGACCAGCCTATGACGTCTCCTCTCTTCTCATAGGTCTTCATGCCAGCCACATGCTAGATGACTTTGCCCACAGGCGTTTCTTGTTCCCCTACAGTTCTGAGAGCTCCTCAAAGGCTCTATGACAGGTGCAATGCCTGTAATCATCCACTGTCCCTGGATCCCACCCTACTCGCCCTACTCCAGTACCTAGAAATAGCTGGTCCATAGAGAATCTCTTATCTCTTCAGGAGTGATGCAATTTGGGATTTTTCTCAACCTTAATTAGTTGCTCCTGAAAATATTTGATCCTCAGGCAGTCTCAATGCTTTAACTGGAAAAAAGTTCTCAGTACAAAGTTTTTGGCTCCCGTGGGAAGAAGTCAAAATCCTATGTCAAGAGGAAATGATCCCCCATCCACCTTAGCCTCCTCTTCTTGTATGACTGTCTTGACTTCTAGGCACATATGTATTGAAAGATGCTCACTATTCATTTTCCCTCCATTTTTATGACTACCGTATTTTTTGGTAAATAGTGCGCCTAGGCAAATAACATGCACACACATTGTAATACCCAGAAATGACAAAATTATGTAAAAGAGTTCTCGCATAGAGCACCCATGCATATACCTTGCATGTCTGGTGATATTTCCAGAAGTGAATTTCAGTCTCATTAATGCTCATTTAATAATCCGAAAATGCTACTTTTGATCATATTTGTGTAATAAATGTATAAGCCATGGTCAAGAAGTCAAAGATTGAGTTTGGTAGTCCCTCATAATCAGAAAATAAACAGTTGAAACTGTTTATTTTCAAATCTATTAATTTGAATTAATTCGTTTTTGATCCTATTACTTTTTCTATTAAGTTGATAATTATATCCCCATCATTTTTGAGTCATCGATTGGAACCTCGAACCTACTGAAGCCCATCAGTAACTAGTATTGATTGAGTGGGATAAAGAATAGGCTGGCCTCTATCTCTGGTTTCTGGGAGGTAGCTGCTAAACCCTTAGGGTTTCCTGAGCGTCTTTGTTTTTGATGATGAGCCCTTCAGACCACAGAGCCCCACAGAGTTTATGCTAATGAAATGACTCTTGGTAGGTTCCTAAATACTAACTAGACGACTCAGGTTGGGGGCTTGGCTTGCCAAAAAGCTCAGTGGTGTGACTATAAGAAGTCACGGAAGAATATCTACAGGCAGACCTGAGATATTTCAATGATGATAGTGACAAGGGATTGACTTTGAAGGGTTCCAAGAGTCAGATGATGATGATAATGAATGAAGAAATTAAAATGGCCTATTTTAAGGTGAAAATACAATTTCTTCTGTTGACTTTTATTTGTTGACTTCAAAGACATTAATTATTAAAAATTATGTTTCAGTTTAAGGTTTATGAAAGCAATAAAATATAAACAACATCTTGTTCTTGTAGTTTTAGGCCTAGCATCATTTCTTACTAATTTCTAGCTCTTCGGGCATTCACACTCCTTGGTTTCAGCATGGCATCCCATTTCCATCATGAACCCGTTCAGTTCCCCGTTGAATGAACTTTGTTTAGGAAAATTCTTACCTTAATTGAAGTTTCTGTGAGATCAGTTTTATCCCAGTAACATTAAATCTGTTGGACAGAAAGAAAAAAAAAAGTTGAATTTGAAGTCAGCAACATGTAAAAAAAAATATTGGTATAGCGAGCTTATGAAAATAATGTGCGGGAGGTTTCTCCACTTGAAAGAACTTGTAAAAAGATGATATCCGCCCTGTCGCAGGGCACCGGTGCTCTGAAACTGCAGGTAAGCGACAGCCCTTCTGGCTCTGGACCTCCAGGGGTCTTTTTTGATCCAAATCCCAGTGAATACTTGCATGATCCCACGCTGCATTCTCAGAGGGAGGACAAGGGGACTGGGCTGACGGAGAGGCACACAATGTCTTTACAATCTTAGTAGCACACGGGCTGATTTATATGTTGACATTCAGATACACTATCTGGTTTTGCAAGACCTGGGCTTCATCTGTCACGGTGGACTTTTTATGGCATTTTTTCCTCTTTGCTTGTTTCTCAGTTACCTTCAGAGGCAATGACAGGCTTCACAGAAAGCCTTTGTTCTCAGTTACACAGGCTCCCTAGGAATTCCTCCAGGTGCTGCTGCTCAATCCCCAGGGGGTAGGGCAGAGGTGATCTCACCGAGCACCCAGGGCAAAGGCTGTCTGTCCTGGCCAGAACCACAAGACACGTCAGACTCAGCGCAGCCCCCAGAAATTCCAGACTGAGGCAAGGAGCCCAGACAAAACAGAGCAGAGGCTGAGGAGGGGAGGGAGGACAAGCACCATCCAGATAAACCCAAACAGTAGTCACCCTGCTGCCTGCTACATCCAGCTCCCCAAATGCTCCCTACACTAAAAACAATGGCAGCTTGAAACACAGCAACCCCACCAGAGAAGGTCAGCAGAAAGAGTTCAAAAAGTGAAGGAAAGCTCCCCAACACTCCAGAACCTGCCTGCGCTCTTCTTATAAAAACACGCCTTGCCCCACACACCCACAAATATCCTGTGGGTTCCACTTCTTTGTAATTCCAAATGGCATTTGGAAACTCAGACCACAGTCCAGTTCAGGTCTTTATTAAGTGCTGGGCAGTGAAACTTATGCCTCTGATAGGGCCGAGGCCTAGTCTGGTCTCTTTGACAGTGGGGTCAGTTCCTGCCACAAGCATTTCTCAAAGCCAGGAAGCCAGCCTGCCCTAGCTTTTTCTTTAGTCCCAAATCTGGATTGAAGAACAGCCCCACCCAGGGCACACTGGAGGGAACAGGGTGAGTAAGAAAAAAAAAAAAAAAGAGTAAGAAATCCCTGGAAATCCTGGCGGCCTCTTAGTGCCGCTGCTCAGAAGGGGCACACTCTCACCAGGTCTCATACCCCACTGGCCAGAGCCAGGCACTCGGTCAACCCAGCATCAATGGCACAGGGAAGTGAACTTCTGCAGGGAGGCAGATGGCCATGGTGAGTTGTGTAGTACACATCCATGACAGGGTACAATAATTTCACCTAAAGCACCTACTATGTGCCAGCCATTGTGCTTGCTTTAGTGTTCCAATCACCTAAGACATAGTTCTACCCCATGAGCATCCTACAGGGTGATGGTTGTTATATTAATTCTGTGTGTCACCTTACTGGGTGTTGGTATAATTATCTATAATAGTAATTAGATTACTCAAGTTCTTCAAAAATTCTGAGATGCTAGGCTTCCCATTATGGTTGCTATTAGAATGATTTTTACTGTAAGTAGCCCATGGGTGGTGCAAAGAGTTAATGTATTCAGCTGCTAACTGAAAGATTAGAAGTTCGAGTCCACCCAAAGGCATCTCAGAAAAAAGACCTGGCAATCTACTTCCAAAAAATCAGCCATTGAAAACCCTGTGGAGCACCATTCTACTCTGCCACACATGAGGTCGCCATGCATCAGAGTTGATTAAGCAGCAATTGGTTTTATTTTATTTTTTTGCTGAAATTCATGAGACCACCCTGAAACAAAAGCTCACTCAGTCCACGGACCATAGCTAAATGGAGAGAAAAGTTCTCCCTCTCTATTTTGGAAGCTGGATAAAGAGGTCTCTGGGGAATTTTTAAGGATTGCCTGGGATGCCTGTTGAAATCCTTATGCTTATACTCACAGACTTGAAGTCATAGTCGGAGAAGAAACCACCTATAATTCTGAGAAGCCAGGTGGGTACAGTTGAGATCAGGAAGTCCATGGCTACCTGTACACCTGGCAGAGGAGGAGACCAAAGGCAGTGAATGCTGAGACTCCTCCTGCTAGTCGTCCACACCAGGAGTCTGACCCAGTCCCCGTGCCTGTCTTACGTGTCTGACAGCCAGCTGGCTCCCTCCCATCACCCTGGCGTCTGCACAGAGCCGGCCAGTGCTCCCCCTGCAGCACCAGCATCCAGGCCATGCCTCACGCGGATGGAGAGTTCTAACTGGGTGGTTCACAGCTGGCCCAGGCTGCTGACTCCAAAGCTGGGGGCTGACACGCACAAGGAGTGTGTGGTGAGTTTGCAAATTATGGGAACTCTAAACTGGAGTCTGGACAGAAACCCAGCAACACCAGTGTGCTCTGTGGCTAAGAGTCAAGTGAGTGCTAGACACTGATGGGAGCCCAGCCCTGATCAGCCCTGCCAGGTGGATGGCATAGGATGTGTGGAGGACCAGGATGCACATGTCTGCCTGCTTTAGCTGCACATCTGGTGGTCACTACCCTCCTTGCAGAGGCCAAGGAAAGTAGGCTGATCTCCCCAGAACAGGTGGGCTCAATGCTGTCAAGATGAATGTGGCTGCCACATCTGTCTCCATCATTCCCCAGCTCCCTTTTCTCTGGTTCATTTAACCCACAGGAATCTGCAAGTGTGGGCCAACAGCTCCCTCTTCTCATGAAAGCAGAAAACCATGCTCCCCCTGGGGCACCTGCAGGTCTAAAAGCTGTGCTCTGAAGGTGGCTGTCTACAAATGCAGCTGGGGTCCCTGTGTGTATTTGTCTTCTGTAGCTAGGCACATCTAAACATCTGATTCTTACCTCTGAGTCCAGTGCCTGAGGGGAAGCTGACCAGTTATTTGTGGAGATTTAACTCTATCCCTTCAGGTTTGAGGGGGTGTTAACAGCTCTGAAGCATACCTTACTTTGACACACTTCTGTACCCTTCAAGCTTTAAACAAAACCCTTTGCCATCAACCCAGTTCTGACTCATACCAACCGTATAGGACAAGGTAGAACTGGCCCCATAAGGTTTCCAAGGCTGGGATCTTTTTTTTTTTTTTTTTGCTTTAAAGTACAGGCATTTATTTTCTCACAGTTCTGGAGGCTAGAAGTCAAAATCAGGGTCTCAGCTGTGTTCATTCCTTCTGGGGGCTTTGAGAAAGAAACTGTTCCATGCCTCTAGTTTGTGGCAGTTGC
This sequence comes from Elephas maximus indicus, assembly GCF_024166365.1. NCBI lineage: Eukaryota > Metazoa > Chordata > Mammalia > Proboscidea > Elephantidae > Elephas > Elephas maximus. The sequence goes on along the minus strand of NC_064820.1, from coordinate 7,018,828 downwards.
CAAAGGCTGTAGTCTTTACGGAAGCAGACTGTCACATATTTCTCCCTTGGAGCAACTAGTGAGTTCAAACCCCTGACCTTTCGGTTCGCAGCCAACCACTTAACCACTGCACCACCAGGGTTCCTCCCAGACCTTTGAGTATCCTAAATCTCCCTCTTCTAACACACTGCACGAACTCTCTCTCTCTCTCTCTCTCTCACACACACACACACACACACACACACACAAACACTCTATCACCTGTATATGTGTGTGGCAAGGTATGGGAGGGGTGACATTGTAAGATTTGCAAAAAACAAAAATCAAGTTCTTTTCCACATCCTCTTTCTTCAAGCTCAAAATGGATAAGTTTTTTTTTTTCTTATATATACATTTTTTTTTCTTCAAATAATAGATGTATATTCACTTTTGCCGCAGTGAAGCCCTTGGTAAATTTAAATGAAGGATGAAGGGTAAAAAATAAAGAAGGAAGGAAAAAAAAAAAAAAACTTATGCTGTTTTCAATGATGTGTGGTCATATACGTCATAAGGCCACCATCCATCTGACAGTGGTGGCTTGCATGTTACTGAGATGCTGGAAGCTATGCCGCCAGTATTCAAATACCACCAGGGTCACCCATGGCAGACAGAATAGATTTGACACATTGAACACTAATGACCAAAGACCAGACCAGTTGTGGAATGAAATCAAGGACATCATATATGAAGAAAGCAAGAGGTCATTAAAAAGACAAGAAAGAAAGAAAAGATTGAAATGGATGTCAGAAGAGACTCTGAAACTTGCTTTTGAACATCAAGTAGCTAAAGCAAAAGGAAAAAATGATGAAGAGTTGAAAAGACGATATCAAAGGGCAGCTCGAGAAGACAAAGTATTATGATGACGTGTGCAAAGACCTGGAAATAGAAAACCAAAAAGGAAGAACACCCTCAGCATTTCTCAAGCTGAAAGAACTGAAGAAAAAATTCAAGCCTCGAGTAGCAATTTTGAAGGATTCTACTAGGAAAATAATAAATGACACAGGAACCATCAAAAGAAGATGGGAGGAATACACAGAATCACTATACCAAAAGGAATTGGTCGAGGTTCAACCATTTCAGGAGGTAAAGTATGATCAGGAACTGATGGTACTGAAGGAAGAAGCCCAAGCTGCTCTGAAGGCATTAGTGAAAAACAAGGCTCCAGGAATTGATGGAATTCCAATTCAGATGTTTCAACAAACGGATGCAGCGTTGGAAGTGCTCACTCGTCTACATCAAGAAATTTGGAAGACAGCTTACTGGCCAACCTACTGGAAGAGATCCATATTTATGCCTATTCCCAAGAAAGGTGATCCCACCTGAATGCAGAAATTATCAAACAATATCATTACCATCACACACAAGTAAAATTTTGCTGACGATCATTCACAAGCAGTTGCTGCAGTATATTGACAGGGAATTGCCAGAAATTCAAGCCAGCTTCAGAAAAGGATGTGGAGCAATGGATATCATTGCTGATGTCAGTGCCTGAAAGCAGAGAATACCACAGAGATGTTTACCTGCGTTTTATTGACTATGCTAAGGCATTCAACTGTGCAGATCATAAAAAACTATACATAACATTGTGGAGAACGGGAATTCTGGAACGCTTAATTGTGCTCATGAGGAATTTGTACATGGATCAAGAGGCAGTCATTCAAAAAGAACAAGAGGATACTGCATGGTTTAAAGTCAGGAAAGGTGTGCGTCAGGGTTATATCCTTTCACCATACTTATTCAATCTGTATGTTGAGCAAATAATCTGAGAAGCTGGACTATATGAAGAAGAACAGGGCAACAGAATTAGAGGAAAACTCATTAACACCCTGCGTTATGCAGAAGACACAACCTTGCTTGCTGAAAGTGAAGAGGACCTGAAGCACTTACTGATGAAGATCAGAGACTACAGCCTTCAGTATGGATCACATCTCAACATAAAGTAAACAAAAATCCTCACAACTGGACCAGTAAGCAACATCATGATAAACGGAGAAAAGATTAAGATTGTAAAAGATTTCATTTTACTTGGTTCCACAATCAACACCTGTCACAGGTTGAATTGTATCTCCCCAAAATATCTGTCAACTTGGCAGAGTCATGATTCCCTTGTATGATTGTATGATAGTCTACCATTTTATTATCTGATGTGATTTCTCTAAGTGTTGTAAATCCTATCACTATGATACAATGGGATTGATTATTGTTGTTGTTGTTAAGTGCCATAGAGTCAGTTCCAACTCATAGCGACCCTATGCACAACAGAACGAAACACTGCCCGGTCCTGTGCCATCCTTACAATCGTTATTCTTGAGCTCATTGTTGCAGCCACTGTGTCAATCCACCTCGTTGAGGGTCTTCCTCTTTTCTGCTGACCCCGTACTTTGACAGGCATGATGTCCTTCTCCAGGGACTGATCCCTCCTGACATGTCCGAAGAATGTAAGATGCAGTCTTACCATCCTTGCTTCTAAGGAGCATGCTGGCTGCACTTCTTCTAAGACAGATTCGTTTGTTCTTTTGGCAATCCACGGTGTATTCAATATTCTTCGCCAACACCACAATTCAAAGGTGTCAATTCTTCTTCGGTCTTCCTTATTCATCGTCCACCTTTCACGTGCATATGATGTGATTAAAAATACCATGGCTTGGGTGAGGTGCACCTTAGCCTTCAAGGTGACATCTTTGCTCTTCAACACTTTAAAGAGGTCCTTTGCAGGAGATTTACCCAATGCAATGTATCTCTTGATTTCTTGACTGCTGCTTCCATGGCTGTTGATTGTGGATCCACGTAAAACCAAGTCTTTGACAACTTCAATCTTTTCTCCGTTTATCATGATGTTGTTCATCGGTCCAGTTTTGAGGATTTTTGTTTTCTTTATGTCGAGGTGCAATCCATACTGAAGACTGTGGTCTTTGATCTTCATTAGTAAGTGCTTCAAGTCCTTTTCACTTTCAGCAAGCAAGATTGTGTCATCTGTATAACCCAGATCGTTAAGGAGTCTTCCTCCAATCCTGATACCCCATTCTTCTTCATATAGTCCAGCTTCTTGGATTATTTGCTCAGTATACAAGTTGAATAGGTATGGTGAAAGGATATACCTTTCACCTGTCGTATACCTTCCCTGACTTTAAGCCAATCAGTATCCCCTTGTTCTGTCCAAACAACTGCCTCTTGATCTATGTAAATGTTCCTCATGAGGACAATTAAGTGTTCGGGAATTCCCACTCTTCGCAATATTATCCGTAATTTGTTATGATCCACACAGTCAAATGCCTTTGCATGGTCGATAAAACACAGGTAAACATCCTTCTGGTATTCTTTGCTTTCAGCCGGGATGCATCTGACATCAGCAGTGATATCCCTGGTTCCTCTTCCTCTTCTGAAACCAGCCTGAATTTCTGGCAGTTCCCTGTCGATATACTGCTGCAGCTGTTTTTGAATGATCTTCAGCGAAATTTTGCTTGTGTGTGATATTAATGAGGAAACCCGGGGGGCATAGTTGTTAAGTGCTATGGCTGCAAACCAAGAGGTCAACAGTTCGAATCTGCCAGGCACTCCTTGGAAACTGTATGGGGCAGTTCTACTGTGTCCTATAGGATCGCTATGAGTCAGAATCGCGGGTGATATTAATGATACTGTTCTATAATTTCCACATTTGGTTGGATCACCTTTCTTAGGAATAGGCATAAATATGGATCTCTTCCAATCAGTTGACCAGGAAGCTTTCTTCCTTATTTCTTGGCATAGACGAGTGAGCACCTCCAGCACTGCATCTGTTTATTGAAACATCTCAGTTGATATTCCATCAATTCCTGAAGCCTTGTTTTTCACCAACGCCTTCAGAGCAGCTTGGACTTCTTCCTCTAGTACCATTGCTTCCTGATCATATGCTACCTTTTGAAATGGGATGTATTAGCAGCATTTATATTAATGAGATCTAAGGATTGGATACTGTTTTAAGCCCATCTCTCTTGAGATATAAAAGAGAGAAGTGAGCAGAGAGTCATGATAACCTCATACCACGAAGAAAGTAGTGCTGGGAGCAGAGCGCATCCTTTGCACCTGAGGTTCCTGTGCTGAGATGCTCCCAGATCAAGGGAAGACTGATGACAAGGACCTTCCTCCAGAAACAACAGAGAGATAAAGATTTCCTCTGGAGCTATCACTCTGAAATCACACTTCTAGCCTACTGGACTGTGAGAGAATAAACTTCTCTTTGTTAAAGCCATCCGCTTACAGTATTTTTGTTATAGCAGCACTAGATGACTAAGACAACACCCATGGAAGCAGTAGTCAAGAAATGAAAAGATGTATTGCGTTGGGAAAATCTGCAAAAGACCTCTTTAAAATGTTGAAATGCAAAGATGTCACCTTGAAGACTAAGGTGCGCCTGACCCAAGCCACGGTGTTTTCAATCGCATCATATGTATGCGAAAGCTGGACGATGAATAAGGAAGACCAAAGAATTGAAGCCTTTGAATTGTGGTACTGGAGAAGAATATTGAATATGCCATGGACTGCCAAAAAAAAGAACAAATATGTCTTGGAAGAAGTACAACCAGAATGCTCCTTAGTGGTAAGAATAGCTAGACTATGTCTCACATACTTAAGACGTGTTATCAGGAAGGATCAGTCCCTGGGAAGGACATCATGCTTGGTAAAGTAGAGGCTCAGTGAAAAAGAGGAAGAACTCGATGAGATGAATTGACACAGTGGCTGCAACAATGGGCTCAAGCATAGCAACAATTGTGAGGATGGCACAGGACCAGGCAGTATTTCGTTCTGTTGTTCATGGGGTCACTATGAGTTGGAACTGACTCAACAGCACCTAACAACAACAACATGCCACCAGGATTTCCAATACCATAAGGGTAACATATGGTGCACAGGTTTCAGCAGAGCTTCTAGACTAAGACAGACTAAGAAGAAAGGCCAGGTAATCCACTTCCAAAAATTAGCCAATAAAAGCTGTATGGATCACAACAGAATATTGTCTGCTGTAAGATGAGCCCCCGAGGTTGGAAATCACTCAGAATACACAGTGGCTGCAACAATGGACTAGAGCACACCAACAATTCTGAAGACGGTACAGGACCAGGCAACATTTTGTTCTGTTGCCCATTTGGCACCACCATGTCTTAAGGTCCTAGGCATAACAATTAGTGGAAATTTTTTGTCATCACAGAGCAACCTGAATGCACAGTTGCTTTAGTTCCATTAATATTTTAACTTAGGGCACAGCATGTCAGCACTGCCTACAAAAAGTGGTATTCCTCTAAATTTTGGAAAAACTGAAACCACAGTGAGGAAATAGGACTATCCCAGTAACACTCCTTCTCTAGTGCCTCTGGCAGCAAGGATAGAACTTGTAAGCCTGCAGTCAGCATTGTTCACATCAATCGCTCCCTTTCGTGTGTAGGTCTCACCATGCAAATACAAGGTGTCAGGCCATGGTTGGGTCCTCTTGGGGGCTGGCCCTAGTGCAGTGGTTTTCTGCATCTCCAACGTACCTTTATTGTGAGCCAAGAGTTAAAGAAACTGGGGATGGAATGTTTTCGCCTACTTCTTTAAGGACCACAGTTTCCCTCTCCTTCAGAACCTTTTTAGCAAGACTTGGAAATCTCTGTGAGTATCAACACCCGCACTTCCCGGGGCAGGATGACAATGTACTCTGGATTTTCTGACCACTTCCAGATGTTGTTTTGTTCAGCACATTTTCCCCTATAGTCACTGCTACCCTGGGTTCAGGTTTATTTGAGAAAGGCCGTAAGGCTGAGAGAAAGAGCTGGGGAACAGGCTGTATGTGGAAAATGCCACATTTGGATTCACTTGGTCAAGGTGTTGTAAGGGCCTCTCTATGCAGGCTCCACAAGAGGCAAATACTTATGACCCTAGTGGTTTTCAAGGTCTTGTAAAGGATGAAGTCCCTTCTTTGACTCTGAATTAGAGGAATGATATTTCTACGATGACACCACATAATTTTTCAATGTGTTTTCCAATTTCTACCTTAGAACATTATGATTTTGGCAGCTAAGCTTGCTTTAATATTTTCTTTACCTATTTTAAATCCAACTGAGTCAAAGATGTAGAAAAATAAAGCCCATCCTGATTCCAGGGGCTCTCCCCATCCTCCCCACCCCATTTCCTCTGTAGCCAGGTCCTCCAACACTGTGCCTTCCCTGCAAAGCTGCAACCATCCCCACAGTCTCCCTGTGTCCCCGGCTCCCCACGTGGTCTTTGGGCACAGAATCTTTTCATTATCTCTCTTCATTTGGCACCTGAGACGTATCTCATTATGTGTCCCACAGAATCACCACCTCATCACGTCCACGTAGGAGTCTGTTACCATTTAGCCGTGAGGAGCTAGTGTGCTGGGATACAGCTTTCTCTATAAAATGGGTGCCTTATGAACATAAAGAAAAGCAACTATATAATGGAATAAAAACACTTTGAAAAGTTGAAGCTCTGTAAATGTAAGATGTTATGATAGAGTTGCCTATAACTCAGTCATGATTCATTACCATTTAAAAAAGTAAACTTTGTACACATATCTCGGAGCTCCTTAAATCACTCTTCGATTGCTATTTTCTGACAAAGCAAAACACAGCTAATCTTTGAAAATACCTTTTCTTTTCTCCAACCCAGCCATAAAAATTTACAAACCTGGGCTAAGCGAGCAGTGAGCCCAACAAGAAGACACTGAGTAAGCATTCCTCCTTAACAGAGAAAGGGGTTTCTAGTAAAGAAAAATCCTGCTTTCCCTGAGATTCACCTTAAGCCAGTGTGTGCCAGGAATTTCTGTCCTGGAGTCATGCTTTGGTTTTAATCATGCAAGGCATTTTTGCGGCGTCTCAGATCGCAGCACAACTGGTCTTCAGAGGCAAGTGTGCACACAGTCCTCGGAAACCAGCAGCTCTGGCTTGACCACCAGGACCACAAAGCTGTGGTTTCTAAGATCATATACTCAAGAACCTTTATTCCAGAAACCTCCCCAGGAATATGCTCCTATTCCTCCTCTTGTTTTTTCTCCCTTTTACTCAGTTCTCATGTTATCAGGAGGGATCAGCCCTTGGAGAAGGACATTATGCTTGGTAAAGTAGAGAGTCAGCAAAAAAAAGGAAGACTCTCAATGAGATGGGTTGACACCGTGGCTGCAACAATGGGCTCAAGCATAACAACAATTGTGAGGATGGCACAGAAACAGTGTTTCATTCTGTTTTACATAGGTTTGCTGTGAGTCTGAACTGACTCAACGGCACCTAACAACAACAACTACTCGCCCTAAGTCCTTGGAGCCCTACAAGTTTCAAATGTCCCATAACACCATGAGGTTAGAGAAAGCTGTCCCCAAAATCACAAAGGCTAAAAATATTATCAGTTTAGTGTCTTAATTTCCTAGTGCTGCCACAAAGTAACACCACAAGAGGGTGTCTTTAAAGAAGGAAAATGTATTTTCTCATGGTTCTGGAGGCTAAAAGTCCACATCAGGCCTGGGCCATGTCTGGTCCTTCTGTGGACGTCCCTCCTGGTTTCTGGGGTCTCCTGGTGATCTTTGGCATTTTTTAGTGTCTGTCTCCCAATGTGTGTGTCTCTGCATCTATTTTGCTCTTTTCATAATTCAGAAGTAATTAGGTTTGGGACCCACAGTACTCTGGTATGACCTAATTAACATAACAACAGAAAACCTTAATTTCCTAACAGGGTCATATTTATAGGTACAGGGTTTAAGATCTCTACACGTATTTTGGGGGGAACACAAATTAATCCATAACATTTAGTAAGAATTTAGATAAATACATTCAATCTAATTCATCAATAACTTTATCTGACCTCCTACTATGTGCACAGTATGGACTACATACTGGAGAAACTAGGAGACGTGTGATCTGACCCCTGTCCTTGGCCAGCTTTCTGTTATTACTGTGGAAATAAGTTTTATGCATGTGAAGCAACAGAGTCTAACATATGAGTATGTGTGAGCAAACACTGGCATGAACACATGGAGGTCCAAACTGCTGTAGGCGTTGAGCTTTGGGTGAAGGTGGGAGAAGGAACCATTCCTCCCATTAAATGGGACGTGGCCAAGGTCTGGAGGAAAAGGATAAATCTCTTCAGGTTGATGCCACAACATGAGTGAAAGAATCAGAATATCAAAAGCATGTGTAGACTTGTGTGATGGCTGGGGTGGAGGGCATGGGAGCTGGATAGAACGGGTCTGTCTTAGCACCCTAGGGCTGCCACTACAAAATGCTAAAAATGGGTGGCTTTAAATAACAGACTTGTATTCTCTCACAGTTTTGGAGGCTGGAAGTCTAAATTCAGGTAAATCTAGGGGAGGACCCTTCCTTATCTCTTTCAGCTTCTGCCTTGAGATGTATCTTCATAGGGCGTCTTCCTCTTATGTGTGACTGTCTGACTGTCTTTCACTTTTATAAAACTCAGAGGGGATTAGGAACAGGACCCACCCTACTCTGGTATAACTTTTTTTAATTCAACTAATTAAAGAAAAACTCTATTTCTGAACAAGGTCTCATTCACAAGTTCAGGACTAGGATTTCAACATAGGCTTGAGGGGGACGCAATTCAACCTATAAAAGGGGCCTACTCACACAAACCCTGGAGGCAAGGCAGAAACCAATCCCAGAGGATAAGCAGAGACTTTGCCAGTTATTGAGTGAAGGCCAGACCCTTCAGGAAGCTGAGCTGTGTACCATGGGTAGGACCAGCTGCACTGAGACCAGGGGTCCACTGAGACCAAGGGTCCATCCTCAATGACCTGGTAAAGGACTGAGCTGGGAATGGGTGGACCGGAAGAGAAACTAAGGAGTAAATTACTAGAGGTAGAGAACATAAATGGGACAAGACGAGCCATCCTCTGATTCCCTGTGTACCTGGGAAAATGGTTCCAGAGGAAGGAGAAGGGTAGGGAGTTGAGCAGTCTTCACCCATTCATTATAGATAGCCTGCTGGACTGACCACATATCCAACTCCTAATTTCTGAGAATACTAATTCACCTTCACTGATTATATGACTGATGTCTTCAAACTTCTGGGATTTTTCTTTAAACTTATAATAAGTTTTCCATTAGGAGTCAGGGTTTCCCAAAGGAGGCACCACACTGCATTGGAGGTAGGATAATTCTCCACTGTGGAAGATTGTCTTGCCCATTATGGAATGATCAGTTCTTGTTCTTAGTTATATAGTGCTGCTATAATAGAAATACCACAAGTGGGTAGTTTTAACAAACAGAAATTAATTTTCTCACTGTTTAGGAAGCTAGAAGTCAGAATTCAGGGTGCAGGCTCTAGGGGAAGTCTTTCCGTCTCTATTGTTTCTGGGGGAAGGTCCTTGTCACTTTCCAGCTTCTGTTTATTGACTTCTTGGAGATCTCATGTGGCATGGCATCTATCTTTCCCCAACTCTGCTTGTGCTTCCTTGTTTAATCTGCTCTTTTATATCTCAAAAGAGATTGACTAAGGCACACCATACACTAGTACTGTCTCATTAACATAATGAAGAAAACCCATTCCCAAATGGAACTATAACCACAGGTGTAGGCATTAGGACTGACATCACATATTTTGGGGGTCACAAATTGAATGCCAGAGTGCTAGATGTGTCTGCCATCAGTGTGACAAACCAGGACACCCCATACGTTCCTACTGTCAAAGAGAGAAATTGATAGCCAATACTTTGCTCTGATTTGGGGGTTTTCTTACCCACAAAACCAAATATTCACTTTAAAGAAATCCCTGACCAAAATTAAGTCACCAGCAGGTTTTCTTTCACTGGAAGTTACAAATCCTTTCTTACCTGTTGGAAGCCAGGGTTACTAAATTTGAATCTCAAAAGATTTGGCTGGGTGGAGGGGCAGAGACTATCTTATGAACTGATATCCCTTGATCTTAGTAACAGGGGCAAGGTGTGGCTCAGTCATTAAAGATTAGCCAGTGGTTGATCTTCTATATTTCTCCCTTCTATTCCCTTTAAGGAACCACTGGTGGCCCAGTGGTTAAGAGCTACAGTTCTAATCGAAAGGTCAGCAGTTTGAATCCACCAGGTGCTCCTTGGAAACCCTATGAGGCAGTTCTACTCTGTCCTATTGTGTCGCTTGAATCAGAATCAACTTGACAGCAACGGGTTTTTATTTATTTAGGCTCTTTAAGGAGCCCTGGTGGAACAGTGTTTAAGAAGTGAGCTATTAACCAACAGGTTGGCAGTTTGAATTCATCAGTCATTCCTTGAAAACCCTATGGGGCAGTTCTACTCTGTCCTGTAGGGTGCTATGAGTTGCAATCGACTTGATGGCAATGGGTTTGATTTTAGTTTGCATCTCTTTACAAGCTCCATTGTACCTAGCTTCTTTGAGCTGTTTCTTTTTCTGGAATTAAAATGATCTCCCTACAGGCATATAGAATAACTGCTCAGAATAAACTTACATTCAAGTTTCAGTGAATTTTGATTATTTTTAACACCACATTCCCACACCCCAGAGAGAGACAGTGCCAGGCTGTCCTGCTAATAGGATAAGAGCACATGGCTAATATAGATTTGGCCTGAACCCAGGCCTGTGCTTGCAGCCTGAGGGTCTCATTTTCATCTGTTCAGGGCAAAGGAGGGGACAGAAATGAAAATAGGTAATTTACAAAATCACTGCGATAGAATCATCATGCAAAGCACCAAGTATAGAAGTTCTATGGGGGAACAGAGAAGATCTAGGATGACCTTGCCATGGAAGTTGAGATTAAAATTGAGTCTTAAATGGTAAAGAGGAGACCGAGGCATTCCGGGAATGGTACCACATGCACAAAGGCATAGAGTCATTGTAAAACAGGTGTTTCCTTACAAAGGACTTGCTTGAGAATTTTTCTAAACACTCAGCTGTTGTGTTTATTTTCAGATCATTTTGGACATGATATTTAAAATCAACAAAAATTTTAGGAGGTACTGACTGACCAGTGAAGACTATCAGAAATGACTCTAAGGGGAATTTAAAATTGGAAGAAAAGTAAGTCAGATAATAGATTTCAATTTTTTATGTGCTATAAAACTTCAACCAAGACAATCCAAGGTGAAACAGTCTTTTCAATAAATGGTGCTGGGGCAACTGGGTATCCATATGCAAAAGAATGGAGTTGGACCCCTACCTCACACCATATATAAAAATTAACACAAAATGCATCAAAGACCTAAATATAAGAGCCAAAGCTGTAAAAGTCTTATTGTTGTTGTTGGGTGCCATTGAGTCGGTTCCGACTCATAGCAACCTTATGTACAACAGAATAAAACACTGCCCAGTCCTGTGCCATCCTTGCAATCATTGTTATGCTTAAGCTCATACTTGCATCCACTGTGCCAGTCCATCTCATTGAGGGTCTTCCTCTTTTTCTCTGACCCTCTACTTCACCAAGCATGATGTCCTTCTCCAGGGACTGACCCCTCCTGACAACATGTCCAAAGAGTGTGAGACGTGGTCTCACCATCCTTGCTTCTAAGAAGCATTCTGGTTGTATTTCTTCCAAGACAGATTGTACATTCTTTCGGCAGTCCATGGTATACTTAATATTCTTCTCCAGCATCACAATTCCAAGGTGTCAATTCTTCTTCCATCTTCTTTATTCATCATCCAGCTTTCACATGCATAGGAGGCGACTGAAAACACCATGGCTTGGATCAGGCATACCTTAGTCTTCAAGGTGACATCTTTGCTTTTCAACATTTTAAAGAGATCTTTTGCTGATTTGCCCAATGCAAGGCATCTTTTGACGCCTTCCATGGGTGTTGATTGTGGATTCAAGTAAAATGAAACCCTTGACAACTTCAACCTTTTCCCCATTTATCATGATGTTTTTTATTGGTCCAGTTGTGAGGATTTTTGTTTTCCTTATGTTGAGGCTTAATCCATACTGAAGGCTATGGTCCTTGATCTTCATCAGAAAGTGTTTCAAGTCCTTTTCACTTTCAGCAAGTGAGGTTGTGACATCTGCATAATGCAGGTTACTAATGAGTCTTCCTCCAGTTCTGATACCTCGTTCTTCTTCACATAGTCCAGCTATAAAAAGCTCTTAGAAGGTATGAATTTGTGTGACCCTGGATTGTTAGGCAATGGTTGTTCAGATAAGACACCAAATGTACAAAGAAAAAGCAAATAAATTGGATGTCATCAAAATTACTAAGTTTATGTATCAAAGGGTACTATCAAGAAAGTGAAAAGACAGTTGCAAAAGGACAAATATTGAATGAGACTACTATTCTAAGAACTTGAGGAATAGTTTAAACAGAGAAGAAAATATTCTTTGACGGTTACGAGAGTGGGGAGGGAGGGAGGGAAAGGGGTATTCGCTAATTAGATAGCAGACAAGAACTATTTTAGGTGAAGAGAAAGACAACACACAATACAGGAGAGCTCAGCACAACTGGACTAAACCAAAAGCAAAGAAGCTTCCTGAATAAACTGAACTCTTTGAAGCCCAGCATAGCAGGGGCAGGGATTTGGGGACCATGGTTTCAGGGGACATTTAGGCCAATTGGCATGATAATATCTATTAAGAAGACATTCTGCATCCCACTTTGGAGAGTGGTGTCTGGGGCCTTAAACACTAGCAAGCGGCCACCTAAGATGCATCAATTTGTCTCAACCTACCTGGAGCAAAGGAGAATGAAGAACACCAAAGACACAAGGTAATTATGAGCCCAAGAGACAGAAAGGGCTACATAAACCAGAGACTACATCAGCCTGAGACCAGAAGAACTAGATGGTGGCTGGCTACAACCAATGACTGCCCTGACAGGGAACACAACAGAGAACCCCTGAGGGAGCAGGAGAGCAGTGGGATGCAGACCTCAAATTCTCATAAAAAGACCAGACTTAATGGTCTGACTGAGACTAGAAGGACCCAGTGTTCATGGTCCCCAGACCTTCAGTTAGCCCAAGACAGGAACCATTCCCAAAGCCAACTCTTCAGACAGGGATTGGACTGGACTATGAGATAGAAAATGATACTGGTGAGGAGTGAGCTTCTTGGATCAAGTAGACACATGAGGCTATGTGAGCATCTCCTGTCTGGAGGGGAGATGAGAGGGCAGAGGGGGTCAGAAGCTGGCTGAATGGTCATGAAAATAGAGAGTGGAGAGAAGGAATATGCTGTCTCATTAAGGGGAGAGCAACTAGCAGTATATAAAAAAAAACAAACCAAACCCAGTGCCGTCGAGTCGATTCCGACTCATAGCAACCTTATAGGACAGAGTAGAACTGCCCCATAGAGCTTCCAAGGAGCGCCTGGCAGATTCGAACTGCCGACCCTTTGGTTAGTAGCCATAGCACTTAACCACTACGCCACCAGGGTTTCCAGGAGTATATAGCAAGGTGTATATAAATTTTTGTATGAGAGACTGACTTGATTTGTAAACTTTCACTTAAAGCACAATGAAAATTAAAAAAGAAAATGAAAACAACCCACAGAATGGGAGAAAATATTTTCAAATCATGTATCTGATAAGAGTCTAATACCCAGAATATATAAAGAACTCTTACAACTCAACATTAAAAAAAAACCCAATTAAAACATGTACAAAGGACTCATAGACATTTATCCCAATAATACATACAAGTGGCCAATTAGTACATGAAAAAATGATCAACATCATTGGTCATTAGATTAATGCCAACCAAAGCCACAATAGTATACCACTTCATACTCGCTAGAGTGGCTACAATTTTAAAAATGGAAAATAACAAGTGTTGGTGAGGATGTGAAGAAATCTGACACTTGAACGTTGCTGAAAGGAATGTAAAATGTTGCAGCTGCTTTGGAAAACAGCTTGATGGTTCCTCAAAGTATTAAACATAGGATTACCACACGACCCAGAAACTCCATTCCAGGTATATACCTAAGCGAACATGTTCACACAAAAACTTACATGTGAATGCCTACAGCAGTGTTACTCATAACAGCCAAGCCCCGATTCAGGGTCACCAACACACTGGACTTGGAGAGTAAATTTTAATTCTGTCTCTTTGTGGAGCAAGTAGAAGAATAATAGTCTTTACTCTTTTCTAAGATGTCAAGGAAGAATCAGCTTCAGCAAGCAGAGACACAGCCAGAAATTCTTGGACCTGGGGAGTACAGTATAAAACTGTCACTGGAGAATGGTCTCAGTTCTTGTCTTCGGTGTAGGAAAGAATTCAAACACTGAGACCAACAGTGCCAAGTGAGCAGAGGTTTATTAGCAAGCAGAGGGTTAGTAGTGGAAGTACACTTGACTAGCGGGCTACTCAGGTAGAGAAAGAATCTGAGTGCCCCATGGTTGCTTTTTTAGGGTTTTATACACTTTTTGTCTCTATCTGTCTCTGTTAACATTTAAAAGCCAGGACAAGACCCCCCTATGAAGACTATTTCCTTGGCTTTTTTTTTTTTTTTTTTTAAGGTTTAATTACCAAGTTAGGAATCTTATCAAGTTAGGGACTTTATCAAGTTAAGGATTTTATCAAATCAAAGACCCCTGTAAAGATCATTTCCTTGTCTTAAAGTTTAACTACATACCCAACCCATAGGACCATCTTATTGAGGAATGTCACCACCCATGTCTCTTCCTTTGTAGGGATTGTCTTATTGAGGAATGTCACCACCCCCGTCTCTTCCTTTGTAGGGATTGTCTTATTGAGGAATGTCACCACCCCCTGCCTCTTCCTCTTCCTCTTCCTGAGTGCAAGCTCTCCCCCTCCCCCTTACAAAACCACCTCCCTTTGAAGCAGCCTGTCCCAGCCATGCTCAGATATGGCGACAGTGAAGGTGGTGCAAGAATGTGATCTGTACAGCTGCCCCTCTTCCTACCCCTGCAGGATTTCTCATAGCCATGGCTTACATAAAACCCTTCCAGGAAACCCTGGTGGCATAGTGGTTAAGAGCTACGGCTGCTAACCAAAAGGTCAGCAGTTCAAATCCACCAGGTACTCCTTGGAAACCCTTTGGGGTAGTTCTACTCTGTCTTATAGGGTCACTATGAGCCAGAATCAACTCGACAGCAACAGATTTGTTTTATTTTATTTTATTTTTGGTTTTTTTATGGCTTCATGGACAGGACAAGCCTTCACCCAGCCCACGGGTGCCTGTGTCCCCTCAGCCCCTCCTTGGCTGACTTAACAAACTCAGGACCTGGAGAAAAAATGGCTCAGGTGTCTACTTCACTTTCACTGGGACATTCCCATAAGCCCCTTCCCAGGATGGAGGTTACAACTCAAAGGCAAACCTACTGCGATGTATGTTTCTTTTCATCTCAAAGATATTAAACCATGTCCAGGGCCAGGCCCCTTTTTGTTTTAATTACTGTTTCATGATTCATTCCAAATTGCCCACACGGACTCTCCAAACAGTCCAAGTTTATGAAATAATCTTCCTTTTGCCTCTTCAACTTGTATTAATACAATTTGTAGTTAAGTTGGTCAAGCTTGGCAGCTTCGTCCTGGCACCTCCTTCTCCCCCAGTAGGATTGGGGGCCAGAAGAAAACTGCGTGGGACTCTGGAGAGCCAATCCCTCAGCTAGGGAGGTGAGGGAGCTAGGGCAGACTCTCAAAGGCA
Source organism: Elephas maximus indicus (assembly GCF_024166365.1). Lineage (NCBI taxonomy): Eukaryota > Metazoa > Chordata > Mammalia > Proboscidea > Elephantidae > Elephas > Elephas maximus. The sequence continues at coordinate 7,003,231 of NC_064820.1, read as the reverse complement.
AATAACAGAGGAAAGCAATTAATCTACCAATTCACTTAAGCAAAATTTACCATGATGAGACATTGCAAGTAGATCGCAATTACCAATGAGGGAATACCCAGAAAGATGATCCTAAGCATTAGTGTGCTTTTCCCAGACCTCCCACCCACTCCCACCACATTCTGTCCTCTCAGTCCTGGCCTGGCTGCCCGTGTTTGTGGAATCCTCCATACATTTGTTTCCTCTTAGCATTACTCATTTCACTATTACTCATCTCACCATTACTCAACTTTCATGAGGCATGGGGCTCCCTCTCGTCCCCAGACAGCTAGCAGATCGCCCTTCCCTTTCATTCTTCTTAATAGGTTCTGATTGATTTATCTTTAAGTATCTAAAAACCAATTGCTTTCAGATGGAGGTTTACAGCCTGCACCTCTTCCCCTCTGCATCCTACCAGCAGCCTGTGTGGGGTTTCTTCAGCCCAGAGGCCCAAAGGTAGTCCAGCACCGTGCTCACTGCCACGGGGCCCTCAATCATTAACACAGCCCACGTATCCGGCCCCTACAACTGGTGGGGAGTTTATCTGGAGGAATGCTAGGCCTAGAGCAGAACTGAGAGCTGAGTTTGAAATCTCAGAGCAGCATTATGAATTAACAAGACCAGGCTGTCATCCTGCGATTCTAAGCATCTTCACAGTGAACAGCATGGCAAAACCATTCAGACATCCACCGTGGATTCGTTCAAATGGAGGAGCCAGCCACAACAAGCCAACCCTGCTAATGGAAGGTTCTTTTTATTGAGCAGGAGAGGGGCACTTCTCCTTCTTGTTGAGGCTCCCTGTTTGGTACCTGACTGATCAAAGGCTGCAATTCAGCACTAGGTCCAGGTATCCCACCTGAGGCTGTATCTGCAGCTCAAGGCTGGATAAGGTTCTCCTGGTCTTGGGTTTAGGCCCCTGGGAGCTGACCCAAGCCAACCTCTCACTCTGTGCCCTGCCTCACTGAATTACTCGTCCACTAAGCCACTGTACGTTCTGTTGTACATAGGGTTGCTATGAGTCAGAACCGACTCAACAGCACCTAACAACAACAACAAGCCACTGGAGAGTGTTAGAATGGTTTAGCTCAGTCACATCTGTCCATTCATCACCTATGATACCCCCCAAAATGTGTATTTTTTTGGTCAAAATATTTGGTAATCCACAGCTTTAGTCTTTAAATATGACTTCACCGTCTAATTCACAAATGGTTTACACATGTACAATGCCTTTTTCTTCATTTGCTTTTTTTAAAATTGAGATGTAATTCAAAGGCATAGAATTCACCCTTTTTGTGTGTACCATTCAGTGGTCTTTAGCGTATTCAAAACATTGTGCAACCATGGCCATTATCTAAATTCAGAACGTTTCCACCATCCCCAAAAGCAACTCCATACCATTACCAGTCAGCCTTTCAACCCCTGGCAACCGCTAATTTAGTTTCTGTCCCTATGAATTTGCTTATTCTGGACTTTTTGTATAAACGGAATCATACAATATGTGGCCTTTTTTACCTGACTCCTTTTGCTTAGCATAACGTTTTCAAGGTTTATCCATGCCGTAGCATGCATCAGGACTGCATTTCTCTTTGCAGCTGAGTAACAATCCATTGTATGAATATAGCACATTTTGTTCACCCATCCATCTGTTGAGGGACATTTACATTGTTTCCACTTCTGGGCTCTTCTGAATAAAACTGCTATGAACATTGGTGTACAAGTTTTTGAGTGGACATACATTTTCATTTCCCTCAGATTTATACTAAGAATTTCCAGGTAACTCTATGTTTAACATTTTGAGGAACTGCCAAACTGTTTTCCAAATGGGATGAACAATTTTATATTCTCACGGGCATTGTATAAGGGCTTTAATTTATCTATCTCCTCACCAACAGTTGTTATTGCTGGTCTTTTTTTTTTTTTATTATAGTCTTCCCAGTAGGTGTGAAGTGGTATCTCTTCATGGTTTTGATTTGCATTTCTTTAACGACTAATGATATTTTGCATTTTTTCATATGCTTATTGATCATTTGTATGTTTAATCTGGATAAATGCCTTCACAAGTCCTTTGCTCATTTATTAATTGGGTTATTCTCACATACTTTGGACACGTTATCAAGAGGGACCAGTCCCTGGAGAAGGACATTATGCTTGGTAAAGTAGAGGGTCAGTGAAAAAGAAGAAGGGCCTCAATGAGAGGGATTGACACAGCCGCTGCAACAATAGGCTTAAGCATAACAACCATGATGGGGATGGCACAGGACCGGGCAGTGTTTCATTCTGTTGTACGTAGGGTCGCTATGAGTCGGAACAGACTCAACAGCACCTGACAACAACAACAACATATGTTTATTGTTGATTTGTGAGTGTTCCTTATATTTTGTGGGTACAAGTCCCTTATCAGGCATAATTTTTAAATATTTTCTCCAGTTCTTGATAGTGTCCTTTAAAGCACAAAAGATGTAAATTTTGATGAAGTCCAACTTATCTTTTTTCTTTTGTTGCTTGTGTTTTTGGTGTCATATCTAAAAAACTACTGCCTAATCAAAAATCATGAAAATGTATACCTGTTTTATTCTAAGAGTTTTATTCTCTTTTTCATTTAATGACTCCAGTGATAATCTAAACTCTTCAAGGAGGACAAGAAAAGAAGGAAAAATACTGTAGGAAAAAAGAGTCACTTCATCCTGTTTTAGTAATCCTAAGAGATTAAAGGAGCCCAGGTGGCACAGTGTTTAAAAGCTCAGCTGCTAACCAAAAGGTTGGCAGTTCAAATCCACCAGGTGCTCCTTGCAAACCCAATGGGGCAGTTCTACTCTGTCCTATAAGGTTGCTATATTCAGAAATCTCCTCAATGGCAACGGGTTTGGTCTTAGTTTTAAGAGATTAAAAGGAGTTCCTGGGTGGTGCAAATGGTTAGCATGCTTGCTGCTAAACAAGAGGTGGAGGGTTTGAGTCCACCCAAAGATGTCTCAGAAAAAAGACCTGGTGATGTACTTCTTAAAAATTAACCACTGAAAACCCTACAGAGCACAGTTCTACTGTAACATATATAAGGTCACCGTGAGTCAGAGCTGACTCAAGGGCAACCTGTACTGGTAAGAGATTGATAGAGACAATCAATCAATACTTAAGGGGAAAAAGAAATAGCTCAATGATATATTTCAGGGAGAGTCCTGATCCTGTCTCCAATGTCTGATTTGCATTTTGTGCTTTTGATTTAATTGAGTGTGATTATGGGCCAGGGGTAATGGAGGCTCCAAGCTTTTTGAAGCCTTCTAGTGCTTCCCGACGCCTGTCTACCCTCCCATCATTCTTCTTCAGTTAAACTTTTTTTTTCTCCTCTCTTTTCTAGCGAAACTGCCCACTGCTGGGGTCAACTGTAACATAACACAAATGTCCAGCACTTCTCAAGTGTGTTGCCATGAAGTGACCTAAAGTGTGTGAACTTCTCAGGTCAAATCAGACCAAAGATGGTCATTATCATGCTCCAAGTCACTCAGTGAATTGGAAACTGTTTAAAAGGACTAATTAGTATTTTCTAGGTCCTTCTTGAATCATTCTACATCCACACTCCAGTCCCTCAAGGCCCTTTCTTTCTAGCCCTTGCTGCCCAAATCTGAAAACTCTAAGTTCTCATTGTTCCTACAGAACAAGGGCCCTCTAGCTTAGTTTTCCACAGACAGAAAACTTTCTCCACCCACTGACATTAAGAGTCAGAATGTCCCAGCTCTCAGCACAGAATTGACCTGTCTTTCCCTCTCTCCTGCAGACCCTGGGTGGTCAAATGGTAAATGTGCTCGGCTCCTAACCAAAAGGTTAGAGGTTCAATCCACCCAGAAGTACCTTGAAAGAAAGGCCTGGTGATATGCTTCCTGAAAATCACCCACTGCAAAGCCCCAAGGAGCACAGCTCTGCTCTGACACACAGGGGGTCACCATGAGTCAATTCCAGCTCAGCAGCAACTGGTTTTGTTGGTATTTGTTCTCTTAGACATGGAGCCCAGCTCTGTTCCGGAGGTAAATGCCCTGCCTCCGTGTAGGTGTGGCCTCCTTCCCTCGCTCCATTGCATAATTCTCTGAGTGGGTTGGGAGATGGCTGTAACTCTATCCCCACCCTAGGCCTTTGGGGCTCACAACTATTGCTTACATACTCAGGACATTTAAAAAATAATAATAAAATAAAAAGCCATTCAACCCACACATCCTGCCCTGGAAAAATCCAAGCATTGTTCTTTCCTAGACAACAGCCTTAAAGGCCCACATTTGCACAGATTTTACCACATCTTTCCCAGAGGCCGGAGTTCCTCATTAATGCACAGGGATTCCTGGCTTGTGTTTCCTTTGGCTTTCTGTGGCCAAGCCTGGGGGGGTGGCAGTGAAAGCCAAAAGCCTGGCGTTCAACTGCACTTTGCACTTCACAAATCCATCCTCCCCCACCCCTTCCTACCAATTAATTGTCTGTGGTAAAGAGAAGAAACTAATTTTAAACACACACACACACACCCCGTGGTGGTAACTGTCTCAAATACATTCAGCCATCGGCTCAGAACTCACGATCATAGCTCACACTCATTTGCAGCTGCTGCATTTTACAATTCACTTAGTCAATGTCTGTCGTAGTTACCCAGTGCTGTTGTAGCAGAAATATCACAAATGAGTGACTTTAAAGAACACAGGTTTATTTACATACAATTCTGGAAGCTAGAAAAAAAGTCTGAGCTAATTCAGGGCATCTGCTCTAGGGGAAGGCTCTCTCTCTGTCAGGTCTGGGGGAAGACTCTTGACTCCTTCAGCTGCAGCTACAGCCTTCCCAGATTCCTCGGTGATCTTCACATGGCATTTAGCTTCCCCTTGTTTGGGGTTGCTTGTCTCTGCTTCTTATAACTCAGAAGTCATTAGGTCTTAAACATAGCCTTCACCAATATGGCCTCATTAATGTAACAAATAAAACTATCTCCAAACAGGATTACATCCACAGGTATAGGGGTTAGGATTCCAACAAATACATTTGGGGAACACAATTCAATCCATAGCAATCCATGACACAAGGTAGACATTCCTCCGCCTTCCACTGGTCCCTGCAGATCCATCCACTCCCTACCATGAGGAAGCTTTTGGCCAATATGCTCAGTCTTTGCTCTGAAGACTTGAGATCAAACGAATGATAAACCCCTTCCTGCTGCTAGCGTCCATCCAGATCTACCATACTCTGACAAGAAGTATGGCCAATATCAACCAAATAATTTCAAAGTGAAATGTACTGGGTGACATTTGTGCAAACCAACTGCCATGGAGTCGATCCTGATTCATAGGCACCCTACAGGACAGAGTAGAACTGCCCCATAGGGTTTCCAAGGCTGTGGCACTGGGGGTGGGTAATCTGAGGAAGCAGACTACCATATCTTCTATGGGGTAGCTGATGGGTTAAAACCACCAACCTTTTGGTTGGCAGCTGAGTGTTTTAACCACTGTGCCACCAAGGCTCCTACCTTTATCCAAACCAAACCCAAATTCATTGCTGTCAAGTCAGTTCTGATTCATAGCAACCTATAAGTCAGGGGTAGAATTGCCCCATAGAGTTTCCACGGAGTGGTCAGTGGATTCAAACTGCTGACCATTTGTTTAGCAGCCGAGCTCTTAGCAGCTGTGCAACCAGAGCCCCACCTTTATGCAAAAAGGTAGGTAGAAATCAAGAATGTGGGTGGAACTCAGAATATGTGGGCAGAAAATGGCAAAGGTCTCCAAAATATCTGAATAAAGATTGTCCTTAATTCCTTCAGGAAAGGAAGAACTAGGGAAATTGGTCATGTAAAGGTTCTTCTATACTTTGTCAAAGGAATACTAAATGTAAGAATAATATTGATTATTAACAGACCTCTGACTCTGAGCCAGACAAAGTGCTGGATTCCAAAATTCGTAAAATATTATTAGCCTCGTAATTTATAGAAGAATAAGCATTTCTTAAGCTGAAAGAACTGAAGAAAAAATTCAAGCCTCAAGATGCAATATTGAAGAATTCTGCAGGGAAAATATTAAATGATGTAGAGAGCATCAAAAGAAGGTGGAAGAAATACAGAGTCACTATACCAAAAAAGTTGGTCAAGGTTCAACTATTTCAGGAGGTAGCATATGATCAGGAATCAATGGTACTGAAGGAAGAAGTCCAAGCTACACTGAAGGCGCTGGTGAACAACAAGGCTCCAGGAATTGATGGAATACCAACTGAGATGTTTCAACAAATGAACGCAGCTCTGGAAATGCTCACTCATCTATGCCAAGAAATTTGGAAGACAGCTACCTGGCCAACCGACTGGAAGATATTCACATTTATGTTTATTCCCAAGTAAAATTTTGCTGAAGACCATTCAAAAGCGGTAGCAGCAGTATATGGACAGGGAACTGCTAGAAATTTAAGCCATATTTAGAAGAGGATGTGGAACCAGGGATATCATTGCTGATGTCAGAAGGATTCTGGTTGAAAATAGAGAATACCAGAACGATATTTACGTGTGTTTTATTGACTATGCAAAGGCATTTGACTATGTGGATCATAATAAATTATGCATAACATTTTAAAGAATGGGAATTCCAGAATGCTTAATTGTGCTCATAAGGAACCTGTACATAGATCGAGAGACAGTCATTTGAAGAGAATGAGAGGATTCTGTGTGGAAGTCAGGAAAGGTGTGTGTTAGGGTTGCACTTCACAAATCTATACCTATTCAATACCTGTACCATACCTATTCAATCTGTATGCTGAGCACATAGCCCAAGAAGCCAGACTACATAAAGAACAATGGGGCATCAGGATGGGAGGAAGGCTCATTAACAACGACACAACCTGCTTGCTGAAAGTGAAGAGGACTTGAAACACTTACTGATGAAGATCAAAGACCACAGCCTTCAGTATGGATTGCACCTCAACATAAAGAAAACAAAATCTTCACAAATGGACCAATAAGCAACATCATGATAAACGGAAAAAAAGATTGAAGTTGTCAAAGATTTCATTTTACTTGGGTCCACAGTCAACACCCACGGAAGCAGAAGTCAAGATATCAAAAGACACATTTTATTAGGCAAATCTGCTGCAAAGGACCTCTTTAAAGTGTTGAAAAGCAAAGATGTCACCTTGAAGATTAAGGTGTGCCTGACCCAAGGCATGGTGTTTTCAATCACCTCATAAGCACGTGAAAGCTGGAAGATGAATAAGGAAAACTAAAGAATTGATGCCTTTGAATCGTGATATTGGTGAAGAATATTGAATATAGGGCAGACTGTCAAATGAGTGAACAAATCTGTCTTGGCAAGAAGTAAAATCAAAATTCTCCTTAGAAGCAAGGAGGTCAAGACTATGTCTCACATTCTTTGGACATGTTATCAGGAGGGACCAGTCCCTGGAGAAGGACATCATGCTTGATAAAGTAGAGGGTCAGAAAAAAAGAGGTATACCCTCAACAAGATGGATTGACACAGTGGATGCAACAATGGGCTCAAGCATAGCAACAATTGTGAGCATGGCACAGGACTGGGCATGTTTCATTCTGTTGTACACAGGATCCCTATGATTCAGAACTGACTAATAACAACAATTGATAGTAAAGTTCAAAAACAAGTAATTGCCCCAAGATCACAGGGCCAATTAAGTGAGAGAACAAGAGCACAACCAAGTCCATCTGACTCCAAAGCCAAGTTCTTGATCCCAGAGCTGGCCGGAGGGAACAGCAGGACAGGATCCCTGAAGCAGGACCCTGCTTGGAAGTTTGAGAGACATCAAAAAGGTGAGTAAGGGAGGGGGTAATGAAGGTTGTCAGAGCCAATGTATTGTGAGGAACCTCCTAGGCCAGTGTGTGTATGATTTTAAGTGGGCTGCAGAGCAGAGCGCAGTGGCTGGGGGCAGGTTAATAAGAGAGGATTGGACAAATACCTCTGGGTCCTGGAAGTAGAAGAGATGGGGAGGAAGGGAGGATGGTGGCAGAAAGACCAGTTAGGAAGCAATTTCAATAATCCAAATGGAAGGTGGTAGCTGCAGGGTGGTAGAGGTGGAGGCTATGAGAAATAAGCCAAGGCTGGATATGTTCTGGTGGTGGAGACAAGGAGCCTCGCTGAGGGATGGGATGTGGGTGTGATAGAAAGAGATGAGCCAAAGATGACGCCAGGGGGTGGGGATAGGCCTGGACTTCCCATGGTGATTGAACAGGAATAAAAGAGAGAAAAGCACCAGCCACAGGTTTCAAGGCACATCGTGGCACTGGATGATACAATCTTTGAAGTATTTTTTAAGAATTCTAAGGTTTCATCTGTATTTCTTACTTGGTCAACTTGTATTTTCCTCCTTAACATATCCTGTTGGAAGTCAAACAGTTCCTCTTTAAAGTCAGCTGGAAGATTTCACAAATCAATGTTCTAGTTCTACCAACCTCTCCTCTGTCCCAGCTCCAAAAGGCTGGGTGGTTCCTACTGCCTTTGGGTGAATTGACTGTCAGCTGACAGGCAGTCATCTGGGTACTGAGACATTTTTCTTTTCAAAGCTGCATCATAGCCAGTCTTTTTTAGGACAGTTTAAGCAACATTTTGGCCTCCAAACTTCTAAGTTAAAATCCAGCTGTGTGAGTTGCTCTCAGTATGACTGAGATGACAACTAGATGAACAGGTACACCACATGCCTGCACGCACACACAAACACACGTGCAATACATTTAGAAAGTGAGGGCCATGAGAATCGTGACAACTTGGTATAATCCAGTTAGCTTTGTGAAGTATAGTTTACTTAAAGTTGAAATAGAACTGTTGTGTTTGGGAAAAACTGGTGTTCTGTGAAAACGATCTTAAAAAGAGAAAAAAATGACGAATTATAAACTTTTACTTAATGCACAACAACAACAAAAAAAAGAGACAGAAAGAGTGCATAGAATCCAACCCATTTATTTTATAGACCAGACAACTGACAGCTGAAGACTCACACAAGGTCACATGATGGGGAAATGTCAAAATAGATCTGGAACCCAAGTCTTGTCTCTCTGTCCATGTTCTAAAAGGAACCCGGATCTTTCTTATCGGGCACTCGGCCCATGTAGAATTTATAGGGACTCTAAAACTGGTACTGACACAGCCAGAAGGATGGGCTTGGCCTTCCTGCGGTGATTGAACAGGCATAGAAGCAGAACAGGATTACGGCACATCATGGCAACTGGACAGTACAATTTTGTTGCTTTTGTTGAGAATACACAAACATATGCCAATTCAACCTTTCCTACTTGTAGCATTCAGTGACATTGATTACATTCTTCGAGTTGTAGAACCATTCTCACCCTCCTTTTCAGAGCTGTTCCTCCTCCATTAACATAGACTCACTGCCCCCTAAGGTTCCTATCTAATTTTTTGAGTTGCTATTGTCACTTTGATCCCATATAGATAGTTCTTAAAAGAGCATAATGCTCAGGACAGACATTTTTTTACTTGTTAATCTAAACTATTGTTTAGTTTTAAGAAGACTTCAGGGGAAGAAGACCAGGAAACCCTGGTGGCATAGTGGTTAAGAGCTCAGCTGCTAATCAAAAGGTCAGCAGTTCAAATCTGCCAGGCATTCCTTGGAAACTCTATGGGGCAGTTCTACTCTGTCCTGTAGGTTTGCTATGAGTCGGAATCAACTTGAGGGCAATGGGTTTGGTTTTTTTTTTTGTTTTCAGAGGAAAAGGACAATATAATTTTTAAAGCAGGGGCCCTAAACCCCTTATTGTCAAAGCCTGTAGGCACCTGACCCATCCAAAGACCTATCCAAGGACCTCATGAAGAAGAGAAAAGCTATGACAAGATAAATTTGAGCACAAGTGTGAAGATAGCAGAAGTTCTCCCATCAGCCTCCCCCACCCCCCAAGAGTCACCTCTCTGTGTTGGGGCCTCATTGTCTACAGAGACTCACATGCATTCAACATTCAACCGTTGGTGGACTCACATGCAAATCCAATACATTGAATGGGCAGCTGGAGAAAATATATTGGGAGACATTAAAAAGGAAAAACAATTATAGGGCAGTTTTTTCTGACATAAGTAGAGGTTGAAAACATCAGACAGAAAGTGAAGGAGTGGGCTCACTTAGCTCTGGCGTGAAGCCTTTGCTGGAGTCACAAGGCACCTTAAGTAGGGAACTCTAGAGTTTGGGGGTGAGGGTAAGAAAAGAGTGAAAGACCAGAATGTTGAGAGGGAAATGCCATGATGCTTCCAGACTCCAATGTTTCTGTGAGGGAGAGATTCTCTGAGGTTCTCTGGAACCTCATGGGCAGAATGAATTTCTCTGATGCTCTATTGTTCCCTTTATAGCTTCCAGGGGGACATTGCACAAATCACCTTGCCAAAGCAGCTCATGATTACCCTCGTGGTAGCTTTTCTTTTTTCCTCTTTGTGCCCCTACTCCAATTCCCAGATCCCTTAAATTTTCTCAGACAGCAAGTTCTGAGGTCCTAGCGACAAGCTATGGTGATTGTCAAGATAAGTGATAAATGGACCTGCCAGGTTGACTTGCAATTTATAAATCAGTACTAAACATCTCTGTCTGGGCTATAAATGTCTCAGGTCCCTTTCATCCTGCTGGGTCATGTAAATAGTGTTGAGAGCTGGCCTGACCTCTTCCCCACGGTGGCAAGGCTGGCAAGTCATTCTGGGGATGCAGGTGGCCCCCTCTCAGCAAGGAATGTTTTCATTGCCATTCTTCCCCATTGCCCTGGACAAACATGATGTTTGTTCCCATGACGCATCTCTGCATGCCCATAGGAGATCTTTCACCTTGGATGGGGAGCCCCGCTCCCCTAGGGATTATAGCACCTGCAGACAGACGTAAGAGAGCTCCCTCTGAAGAACTTCCCCATGGCAAGGGCGAAGTCGCTGCTGGAAACATCGCCAGCGCAGCCTCCATTGTGGAGACACCTCTCATTGCTCTGAGAATCTATCACTCTTGGGGCTTAACGATATGGCCTTTCACTTTGTTTCAACAGAAATCTCTCCTAAAAGAATCTCGTTACAGAATGAAGTAGATGGAAAGTCTCTATTCAAAACTCATCAGTGGCTTTTCTTTCTATGTAAATTTTAGCATTGCCTAAAGAGCCTTGTAAGTAGAAATGGAAGGAAGAATTGGCGGTTCAGTGGTAGAATTCCCACCTCCCATATACAACCCCTAGGTTCAATTCCCAGTCATTACACCTCATGCACAGCCGCCACCCATTTGTCAGTGGAGGCTGTGTGTAGTTAGGATGCTGAACAGGTTTCAGCGGGACTTCCAGACTAAGATGGACTAGGAAGAGAGGCCTGGCAATCTACTTCCAAAAATCATCCAGTGAAAACCCTGTGGATCACAACTGTCCAGTCTGCAACTGATCATGGGAATGGCACAGAACCAGCCAGCATTTTGTTTTGTTGTGCATGGGGTCGCCATCAGCCAGGGGCCAATCCAACAGCAGTGAACAACAACAAATAGAAATGGAATCTAGTGCTCTGCAAAGTATCTGACTCTCTGCTGTTGTTTTTCTTACTGTTCCAGCAGGTGCTCCTTGTCCTCTCCTGACCTGCATGTGCCCTGATCTCTCCTAATCTTCTGAGTCTTTCAGTCCCATCTGGACATCCATGGTCCCAGCCCTTCCATCTTCCGCTCATTCTAAAGCTTGGTGCGCTCAGCATCTACTTTCTCTGCTGTGGTTTTTGTTTACCTTCATCTCATTCTACTTTTAATTGTGAAATATTTCAAACATACAGAAAATAGCACAGCAGGCTCTCATGCACTTGTGCCCAGTGCGTTGGAGAGGAACCTGGCCTTCACGATGATCCTGGGGAGCCTGGACTCCCATCTGGGCCAATGTTACCCTCCTTCTGTCCACTCTGGCCTCTAGTAGGCCCAGCCCTCCTGCCTATAGTTGGGGCAGGAAGAGTGTCCCACCACAGCTGCCACACAAGCTTCAGGTACAGCCACTTTGCACAGGTCACCCTGGCAGTGAGCTTCTGTCATTCCCAGCCAGAGCACTGGTGACACTGGTGTTGAAGCTGGTGATCAGGTAAGAGGCTCAGACACGTGCAGCCAAGGACTTATCGTCCATACTTCCTCTAATCATAGTCAAAGTCCAATAAACCACAGGTCCATGTATGCAATTTAACACTTCCAGTTAAAATCCAGATTCTTTCTCTCAGATCTCAAATGCTTTCCAACTCCTCCTTGACCTTTCCCCAAGGTAGACCTATCTAGGCCCCTTGGTGTTCCATCCCAGGTTACCATTTATTTAATTTGTAATGCTTCTTTATAATATCAAAAGCAGCCATTGGCTCAAACCCCCATTGTGTTTTTGACTCTTTTTACTTTTTTGGTTACACAATCACAAACCATTCCTTAGTCCTACCCATTTTTTTCTGTTATCTCCAAAATGAATCACTGACTTATTATTCTTCCCTAAGAATGAAAAAAAAATTCCCTCCCAATAGTGATTCTGATTCCTTTCCTTCTGTTAATCGTTGCTACCCATCCATCACGCACCACACGGTCATGGACTAGGGATTTTCCATAGTGCCCATGTGAAATGAAGGCAAGAATCAGAGCTGTGCCAGAGCTGGCTTATACTGGTTCACAAGCCACTTGTGAGCATGTCTTCCCAACTCTGTGTTTGGAAATGGCATGCTGGTAGCTTAAAACGGGCCATAGTAGAACAAAGTGAGAGACCTTACTCTTCCTGATTTTAGAACCTATTATGCTGCCACAGTAGTCAAAACAGCCTGGTACTGGTACTACAACAGATACATGGACCAATGGAACAGAATTGAGAATCCAGACATAAATCCATCCACCTATGAGTACTTGATATTTGACAAAGGCCCTAAAACAGTTAAGTGGGGGAAAAGACACTTTTTTTAAAAAAATGGTGCTGGCATAACCGGATACCCATCTGCAAAAAAAGAAACAAGACCCATACCTCACTCCATGCACAAAAATGAGCTCAAAATGGACAAAAGACCTGAGTATAAAATCTAAAAAGATAAAGATTATGGAAGAAAAAATAGGGACAACGTTAGGAGCCCTAATACATGGCATAAACAGTATGCAAAACATTACTAACAATGCAGAAGAAAAACTAGATAACTGGGAGCTCCTAAAAAGCAAACACCTATGCTCATCCAAAGACTTCACTAAAAGAGTAAAAAGATTACCTACAGACTGGGAAAAAGTTTGCTTTTTTTTTAAATAATTTTTATTGTGCTTTAAGTGAAAGATTACAAATGAAGTCAGTCACATATAAGCTTATATACACCTTACTCCACACTCCCATTTACTCTCCCCCTAATGAGTCAGCCCGCTCCCTTCTTCCAGTCTCTCCTTTCGTGACCCTTTTGCCAATTTCTAACTCTCTCTACCCTCCCATCTCCCCTCCAGACAGGAGATGCCAACACAGTCTCAAGTGCCCACCTGATATAAGTAGCTCACTCTTCATCAGCATCTCTCTCCAGCCCATTGTCCAGTCCCTTCCATGTCTGATGAGTTGTCTTCGGGAATGGTTCCTGTCCTGGGCCAGCAGAAGGTTTCAGGACCATGACCGCCAGGATTCCTCTAGTCTCAGTCAGAGCACTAAGTCTGCTCTTTTTATGAGAATTTGGGGTCTGCTTCCCACTGATCTCCTGCTCCCTCAGGGGTTCTCTGTTGTGCTCCCTGTCAGGGCAGTCATCGGTTGTGGCCAGGCACCATCTAGTTCTTCTGGTCTCAGGATGATGTAAGTCTCTGGTTCATGTGGCCCTTTCTGTCTCGGGCTCATAGTTATCCTGTGACCTTGGTGTTCTTCATTCTCCTTTGATCCAGATGTGTTGAGACCAATTGATGCATCTTAGATGGCTGCTTGTTAGCATTTAAGACCCCAGACGCCACACTTCAAAGTAGGATGCAGAATGTTTTAATAGTAGAGTTTATTGTGCCAATTGACTTAGAAGTCCCCTTAAGCCATAGTCCCCAAACCCCTGCCCTTGCTCCGCTGACCTTCAAAGCATTCAGTTTATCCCGGAAACTTCTTTGCTTTTGGTCCAGTCCAGTTGAGCTGACCTTCCCTGTATTGAGTATTGTCCTTCCCTTCACCTAAAGTAGTTCTTATCTAATAACTAATCAGTAAATAACCCTCTCCCACCCTCCCTCCCTCCCCCCTTGTAACCACAAAAGAGTGTGTTCTTCTCAGTTTATACTATTTCTCAAGAACTTATAATAGTGGTCTTATACAATATTTGTCCTTTTGCATCTGACTAATTTCACTCAGCATAATGCCTTCCAGGTTCCTCCGTGTTATTCTTTATCGATGCATAGTATTCCATTGTGTGAAGGTACCATAATTTATTTAACCATTCATCTATTGATGGACACCTTGGTTGCTTCCAGCTTTTTGCTATTGTAAACAGTGCTGAAATAAACATGGGTGTGCATATATCTGTTCGTGAAAAGGCTCTTATTTCTCTAGGGTATATTCCGAGGAATGGGATTTCTGGGTTGTATGGTAGTTCTATTTCTAACTTTTTAAGAAAACACCAGATAGATTTCGAAAGTGGTTGTACCATTTGACATTCCCACCAGCAGTGTATAAGAGTTCCAATCTCTCCGCAGCCCCTCCAATATTTATTATTCTGTGTTTTTTGGATTAATGCTAGCCTTTTGTTGTTGTTGTTGTTGGAGTGAGATGGAATCTCATCGTAGTTTTAGTTTGCATTTCTCTAACGGCTAATGATCGAGATCGAGAGCATTTTCTCATGTGTCTGTAAGCCACCTGAATGTCTTCTTTAGTGAAGTGCGTGTTCATATCCTTTGCCCACTTTTTGATTGAGTTGTTTGTCTTTTTGTGGCTGAGTTTTAACAGAATCATATAGATTTTAGAGATCAGGCGCTGGTCAGAGATGTCATAGCTAAAAATTTTTTCCCAATCTGCAGGTGGTCTTTTTACTCTTTTGGTGAAGTCTTTAGATGAGCATAGGTGTTCAATTTTTAAGAGCTCCCAGTTATCTGCTTTCTCTTCGTCATTTTTAGTAATGTTTTGTATTCGTTTATGCCTTGCATTAGGGCTCCTAACGTTGTCCCTATTTTTTCTTCCATGATCTTTATCGTTAGTCTTTATGTTTAGGTCTTTGATCCGCTTGGAGTTAGTTTTCTGCTTGGTGTGAGGTATGGGTCCTGTTTCATTTTTTTGCAAATGGATATCCAGTTATGCCAGCACCATTTGTTAAAAAGACTATCTTTTCCCCAGTTAACTGACATTGGGCTTTTGTCAAGTATCAGCTGCTCATATGTGGTCGGATTTATATCTGGATTCTCAATTCTGTTCCTTTGGTCTGTGTGTCTGTTGTTGTACCAGTAACAGGCTGTTTTGCCTACTGTGGCTGTATAACAGGTTCTAAAATCAGGTAGAGTGAGGCCTCCCACTTTCCTCTTCTTTTTCAGTAACACTTTACTTTTTCAGTAATGCTTCTTTCCCTTCCATATGAAGTTGGTGATTTGTTTCCCCATCACTTTAAAAAATGTCATTGGAATTTGGATCGGAAGTGCATTGTATGTATAGATGGCTTTTGGTAGAATAGACATTTTTACTATGTTAAGTCTTCCTATCCATGAGCAAGGTATGTTTTTCCACTTATGTAGGTCCCTTTTAGTTTCTTGCACTAGTACTTTGTAGTTTTCTTTGTATAGGTCTTTTACGTCTTTGGTAAGATTTATTCCTAAGTATTTTATCTTCTTGGCGGCTTCTGTGAATGGTATTGATTTGGTGATTTCCTCTTCGATGTTCTTTTTGTTGATGTAGAGGAATCCAAGTGATTTTTGTATGTTTATCTTGTAGCCTGGAACTCTGCCGAACTCTTCTATTAGTTTCAGTAGTTTTCTTGAGGATTCCTTAGGGTTTTCTGCATAGAAGATCAAGTCATCTGCAAATAGAGATAATTTTACTTCTTCCTTGCCAATCCGGATGCCCTTTATTTCTTTGTCTAGCCTAATTACTCTGGCTAGGACCTCTAGCACAATGTTGAATAAGAGTGGTGATAAAGGGCATCCTTGTCTGGTTCCCGTTCTCAAGGGAAATGCTTTCAGGCTCTCTCCATTTAGGATGATGTTGGCTGTTGGCTTGTATATTATGTTGAGGAATTTTCCTTCAATTCCTATTTTGCTGAGAGTTTTTATCATGAATGGGTGTTGGACTTTGTCAAATGCCTTTTCTGCATCAATTGATAAGATTGTGTGGTTTTTGTCTTTTGTTTTATTTATATGGTGAATTACATTAATGGTTTTTCTAATATTAAACTAACCCTGCATGCCTGGTATAAATCCCACTTGGTCATGGTGGATTATTTCTTTGATATGTTGTTGAATTCTATTGGCTAGAATTTTGTTGAGGATTTTTGCATCTATGTTCATGAGGGATATAGGTCTGTAATTTTCTTTCTTTGTGGTGTCTTTACCTGGTTTTGGTATCAGGGATATGCTGACTTCATAGAATGAGTTAGGTAGTATTCCATCATTTTCTATGCTTTGAAATACCTTTAGTAGTAGTGGTGTTAACTCTTCTTTGAATGTTTGGTAGAACTCTGCAGTGAAGCCATCCGGGCCAGGGTTTTTTTTTGTTGGGAGTTTTTTGATTACCATATCAATCTCTTTTTTTGTTATGGGTCTATTTAGTTGTTCTACTTCTGATTGTGTTAGTTTACGTAGGTAGTGTTTTTCTAGGAATTCATCCATTTCTTCTAGGTTTGCAAATTTGTTAGAGTACAATTTTTTGTAATAATCTGATATGATTCTTTCAATTTCATTTGGGTCTGTTGTGATATGGCCCATCTTGTCTCTTACTCGGGTTATTTGTTTCTTTGCCTGTATTTCTTTAGTCAGTCTGGCCAGTGGTTTATCAATTTTGTTAATTTTTTCAAAGAACCAGCTTTTGACTTTGTTAATTCTTTCAATTGTTTTTCTGTTCTCTATTTCATTTAGTTCAGCTCTAATTTTTATTATTTGTTTTCTTCTGGTGCCTGATGGGTTCTTTTGTTGCTCGCTTTCTATTTATTCAAGTTGTAGGGACAGTTCTCTGATTTTGGCTCTGTCTTCTTTTTGTATGGGTGCATTTATCGATATAAATTGACCTCTGAGCACTGCTTTTGCTATGTCCCAGAGGTTTTGATAGGAAGTATGTTCATTCTCATTGCATTCTATGAATTTCTTTATTCCCTCCTTAATGTCTTCTATAACCCAGTCTTTTTTGAGCAGGGTATTGTTCAGTTTCCAAGTATTTGATTTCTTTTCCCTGATTTTTCTGTTATTGATTTCCACTTTTATGGCCTTGTGGTCTGAGAAGATGCTTTGTAATATTTCGATGTTTTGGATTCTGCAAAGGTTTGCTTTTTGACCTAATATGTGATCTATTCTAGAGAATGTTCCATGTGCACTAGAAAAAAAAGTATATTTTGTAGCTGTTGGGTGGAGTGTTCTGTATAGGTCTATGAGGTCAGGTTGGTTGATTGTAGCAATTAGGTCTTCCGTGTCTCTGTTGAGCTTCTTACTGGAAGTCCTATCCTTCTCCGAAAGTGGTGTGTTGAAGTCTCCTACTATAATTGTGGAGGTGTCTATCTCACTTTTCAGTTCCGTTAAAGTTTGTTTTACGTATCTTGCAGCCCTATCATTGGGCACATAAATATTTAATATGGTTATATCTTCCTTGTCAATTGTCCCTTTAATCATTATGTAGTGTCCATCTTTATCGTTTGTGGTGGATTTAACTTTGAAGTCTATTTTGTCAGAAATTAATATTGCTACTCCTGCTCTTTTTTGCTTGTTTGCTTGATATATTTTTTTCCATCCTTTGAGTTTTAGTTTGTTTGTGTCTCTAAGTCTAAGGTGTGTCTCTTGTAGGCAGCATATAGACGGATCGTGTTTCTTTATCCAGTCTGAGACTCTCTCTTTATTGGTGCGTTTAGTCCATTTACATTGAGTGTAATTATAGATAAGAATGTGTTTAGTGTTGTCATTTTGATGCCTTTTTGTGTGTGTTGTTGACAATTTCATTTTTCCACTTACTTTTTTGTGCTGAGACATTTTTCTTTGTAAATCGTGTGTTCCTCATTTTCATAGTAGTCGAATTTATGTTTGCTGAGTTGTTATGTTTTTCTCGGTTTTTATTTTGAGTTATGGAATTGTTAGACCTCTTTGTGGTTACCTTAATATTTGCCCCTATTTTTCTAAGTAAAAACCTAACTTGTATCATCCTATATCGCCTTGTTTTGTTCTCCATATGGCAGTTCTGTGCCTCCTGTATTTAGTCCCTCTTTTTGATTATTGTGATCTTTTACATAATGACTTCAATGATTCCCTGTTTTGAGCATTTTTTCCTTTTTAAAATTAATCTTAATTTGTTTTTGTGATTTCCTTATTTGAGTTGATATCAGGATGTTCTGTTCTGTGTTTTTGTGTTGTGTTGTTATCTGATGTTATTGATTTTCTGACCAAACAATTTCCTTTAGTATTTCTTGTAGCTTTGGTTTGGTTTTTGCAATTCTCTAAGCTTGTGTTTATCTGTAAATATCTTAATTTCACCTTCATATTTGAGAGAGAGTTTTGCTGGATAAATGATCCTTGGCTGGCAGTTTTTCTCCTTCAGAGCTCTATATATGTCATCCCATTGCCTTCTTGACTGCATGGTTTCTGCTGAGTAGTATGAACTTATTCTTATTGATTTTCCTTGGTAGGAGACCTTTCTTTTATCCCTGGCTGCTTTTAAAATTTTTTCTTTATCTTTGGTTTTGGCAAGTTTGATGATAATATGTCTTGGTGATTTTCTTTTTGGATCAATCTTATATGGGGTTTGATGAGCATCTTGGATAGCTATCCTTTTATCTTTCATGATGTCAGGGAAGTTTTCTGCCAACAGATCTTCAACTATTCTCTCTGTATTTTCTGTTATCCCGCCCTGTCCTGGAACTCCAATCACACGCAAGGTATTCTTCTTGATAGAGTCCCACATGATTCTTAGGGTTTCTTCATTTTTTTTAATTCTTTTATCTGATTTTTCTTCAGCTATATTGGTGTCAGTTGCTTTATCCTCCACCCCCCCCACTCTGCATTCCAATTCCTCGATTCTGCTCCTCTGACTTCCTATTGCGTTGTCTAATTCTGTAATTTTTACTGTTAATCTTTTGGATTTCTGAATGCTGTCTCTCTATGGATTCTTGCAGCTTATTAATTTTTCCACTATGTTCTTGAATAATCTTTTCAATTTCTTCAAGTGGTTTATCAGTGTGTTCCTTGGGTTTTTCTGTAGATTGCCTTATTTCATTTCTGTGGTCATCCCTGATGTCTTGAAGCATTCTGTAAATTAGTTTTTTATATTCTGCATCTGGCAATTCCAGGATTGTATCTTCATTTGGGAAAGATTTTGATTCAGTAATTCGGGGAGGTGTAGAAGCAATCATGGTCTGCTTCTTTATGTGGTTTGATATCAACTGTTGTGTCTGAGCCATCTATAAGGTATTGTAATGATTTATTTTATATTTGCTCACTGAGTCTTATCTCATTTGTTTTCTTTCAGTATACGCAGATGGGCTACTAGATTGTGCTGTCTTGATTGTTGTAGGCTTTGAATCACTTATGTCATCTTACAAGCTGGTTTGGGCTGGTACCAGAAATATAAGCCTGTCTATTCACTGTTCTTGAGTAGAATCTGATTTTGGGTCACCAAGTGTGTGGGGTAGACTGTCACCTATTCGTTTAGAGGAGTAGTGGTGATAGTCGTGTGTACCAGATTCTAGTAGCAGCAGGGGGTCGCCTTTCAAGGGGTGCAGGATGCTGACAGGCTTCCCCCAAGTGCCAGTGAGGTAGGTGTGTCTCTATTCCTAAATCACTTCGGTGGGTGGGCTCTGCAGCTGTACCTTAGGCCCCCAATGCATGTACCTCTACAGATTGGTAGATGTCACGATCCTCAGACCCCTATGGCAGGAGGTTAGGTGGTTTGGGTGGAGCTTCAGCCCTCAGTTCCCTGTTGTGGGTCAGTGAGGGCTCTGTTGAATACGCAGAGATATCAGACCTGGGAAACTTGTCTTTCCAGTAATCCCCTAAAACAATTACAGTCAGATCCCTATCAGAATTGCCTTTGCATTATAATAGCCACCTTGTTCCCTGTAGGGATGAAAGCCCAAGAGTGTGGATCATAAATGCTTGGCTGGAGCTTGTTCTGTATTTTTAGTCCAATTTCGGGAAGTCAGGGAAGGATTCTTGGTCCCTGGGTTTTTTGTAGCTGCTTTTCTCAGGCCAGGAGAATGGGTTAGGAAAAGACAAAACAAACAAACAAGGAAAAAAAAATCCACGGAGCACTTCACTCTCTGGCCCAGGAAATTCCAATGTTAATGAAGCTGCCTGGGAAGGGGAGGGGAGGGATCAGATAGATAGGAGAGAGTACACCCAGGAATATAGACAAAGTTACTTATCTTGCTTGAGATGACTGTTTTATCTGAGATTTCCTAGGGGTGTGTAGCCTGTGTGAGCTGGCTGGGTAGAGATTGCCCCCGAGGGTCAGGTCTGCATCCTGTGATTGTGCTGTCCCAGAAGCCATGGTTAGTTCCTCTGCTCCCAGCCCAAAGCCCAGCTCCAAGGTTCCCCGGCTGGGATGCCGTACTTCCAGCTCCAAAATCAGTCGCTGCCTCCTGGTGACTTCTCCTCCTGTCAGCCGTGTCGCTGCGCTGCCTGTGTGCACTGGCTGGGCTTCCCCTGGGGTCACTTCAGGGGGCTAGGGCTGCGCCCTGTGTTTGCGCTGTCTCAGTATGCCGTGCTCAGCTCCCCTGCGCCCAGTCCAAAGCCCGGCCCCAAGGTTTTCTGACTGGGACTCTGGCTCCAGGCTCCGAAAACTGTCGCTGCTTCCCTGTGGTTGTTCGTTCTCTCGTTAGCCCCATCAGTGTGCAGCCTGCTTGTGCTGGCTGAGTCTCTACTGAGGTTACCCCAGGGCGCTAGGGGTTAGGGCTGTGTCCCGTGCCTGCCCCGCCTCAGGAAGCCACAATCAGCCCCGCCACTCGGCACCAGGGAACCGTGGGGGCTCAAGGCTGTGGGGTGGGTCGCAGGTTCCAGAAGCGGTCGCTGGTTCAGGGTGCAGCTTTTCGCTCACCTGTCACTCAGGTCAACTCTTTAGATCTGTGTTTGATGGTCAGGGTTCATAGATTGTCATGTATGTGATCGATTCACTTGTTTTTCCGAGTCTTTGTTGCAAGAGGGATCCGAGGTAGCATCTGCCTAGTCAGCCATCTTGGCCCCGCCTCCTCTGGCAAAAAGTTTTTAGCTATGACATTTCCGATCAGCTCCTGATCTCTAAAGTCTACATGATACCTCAAAAACTCAACTACAAAAAGACAAATAACCCAATTAAAACATGGGCAAAAGATATGAACAGACACTTCACTAAAGAAGACATTCAGGTGGCTAACAGATACATGAGGAAATGCTCACGATCATTAGCCATTAGAAAAATGCAGATCAAAACTACAATGAAACTTCATCTCACTCCAGCAAGACTGGCATTAATCCAAAAAACACAAAACAATAAATGTTGGAGAGGATGTGGAGAGATTGGAACACTTATGCACTGCTGGCATGAATGTCAAATGGTACAACCACTTTGGAAATCAATGTGGCACTTCCTTAAAAAGCTAGAAATAGAACTACCATATGATCTGGCAATCCCACTCTTTGGAATATATCCTAGAGAAATAAGAGCCTTTACACAAACAGATGTATGTATACCCATGTTTATTGCAGCACTGTTTACAATAGCAAAAATTTGGAAATAACCAAGATGCCTATCAACGGATGAACGGATAAAGAAATTATGGTATATTCACACAATAGAATAGTACACATTGATAAAGAACAGTGATGAATCTGTGAAACACTTCATAACATGGAGGAATCTGGAAGGCATTATGCTGAGTGAAATTAGTCAGTTGCAAAAGGACAATTATTGTATAAGACCATTATTATAAGAACTTGAGAAAAAATTCTTTGATGGTTAAGAGATGGGGGAGGGAGGGAGGATGGGAGAGTGGTATTCACTAATTAGATAGTGGATACGAACTACTTTAGGTGACAGGAAAGACAACACACAATACAGGCGAAGTCAGCACAACTGGACTAAACCAAAAGCAAAGAAGTTTCCTGAATAAACTGAAAGATTCAAATGCCAGTGTAGCAGGGGCCAGGGTTTGGAGACCATGGTTTCAGTGGACATCTAAGTCAATTGGCATAATAAAACTTATGAAGAAAACATTCTGCATCCCACTTTGGAGAGAGGCGCCTGGGGTCTTAAATGTGAGCAAGTGGCCGTTTAAGATGCATCAATTGTTCTCAGCCCACCTGGATCAAAGGAGAATGAAGAACACCAAGGATACAAGGTAATTATGAGCCCAAGAGATAGAAAGGGCCACATAAACCAGAGACTACATCAGCCTGAGACCAGAAGAACTAGGTGGTGTGTGGCTATAACCGATGACTGCCCTGAAAGGGAACACAAGAGAGAACCCCTGAGGGAGCAGGAGAGCAGTGGGATGCAGACCCCAAGTTCTTGTAAAAAACCAGACTTAATGGTCTGAGTGAGACTAGAAGGACCCTGATGGTCATGGTCCCCAGACCTTGTATTGGCCCAGTACAGGAACCATTCCCAAAGCCAACTCTTCAGACATCGATTGGACTGGACAATGAGTTAGAAAGGGATGCTGGTGAGGAGTGAGCTTCTTGGATCAAGTGGACACTTAAGACTATGTTGGCATCTCCTGCCTGGAGGAGAGATGAAAGGGTAGAGGGGGTTAGCAGCTGGTGGAATGGACATGAAAAGAGAGAGTGGAGGGAGGGAGGGGGCTGTTTTATTGGGGGAGAGCAATTGGGAGTATGTAGCAAGGTATATATAAGTTTTTGTGTGAGAGACTGACTTGATTTGTAAACTTTCACTTAAAGCACAATAAAAATTAAGAAAAAAGAAACGGGCCATAGTGGGAGTATTTAAACCATGGAAATAGGCAAACACTACATATTGGATGTTTTACCTGATCACACTAAATAAGTTCTACATCTACCACCCATCTGTCAGTTTGACATACTGTGGTGGTTTGCTTGTTGTTATTATACTGGAATCTATGTCACCTCTTAAATAACAGCAGGGACACCCATGGTGGACAGGTTTGAACAGAGCTTCCAGACTAACACAGACTAGAAAAAAAGGCCTGGCCATCTGCTTCTGAAAATTGACCAAAGAAAACCTACTGATGACAACAGATATTGTCCATTACAGTACTGAAGGATTTTCCTCCTAGGTTGGAACACACCACAGAATAGCCACAGCACTGCATTCAAACATGCCAGTGATCATGAAGATGGCACAGAACTGGTCAACACTTCATTCTGCTATACATAAGGCTGCCATGAGTAGGAGCCAATTAAATGGCAACTAACAACATGTTCTACATAAGACCTTCACCCCAGATCTTCATTTTTTGCCAAACCAAAACCAAATCCATTGTCATCAAGTTGATTCTGACTCATAGTGACCCTATAGGACAGAGTAGAGCTGCCCTGTAGGGTTTCCAGTGACAGCTGGTGGATTTGAACTATCAACCACTTGGTTAGCAGCCAAATGTTTAACCACTGCACTACCAAGGCTCCTCATATTTCCCAGGGGGTGAATACTAGATTTGAGTTGGGGAAGGGAAGAGAGGACACCCTCAAAATGACTATTCTGGGAAGATTACATTTTATTTAGAAAGATAAAAGAGAGGTGTCATATGTTGAACTTAAGCCCAGATTCTTTCGACACTTGCTCATGTAAAGAAGGGTCTAGTGAATGGGCAGGTGGAATGAGTGGGGCAGAGGAGGTGCAGAAATCAGAAGGAAAGAACCAAGAGTCTAGGGGAAAATGAAACTGTTGAACCAAAGTCTGAGGTACCCAAGAAAGACACGACTCACATAGGCACTTGTTGGAATAATGCTTTATTCACATAGAGAAGAGACAGAGAATGATCGGTTCCATGTGTGGATATAAATCTCGCATGACCGATGGGCTCACTCCACAGCTGGCACGGGGCTGGTTGTCTGCATGCACCTCTCTTCTGTGTTGCAGGTGAAGGACCTCATTCCCACCCCACGCCCAACAGGGACTGAAATAGTGTGGACATTGGCCAGGTGCCATATGATGCATAAGCTTAAAGAGTAAACAGCACAAAGAGGGCTCTGACTGTGCCCTCAGAATAGGGGAAGGAGTTTCCCTGATAAGAATGATGAAGAAGAAACTAGGACAGAAGGAGGCTCGGTTCCTTTTACAAGTCTATCAGAAACAAAAAGTAAATCTTTGATTTCACCATTTTAGTCTGATTAAACTGGGCTTATAGGTTTTCTGTAGTGATAAGATTTTTAAACACACATTTATAATAGAACTTTGACAGATAAAGATGGTGGTTTTCTCAAATTCTATCATATTGAAGAGTGAGAGAGGGAGAGAGAGAAATTGTTGATAAATAAACCTGTGCCCGAAACTCCATGTGTTTATTCTTATTAAAGGAGAGACAATTCATCCATTGATTCAGCAGACTTCGGTGGAGATCAACCCCTCATCTCAGAGATCTTCTGCAGGGAGCTGGGACTCTATGGGAAATCAGACATCAGTTCTTCCTTCAAAGAGCTAAAAGAAAAAGCCTGTAAACAAGCACTTCCATTAAACATAGCAGATCCTGTAATAGAGATGTTCAAGGGCACAGAAAGGGACGGACAGAATCTTCAGGGGTCCTGGTGCATGGGAAAGGGGGAAGGAAGAGGGGTAAGAGCAGTAAGCTTTACAACGTAGAGATTTCTGTTCTATGGGTAAAGCTAAGGTGATTAAATATTTCAGAGAGAACCTCCTATTTGATGTCACTTAGTGTGATGGTTAAGATTGTATGTCAACTTGGATGGGCCATGATTCTCAGTGGTTTGGCAGGTATAATGTAGTTTGGCAGTTATGTAATGATGTGAACACCTTCATGATGAGATCTAATATAATGTAATCATCAGCATGATGAGAACTGCTTTGAGCAGCCTATCAGTTGAAACGGAGTTTCCTTGAGGTGCAGCCTACATCCAATATACATGGAATTCCTGGCAAAGCTCACTGGCTTTTCTCACTCTGGATCCTGCATCTGGCTTGTCATCATCTGATCTCTGGTTCTTGGGACTTAAATCAGTGGCTTGTCGTACTGCCTGCTGATCTTGGGATTCCTGGGCCTCCACAGACTGTGAGCCAACAGCCTGCCAACTTACCTGCCAATCTTGAATTCATCAGCCCCTGCAGCTACATGAGTCAGGAGAAACCTCCAGCCTGACCCTTGACCCATGGACTTGAGACTTCTAGCCTTTACAACCACATGAGCCATTTCCTTGATACAAATCTCTCTCTTCTCCTTGTTTTTCTCCATATATATATATACCCACTGCCGTTGAGTTGATTCCGACTCATAGCGACCCTATAGGACAGAATAGAACTGCCCTGTAGAGTTTCTGAGGAGCGCCTGGTGGATTCGAACTGCTGACCCTTTGGTTACCAGCCGTAGCACTTAACCACTACGTCACCAGGGTTTCCGGTTTCCATATATGTATATGTATATATACCATATATATATATTCCATGTATATATAGTCCATGTATATACAGTCCATGTATATATATTCCATATATGTATATTCCATATATGTATATTCCATATATGGAATATACATATATGGAAACACTGGTGGCATAGTAGTTAAGTGCTATGGCTGTTAACCAAGAGGTCGGCAGTTCGAATCCACCAGGCACTCCTTGGAAACTCTACGGGGCAGTTCCACTCCATCCTATAGGGTCGCTATGAGTTGGAATCGACTTGACGGCATTGGGTTTGGTACTGGGTTATATGGAAACTCTGGTAGCATAGTGATTAAGAGCTATGGCTGCTAACCAAAAGGTCAGCGGTTCGAATCCACCAGGTGCACCTGGGAAACCGTATGGGACAGTTCTACTCTGTCCTAAAGGGTCACTGTGAGTTGGAATCCACTTGAGAGCAATGGGTTTGGGTTGATTTTCACTGGCTTTGCTTCTTTAGAGAACCCAGCCTAAGACACTTAGTAATTTTTAATTATTTAAACTCATACTTTCTCACTCTTCTATTCAACAAATCTATGAGCATGTGAAATATACAAATGTAAAAATAAATAAAGTCTCCAAGAAAGGCTATCCACTACATCCCACTTTAAACCATCTACCAGTCATTTTCAAGAAAAATCTAGAATGTTGTTGTTATTGTTGGAAGGTGTCATTAAATTGGTTCCCACTCACAGTGACCCCATGTACAACAGGACGAAAAACTGCCCAGTACTGCACTATCCTCACAACCATTGCTATGCTGGAGCCCATTGTCGCAGCCACTTTGTCACTCCATCTCCTTGAGGGTCTTCCTCTTTTCTCTGACCCTGTACTTTACCAAGCATGATGTCCTTCTCCAGGGCCTGGTGCCTCCTGATAGTGAAATCTTTGACAAGATTTTTCAGTCATTTCTCCTTTTTGCTTTGAATTTCTGGCAGTTCCCTGTCAATGTACTGCTGCAACTGCTTTTGAATTATCCTTAGAAAAATTTTACTTGTGTGTGTTACTAATAATAGTGTTCAATAATTTCTACATCCAGTTAGATCAGCTTTCTTTGGAATAGGCATAAATATGGGTCTCTTCTAGTTGGTTGGCCAGGTAGCTGTCTTCCAAACTTCTTGGCATAAACAAGTGAGCACCTCCAGCTCTGCATCCATTCATTGAAACATTTCAATTGGTATCCCAATAATGCCTGGAGCCTTGTTTTTTGCCAGTGTTTTCACTGCAGCTTGGACTTCTTCCTTCACTACCATCAGTTCTTAATCATATGTTACCTCCTAAAATGGTTGAATATCGACAAATTCTTTTTGGTACAGTGACTCTGTATATTCCTTCCATCTTCTTTTGATACTTCCTGCCTTGTTTAATATTTTCCCCATAAAATAGAACCCTTCAATATTGGAACTCAAAGCTTGAATTTTTTCTTAAATTCTTTCATCTTGATAAATGCCAAGAGTGTTCTTCCCTTTTGGTTTTCTATTTCTAGGTCTTTGTATATTTCATTATTATACTTAACTTTGTCTTCTTGAGCTGCCCTTTGAAATCTTCTATTCAGCTCTTTTACTTCAGCATTTTTTCCTTTTGCCTTAGCTACTGTATGTTCAAGAGCAACATTCAGTCTCCTCTGACATCCGTTTTGGTCTTTTCTTTCTCTCTTGTCTTTTTTATGACCTCCTTCTTTCTTCATGTACGATGTCCTTGATGTCCTCTCATCACTGGTCTGGCCTTCTGTCATTAGTGTTCAATATGTCACATTTACTCTTGTTTTGGTGTCTAAATTCAGGTGGAATATACTCAAGGTTGTACTTTGGCTCTCGTGGACTTTTTACTAATTTTCTTCAATTCAGCCTGAACTTGCACGTGAGCAGTTGGTGGTCTGTTCCACAGTCAGCCCCTTGCCTTGTTCTGACTGATGATACTGAGTTTTTCCATTGTTTCTTTCCACAGATGTAGTCGATTTGATTCCTGTGTACTCCATCTGGCAAGGTCCACATGTATAGTCACTGTTTATGTTGGTAAAAAAATTTATTTGCAACGAAGAAGTCATTGTTCTTACAAAATTCTATCATTCAATCTCCATTGTCATTTCTATCACCAAGGCTCTATTTTCCAATTACCAATCTTTCTTTGTTTCCAACTTTTATATTCAATAGCCAGTAATTATCAATGCATCTTGATTGCATGTTTGATCAATTTCAGACTACAGAATTTGGTAAAAATCTTCCATTTCTTCATCTTTGGCTTTAGTGGTTGGTGTGTAAATTTGAGTAATAGTCATATTAACTGTCTTCCTTGTAGGCATATGGATAATATCCTATTATTGACAGTGTTGTACTTCAGGATAGATCTCGAAGTGTTCTTTTTGACGATAAATGTGATGCCATTCCTCTTCAATTCTTCATTCCCAACATAGTAGAGTGTATTTTGTCTGATCCATAATGACCAATACCAGTTCATTTCAGCTCATTAATGCCTAGGATATCAATTTTCATATGTTCCATTTCATTTTTGACAACTTCTAATTTTCCTACATTCATGCTTCTTACATTTCACATTCTGATTATTAATGGATGTTTACAGCTGCTTCTCATTTTGAGTTGTGCCACATCATCAAACAAAGGTCCTGAAAGCTTGACTCCATTCACATCATTAAGGTCGACTGTATTTTGAGGGGGCAACTCTTCCCCAGTTGTATTCTGAGTGCCTTCAAACCCAAGGGTCTCATCTTCTGACATTATATCAGACAACGTTCTGCTGCTATTCATAAGGTTTCGCTGGCCAGTTTTTTCAGAAGTAGACTGCCAGGTCCATCTTTCTAGTCTGTCTTAGTTTGGAAGCTCCACTGAAACTTATCCATCAAATGTGACGTTGCTGGTATTTGAAATACTGGTGGTAAATCTTCCAGTATTACAGCAACACACAAGCCACCACAGTATGACAAACTGACAGACACATGGTGGTATATATATATATATACATACATACATATATGTATGTATGTATATATATATACATATATGTATATCGTAGTTATCTAGTGCTACTGTAACAAAAATATGGCAGTGGATGGCTTTAACAAACAGAAATTTATTCTCTCACAGTTTAGGAAGCTGGAAGTCTGAATTTCAGGGTGCCAGCTCCAAGAGAAGGCTTTCTCCTTCTGTCAGCCTTTCAGCTCTAGGTGATGGTCCTCATCATCAATATTCCCCTGGGTGTAGGAGTTTCTTACCACAGGAGCCCCAAATTCAAAGGATGCGCTCATCTCTGGCTCTTCTTTCTTGGTAGTAGGAAGTCCCTCTCTCTCAGTTCGCTTCTGTCTCCTTTTATCTCTTGTAAGACAAAAGCTGATGCAAGCCACTGCCCAGGGAAACTCCCCTTACATCAGATCAGGGCTGTGACTTCAGTAAGGGTATTGCATTTCACTCATATCCCCTTACAACTGATTGGCTGATCACATCAGATCACATCATGGGGGATGATTACATCATTACATAACTGCCTGACCACTGAGAATCATGGCCCAGCCAAGTCAACACATATTTTGGGGGGACACGGTTCAATCCATGACTATATATGTGTATTTGCCACATAAAAAAAATCAAGCCCTTAGGAACTCAAGGAGAAAGACATGGTGTTTATGAGTTCCAATTTTATTCAGTCACATATTTGCATGGCAAGCACATATGTGTTTTAACAATGTAAGAAAAATTTTCTCACGTTTGTTTTATCCAGTCCTCAGAGGAACCAGAAGACTTAAGCAGACAGAGCATTTTCCCTTTCTTTACAGATGAGAACATTGAGTCTCAGGGAGGTTACAAGACCCGACTTGTGGAAATTGGCTGGTCGGGGACAGAAAGTTGTGAGCTTGGTCTCCTGACCTTTCATGCAGGTTTGTTTTCAGGGTTGCCTTGCACATACCTCATTGACAAACAAACATGACTTTTCATAAAAAGAGACCATAAAATTAGAATATAAAACTCCCAGCTTTAAGCATATGAATTTATATCTCTTTTCCTATAGGGTCACTATGAGTCAGAATCAACTTGATGAAATGAGTTTTCCCATCAGAAAAAGAAAACACACACACACAACTACTACAATAAATATAAAGAAGTCTCCTTAAAGAATGATAGTTACCAAAACATCTCAGTCATGTTGCTGAGAATGGGAATAAACATGTATGCAGAATTCACATTTCTCTCACTCAATAGAAAAGCCAACACTACGGTCATTTGTCCAAAGACATTTCTATTGGTTACCAATTAGGAAAATGGCTCCTTGGAGGACGTTCAGTGCAGAGTTATCATTTGTCTGGCATAAAACTGAGCCATCACGAAAAGCCACAATCCTGCAGGGACACCTTGCCTACTCCCAGCAGCACCAGTGTTCTGGGAATGACACCTTCCTCCTGGTGTTTGTCCAACAAAAGTGAAGTCTGCCAAATGGTGCAGCCCTTCCTATTTCTTACCTAATTATAAAATTAGCACATACTCCCTGTAGGTGAATTTGGAAAGTACAGAAAACAAAAAGGGAAAGATCTTTCCTAATACCCTCAGCTGGAAATAATAGCTCAAACTTTTTGTGTATTTCTTTCCAGACTTTTAAAATATATTTTATGATTGCAACCTCTTGACCATCTTTATTAAGACTCCTACTAACTTCAGAAGGTAAACCCACAGAATTGGTACTGGTTTCAGTACCAATGGTGTTCCCTTGAGAGAGTAGGGCTCAGAAGCTGTCTCGGGTTTTTGTTAGTGGCTGTAAAACGGTAGTAGTAGCATCAAAACGTGTCTACCTTCGGGGGGATAATGCAAATCAAGATCAACCCAAGGCTGATTCCTATGAGGCAGAGGTCAGATACATCCCAGGTTTCCACATTCTCCAAGCTGCTGTACCCCTCCATCTCTGGCACCACTACTCTCCATTCCGTCTGTACTCTTTTCTCCCCCATTCAGGTTCAGCAATTCCCTGTAAGCTCTCACAGGACTCATGAAATGTACTTACAGTGAAGAGATGTATTAAATGAGTAACAGGGAACAACTCAGAATCAGGGTCAACAGGGTACAACTCAGGATCAGGATCAACAGGGTACAACTCAGGATCAGGATCAGGATCAGAATCAGGAGCAGGGTCAGGAGCAGGAGCAGGAGCAGCTGCAGGAGCAGGAGCAGGAGCAGGATCAGAAAGCATGTAGGCAAAGTCTGGAAAGCTCCCCAAAGTGGAGAGCACAACCCTCCCTTCTTCAGTTTAGGCCAACTCTCTCAGCACCTCTTGGCCATGCAAGCAAGCAGGCTTTTCTCTTTGCCACGCATACCCTCTCCCAGACATGCAGACCTCCTCTCAGCCTCTCAGGTCAGGCCTCGTCTCAGTCTCTCAGGACAGGCCTCCTTTCAGGCCCTCAGGACAGGCCTCCTCTCGGCTCCTTAGGTCAGGCCTCCTCTCAGACCCCTCAGGACAGGCCTCCTCTCAGACCCCTCGGGACAGGCCTCCTCTCAGACTCTCAGGACAGGCCTCCTCTCAGACCCCTCAGGACAGGCCTCCTCTCAGACCCCTCAGGACAGGCCTCCTCTCAGACCCCTCAGGACAGGCCTCCTCTTGCCGGCTTAGGACAGGCTCCTGTTGGCCCTGTTGTCTGCCACCACCGACTGCCACAGAGCCCCTTCCAGGCCTGGTGCTGTCTTCGGTGTCATAGCACTTTTAGGAGGTTCCTTACCTCCTCTTTTCTCTGTTTTTTCTCTCTTCTCTCTTGCCTTTTCTCCTTTCTACTTCTTCCTGCTTTCTGTCTGAAAAACCTATGTGGGGTTGGCTGCATATATACAGAAAGACCTGCATATTCACACAAATCTCAAGGCATGGCCATCCCACCAAGGCCACAAACTGACCAATTCCCTCCTGATAGGCCACAGACACTTCATTTGCATAGAAGACTCTAATAGCTTCATTTGTCGTTTGCATAGTATATTGGCCAATCTCTGCAAAGTGCTTATCAGTTACAGGGCAAGCTGCAGCCTAGAACCAGACAAAAAGTATCAAACCACAAATTGTTTACAGCTTATCCAGGAAATGACAATCAACCTGGACAAAAGTAACAAACCGTTTGGTGTAGAAAACTAGGGCAAAGGTAACTCCTCAGGGCTTAGGGGAAAAATCTCTCAAACAGTTTTTCCAAAGGAACTCATTTTGCTACAGTTGTTGTGAGCTGGCTTCACCTCATGGCAACCTTGTGTATAACAGAATGAAGTATTGCCCAGTGTCCTGCACCATCTTCATGATTGTTGGGATAGTTGGTACGCTCAAGACCATAGTTGTGGCCGCCTGGTATATTGAGTGACTTTCAACCTGGGGTCACCATGAGCTGGAATCAACTTGATAGCAACACTTTGTTTTTCCATCCTAGGGTCCTTATCTTCCAGCACTACATCAGACAATGACCTGTTGTGATCCATGGGGTTTTCATTGGCTAATTTTCAGAAGACTGCCAGGCCTGTCATCCTGGTCTGTCTTAGTTTGGAAGCTCTGCTGAAATCTTTCCACTCTGTGTGACCCTGCTGGTATATATCTGTCAGTGTATCACACTGTGGTGGCATGTTCTCCAGCATCACAGCAACATGCAAACCACCACAGCATGATACACCGACAGACGGGTGGTGGAAGCTGTTCAGGGGGGCCTGGAGTCTGCAACTGTAGATCAGCCAGGGGGCTGCTGGCTCAGCCCAGACCCACCAATTTGCTTTATGTACTGGGTTCTATGTATGATTCCCCCACGTGTCTGTCAGTTTGTCGTACTGTGGGGGCTTGCGTGTTGCTGTGATGCTGGAAGCTATGCCACCAGTATTCAGATACCAGCAGGGTCACCCAAGGAGGACAGGTTTCAGCTGAGTTTCCAGACAAAGACAGACTAGGAAGAAGGACCAGGCAGTCTACCTCTGAAAATCATTAGCCAGTGAAAACCTTGTGAATAGCAGTGGAACATTTTCTGATATAGTGCTGGAAGATGAGCCCCCCAGGTTGGAAGGCACTCAAAAGATGACTGGGAAAGAGCTGCCTCCTCAAAGTACACAGTGGCTGCAGCAACGGGCTCAAGCATAACAAGAATGGTGCAGGATCCGGCAGCATTTCATTCTGTGGTAGATAGGATGGCTATAAGTCGGAACTGATTAGACAGCACCTAACAACATCTGCATATGATTACATCTGGAAAAAGGATTCCAGTGCTTAAAACCATTCAAGACCATTGCCATAGCCTAGCATCATTTAAGACACTCTTTGCTTCTCTAAAGGACAGAATTGCCTTTTTCAATGTTATCTTCATGGTTTATCTACAAGTGTTTAGACACACCCATTTCCACCACTAGGATATGCCTGCCAGCAGTTGTAAGCTAGATCTCAAGGTCAAGTGTAAGGGGAGGGGATTTCCTAGCTTCATATTAATACAATTTTTTGGAAGGAATATTTCTTCTGAATTTCAGATATTTCCAGATGTGCTGTTAAAGGATGGAGCG
This sequence comes from Elephas maximus indicus, assembly GCF_024166365.1. NCBI lineage: Eukaryota > Metazoa > Chordata > Mammalia > Proboscidea > Elephantidae > Elephas > Elephas maximus. The sequence continues at coordinate 6,970,060 of NC_064820.1, read as the reverse complement.
GGGGTGGGCAGCAGTCATGAAATTTGCACAGTGCAACTTAGATTTTTAAAATATATATATATATATAACTTCTTTGTTTCTTCATAACTGAATTAAACTCCCTCAGGAGCCCCTAGTACTGCTGATGGCAGAGAAAACAAGCTGGCCAGTTACCGGTACTCAGAGTTCCTTTATCGCCATCTTTCTGGGGTGTATATTTAGCCATTGCCTTAGTCAGGGTTCTATTTTGCCAGAGAGCCTTGACTAAGATTTAACTCTGCCTCGATACAGAGGCAGCAACAATGGGCTCAAGCATAACACTGATTGTGACGATGGCACAAGACTGCCAGTGTTTCATTCTGTTGTACATAGGGTCACTATGAGCTGGAACCAACTTGACGGCACCTAACAACATAGTGACTTAGGGCCATCACAACAAAATGCCATAGTGTGGGTGTCCTTAAAGAACAGGCAGGAATTTATTGTCTCACAGTTCTGGAAGCTAGAAGTCCAAATCAGGCCATTGGCCATGTTGATTCCTTCTGCAGGTACTGAGAACAGAACAGTTCCATGCCTCTCTCCTAGCTTCTGGTGGCTCCTGGCAGTCCTTGGCATTTTTACTGCTGCTTTTTCACAAGATGCCCTCCCCTTGTGTGTGACTGTATTTGTCCTCCTGTTTTATGAGACACCAAAACCAAATCAAACCCATTGCCTCTGAGTCGAGTTCAACTCATAGCAACCCTACAGGACAGAGTAGAACTGCCCCATAGGGTTTCCAAATAGCAGCTGGTAGATTGAAACTGCTGGCCTTTTGGTTAGCAGCTGTAGCTCTCAACCACAGCACCACCAGGGCTCCAAAAATCTGCAATTCAAATCCAGCAGCCACTCCTTGGAAACTCTGTGGGGTACTTCTATTCTGTTCTATAAGGTCACCATGAGTCAGAATCAAGTTGACCACAGTGGGTTAGTTAGTTATAAGACACCAGTCATATTTAATTAGGATTCACTCTACTCCAGTATGACCTCACTGACTTAACTGATAATAGCTTCAAAGAAAAACCCTATTTCCAAACAAGGTCACAGTTACAGGTATAAGGGTTAGGACTTCAACATATCTTTTCTGGGGGACACAATTCAACCCATAACAGTCTTATTAGAGTTTAGACTCCCGCAGGACTGCTTTCCTCCTCTAAGAGTGTCTCCCTCATTCCCCCGCCTACTCCTTCTTCCTTTTCCAAAGATGGCAGCCAGCGTCTAGGGCTGCAGCCCCATCTGCATCCTCGTCTGCTGGCTCTCCTGCCTCTGTCTGCCTCCGCGCTCAGCCGGGTGTCCACGGCCAGTGAACTTATAACGGGTTTGAATGTGAACATCAGTGTTCATTTCATTTGGGTAAATAGGAAAGTTTCTTCTCACATCTTTTGCCCATTTTTATTGAGTCATTTGATTTTTTTATTATTGATTTATGATTATTCTGGATACAAGTCCTTGATCAGATCTCAGTGTTGTAGATTCAAAACCAAACAAAACCCGTTGCCGTCGAGTCGATTCCAATTCATAGCAGCCCTATAGGACAGAGCAAAACTTCCCCATAGGGCACCCAAGGAGTGGCTGGTGGATTTGAACAGCTGACTTTTTGGTTAGCAGCTGAGCTCTTAACCACTGTGCCATCAGGGCTCTGAGGTTGCAAGTATTTTTTCTCAATTCATGGCTTGTCTTTTCATTCTCTTAACAGTGTCTTTCATAGAGCAGAACTTTTTCATTTTGATGAAGTCCAATTTAACCATTTCTATTTTATAAGCAAGGAGCCCTGGTGGCACAGTGGTTAAGCACTCAGCTGCTAACCGAAAGGTGGGTAGTTTGAACCCACCAGCAGCTCTGCAGAAGAAAGATGTGGCAGTTTACTTCTATAAAGATTACAGCCTTGGATATCCTTTGGGGGCAGTTCTGCTCTGTCCTATAGGGTCATTACAAGTGGCAACTGAGTCAATAGCAGCGGGCTTTTGGCTTTTTGGGGTTTTATAGGCGTGCTTTTGGTATTGTACCTAAGAACCTTGTGTTTAACCTGAGGTTACATATATTTCCTCCTATGTTTTCTTCTAGAAGTTTAATAGATTTTTAGGTCTAAGGTCCAATTCTTTTCTAAGATAGGAAGTTGATTTTTTGTTTTTGTTTCTTTGCGTATAGAAGTCCAATTTTTCCAGAACTATTTGTTGAAATAGCTATAATTTTCTTTATTAAAAGTTACAACTGCACGGCTCTGGACAAGGTGTTTTATGTGCATTGTCTCATTTAATCTTTAAAACATCCTGTGAGGTAGGGGAGGGGACTTGTCGTCCTCATCTGTGACAAACGGGGAAACCAAGGCACAGAGTATGTGAGTACTTGCTCAGGACCATCCAGTGAGAAAAAAACAGAACTGCAACCTGAGGCGCCTGACTAAGCCCAAATCCAGGCTCCTACTCAGTACCTCTTCCCCTGGGGAGGAAAGGAGTGGTATGGTCAGCCAAGGGGTTGCAGGCGCAGCCTGTGAATGCCCAGTGGAGCAAGTCTCCTTGCCATCTCAATAGTGGGCTACAAACAAAGTGTTGATATGTAACCAATCACTTGCTGTAGACTCAACCCCAACACGTGTGGTGACCTCACGTGTCAGAGAAGAACTGCACTCCATAGGGTTTTCAATGGCTGATTTTTGGGAAGCAGATTGCTAGGCCTTTCTACCAGGGCACCTCTGGGTGGTCTTGAACCTCCAACCTTTCAGTTACTAGCTGTCTTAGTTACCCAGTACTGCTATAACAGAAATACCACAAGTGGATGGCTCTAACAAAATTGATCCTCTTACAATCTAGTAGGCTACAAGTCCAAACTTAGGGTGCCAGCTCCAGGGGAAGGCTTTCTCTCTCTGTCAGCTCTGGAAGAAGATCCTTGTCATGAATCTTCCTCTGGTCTAGGAGCTTCTCCTCTCAGGAACCTCTGGTCCAAAGGACTCACTCTGCTCCCAGTGCTGCTTTCTTGATGGTATGGAGTCCTCCTCTGCTCACTTCTCTCTTTTATATCTCAAAAGGGATTGGCTTAAGACACAGCCTAATCTTGTAGATCTCATCAACATAACTGCTGCTAATCCATCTCATTAACATCGTCGCTATAGGAGTTACAGCACATAGGGAAATCACGTCAGATGACAAAATGGTGGACAATCATATAATACTGGAAATCATGGACTAGCCAAATTGGTACACATATTTTTGGGGGACACGATTCAATCCATGATACTAACTCAGCACATTAAGCATTGGGGCCTTACCCATAACCAAACCCCCCCCACCACCACCAAAACTGGGATAAAATAGCCTTTCCTCACTCACATAGGCACTCGGGCTATGAGAGGATGGGGAGGGAGTGGACAGGAGTCTTCTCCGCCTCCCAGAGGCTGACACACATTTTCATATGAAGAATAGGCATCGCTCCATCCTCAAAATGGTATGCCCTCCTCCAATGCCAATGTTTCACTTTCAAAAGAAAGGAAAACACAATCCCACCCAGGATAAACATTTTGATGTGGTTCCACCCGGTATAAACATCTTAATGAAAAATCCACGGGACTCATAGTTTGTTGCATTTTTGTGCTTCCTTTATCCTATTCTAAACATTGGTTTTGGACAGAGTGATAAAGCCCCACTCCTATTTGATCTAATCCTTTGTAAAATCAAGACCATCCCAGTGATTTCTGTACTTCTTTTAAGATTTCAATAAATAAACACAACCTGGCAAGACCGTCCCTAGTTGAGGTGACTCCCCAGTGCCCCTCGATGCCTCTCATCTCTCATCAGATGGTGAAGCTACAGTATTTTAAGTGGTCTTGTAATTCTAAATGTTTCTGATATTTCTTTATTTAGGAAAACATTCTTAGACTCAGCAATTTAAAAATTACTTTCCATCTTGAGTTACTCTAGAGAAATGCTTGGCCAGTGAATCCTAGAAATATGCAAGCCTTTAATTTTAAATCTTGGTTTCATTAAAAGGAATTACAACCTAACATTAGCAATTAATATTACTCTCCGTGGGATCAATGTATGAGTTAGCATTGGACTTACCCCATAGACTGATTTGTTCTTTCTTTCTGGAAAAATAAAATGTTTCATCTGAGTGCCACAGTTTGGTTACAAAGGGAATACCATGAATTTTATCAATGGGTCAATTTGTTACACTATTGATCTGTATTCTGATTTCAAGCATCTGGCTCTCTACAACTTTTTCATATGGTCCTTGGCATCAATAAGGATTACTCGCTCCAGGGCAAATCCAGGCTTCAACAGTTGATCCTGCTAACAAATCAATTTTATTCTGTTTAATAGTGGTTAAGAGCTTGGCTGCTAACCAAAAGGTCAGAATTGGGAATCCACCAGCCGCTCCTTGAAAACCCTATGCGGCAGTTCTACTCTGTCCTTTAAGGTTGCTAGGATGTTAACTACTGTATCTTTTATATATATATATATATAATTTTCATTGTGCTTTTATTTATTTTTTTTTGAGTGAAAGTTTACAAATCAAGTCAGTCTCTCACATATAAACTTAAATACACCTTACTACATTCTCCCATTTACTCTACCCCTAATGAGTCAGCCCACTCCCTCCTTCCAGTCTCTCCTTTCCTGACCATTTTGCCAGTTTCTAACCCCCTCTACCTTCCCATCTCCCCTCCAGACAGGAGATGCCAACATAGTCTCACGTGCCCACCTGATGCAAGTAGCTCACTCCTCATCAGCATCTCTCTCCAACCCATTGTCCAGTCCAATCCATCTCTGACGAGTTGGCTTCGGGAATGGTTCCTATCCTGGGCCAACAGAAGATTTGGGGACCATGACCACCGAGGTCCTTCTAGTCTCAGCCAGACCATTAAGTCTGGTCTTTTTATGAGAATTTGGGGTCTGCAACCCACTGTTCTTCTGCTCCCCCAGGGGTTCTCTATTGTGTTCCCTGTCAGGGCAGTCATTGGTTGTGGCTGGGCACAATCTAGTTCGGGCCTCAGGATGATGTAGCCTCTAGTTTATGTAGTCCTTTCTGTCTCTTGGGCTCATAATTACCTCGTGAGCTTGGTGTTCTTCATTCTCCTTTGATCCAGGTGGGTTGAGACTCATTGATGCATCTTAGATGGCCACTTGCTAGCATTTAAGACCCCAGACACCACACTTCAAAGTGGAATGCAGAATGTTTTCTTAATAGATTTTATTTTGCCAATTGACTTAGATGTCCCCTGAAGCCGTAGTCCCCAAACCCCTACCCCTGCTTTGCTGACCTTCAAAGCATTCAGTTTATTCAGGAAACTTCTTTGCTTTTGGTTTAGTCCAGTTGTGCTGACCTCCCCTGTATTGAGTGTTGTCCTTCCCTTCACCTAAAGTAGTTCTTATCTACTATCTAATCAGTAAATAACCCTCTCCCACCCTCCCTCCGTTCCCCCTCTTGTAACCACAAAAGAATGTGTTCTTCTCAGTTTAAACTGTTTCTCAAGATCTTATAATAGTGGTCTTATACAATATTCGTCCTTTTGCAACTGACTAATTTCACTCAGCATAATGCCTTCCAGGTTCCTCCATGTTATGAAATGTTTTACAGTTTCATCACTGTTCTTTATCGATGCATACTATTACATTGTGTGAATATACCATAATTTATTTATCCATTCATCTGTTGATGGGCATCTTGGTTGCTTCCATCTTTTTGCTATTGCAAACAGTGCTGCAAAAAACATGGGTGTGCATATATCTGTTTGTGTAAAGGCTCTTATTATTTTTCTACGATATATTCCAAGGAGGGGGATTGCTGGATGGTATGGTAGTTCTATTTCTAGCTTTTTAAGGAAGCGCCAAATTGATTTCCAAATTAGTTGTACCATTTTACATTCCCACCAGCACTGTATAAGTGTTCCAATCTCTCCACATTCTCGCCAACATTTATTATTTTGTAGTTTTTGGATTAATGCCAGCCTTGTTGGAGTGAGATGGAATCTCATTGTAGTTTTAATTGCATTTCTCTAATAGCTAATGATTGAGAGCATTTCCTCATGTATCTGTTAGTCACCTGAATGTCTTCTTTAGTGAAGTGTCTGTTCATATCCTTTGCCCTATTTTTAATTGGGTTGTTTGTCTTTTTGTGGTTGAGTTTTATCAGAATCACGTAGATTTTAGAGATCAGGCGCTGGTCGGAGATGTTGTAGCTGAAAATTTTTTCCTAGTCTATAGGTGGCCTTTTTACTCTTTTGGTGAAGTATTTAGATGAGCATAGGTGTTTGATTTTCAGGAGCTCCCAGTTATCTGGTTTCTCTTTGTCTTTTTTAGTAATGTGTTGTATTCCGTTTATGCCTTGTATTAGCGCTCCTAACTTTGTCCCTATTTTTTCTTCCATGATCTTTATCGTTTTAGTCTTTATGTTTAGGTCTTTGATCAATTTGAAGTTAGTTTTTGTACACGGTGTGAGGTATGGGTCCTGTTTCATTTTTTTGCAAGTGGATATCCAGTTATGCCAGCACCATTTGTTAAAAAGACTATCTTTTCCCCAGTTAACTGACGCTGGGCCTTTGTCACATATCAGCTGCTCATATGTGGATGGATTTATATCTGGAACTCTATTCTGTTCCTTTGGTCTGTGTGTCTGTTGTTGTACCAGTAACAGGCTGTTTTGACTACTGTGGCTGTATACTATGTTCTAAAATCAGGTAGAGTGAGGCCTCCCACTTTCTTCTTCTTTTTCAGTAATGCTTTACTTATCCAGGGCTTCTTTCCCTTCCATATGAAGTTGGTGATTTGTTTCTCCATCACATTAAAAAATGTTGGAATTTGGATCGAAAGTGCATTGTATATATAGATGGCTTTTGGTAGAACAGACATTTTTACAACGTTAAGTTTTCCTGTCCATGAGCAAGGTATGTTTTTCCACTTATGTAGGTCCCTTTTAGTTTCTTGCAGCAGTACCTTGCAGTTTTCTTTGTATAGGTCTTTTACATGTTTGGTAAGATTTATTCCTAAGCATTTTATCTTCTTGGGGGCTACTGTGAATAGTATTGATTTGGTGATTTCCTCTTCAATGTAGAGGAATCCAACTGATTTTTGTATGTTTATTTTGTAGCCTGGAACTCTGCTGAACTATTAGTTTCAGTAGTTTTCTTGAGGATTCTTTAGGGTTTTCTGTGTATAAGATTGTGTCATCTGCAAATAGAGATAATTTTACTTCTTCCTTGCCAATCCAGATACCCTTTATTTCTTTGTCTAGCCTAATTGCTCTGGCTAGGACTTCCAGCACAATGTTGAATAACAGCAGGGATAAAGGGCATCCCTGTCTGGTTCCCGTTCTCAAGGGAAATGCTTTCAGGCTCTCTCCATTTAGGATGATGTTGGCTGTTGGCTTTGTATAAATGCCCTTTATTATGTTGAGTAATTTTCCTTCAATTCCTATTTTGCTGAGAGTCTTTATCATAAATGGGTGTTGGACTTTGTCAAATGCCTTTTCTGCATCAATTTATAAGATCATGTGGTCCTTCTCTTTTGTTTTATTTATATGGTGGATTACATTAATTCTTTGTCTAATATTGAACCAACCTTGCATGGTGTGCGTGTACGTGGTATAAATCCCACTTGGTCATGGTGGATTGTTTTTTTGATATGTTGTTGAATTCTATTGGCTAGAATTTTGTTGAGGATTTTTGCATCTATGTTCATTAGGGATATAGGTCTGCAATTTTCTTTTTTTGTGGTGTCTTTACCTGGTTTTGGTATCAGGGATATGGTGGCTTCATAGAATGAGTTAGGTAGTATTCCATACTTTCCTATGCTTTAAAATACCTTTAGTAGTAGTGCTGTTAACTCTTCTCTGAAAGTTTGGTAGAACTCTGCAGTGAAGCCATCTGGGCCAGGGCTTTTTTTTGTTGGGAGTTTTTTGATTACCTTTTCAATCTCTTTTTTTGTTATGGGTCTGTTTGGTTGTTCTACTTCTGATTGTGTTAGTTTAGCTAGGTCGTGTGTTTCTAGGAATTCATCCATTTCTTCTAGGTTTGCAAATTTGTTAGAGTATAATTTTTCATAGTAATCTGATATGATTCTTTTAATTTCAGTTTGATCTGTTGTGATATGGCCCATCTCATTTCTTATTTGGGTTATCTGTTTCCTTTCCTGTATTTCTTTAGTCAGTCTGGCCAACAGTTTATCAATTTGTTAATTTTTTCAAAGAACCAGCTTTCCCTTTGTTAATTCTTTCAATTGTTTTTCTGTTCTGTAAGTCATTTAATTCTGCTCTAATTTTTATTATTTGTTTTCTTCTGGTGCCTGTGGCTTTCTTTTGTTGCTCGCTTTCTATTTGTTCAAGTTGTAGGGACAGTTCTCTGATTCTGGCTCTTTCTTCTTTATGTATGTGTGCATTTATCGATATAAATTGACCTCTGAGCACTGCTTTCACTGTGTCCCAGAGGTTTTGATAGGAAGTGTTTTCAGTCTCGTTGCATTCTATGAATTTCTTTACTCCCTCCTTAACGTCTTCTATAACCCAGTCTTTTTTGAGCAGGGTATTGTTCAGTTTCCAAGGATTTGAGTCCTTTTCCCTGATTTTTCTGCTATTGATTTCTACTTTTATGGCCTTACAGTCTGAGAAGATGCTTTGTAATATTTCGATGTTTTGGACTCTGCAAAGGTTTGTTTTATGACCTAATATGTGATCTGTTCTAGAGAATGTTCCATGTGTACTAGAAAAAAAAAGTATGCTTTGCAGCTGTTAGGTGGAGTGTTCTGTATAAGTCTATGAAGTCAAGTTGGTTGATTGTAGCAATTAGATCTTCCGTGCCTCTATTGAGCTTCTTACTGGAAGTCCTGTCCTTCACTGAAAGTGGTGTGTTGAAGTCTCCTACTATAATTGTGGAGGTGTATATCTCACTTTTCAATTCTGTTCAGGTTTGTTTTATGTATCTTACAGCCCTGTCATTGGGTGCATAAATATTTAATATGGTTATACCTTCCTGGTGAATTGCCCCTTTAATCACTATGTAGTGTCTTTCTTTATCCTTTGTGGTGGATTTAACTTTAAAGTCTATTTTGTCAGAAATTAATATTGCCACTCCTGCTCTTTTTTGATTGTTGTTTGCTTGATATATTTTTTTCCATCCTTTGAGTTTTAGTTTGTTTGCGTCTCTAAGTCTAAGGTGTGTCTCTTGTAGGCAGCATATAGACAGATCATGTTTTTTATCCAGTCTGAGACTCTGTCTCTTTATTGGTGCATTTAGTTCATTTACATTCAGCATAATTATATATAAATATGTGTTTAGTGCCGTCATTTTGATGCCTTCTTTTGTGTGTTGTTGACAATTTCATTTTTCCACTTACTTTTTTGTGCTGAGACATTTTTCTTTGTAAATTGCGTGTTCCTCATTTTCATAGTAGTTGAATTTATTTTTGCTGATTTGTTATGTTTATCTTGGTTTTTATTTTGAAGTATGAATTGTTAGACCTCTTTGTGGTTACCTTAATATTTACACCTATTTTTCTAAGTAAAAACCTAACTTGTATCATTCTATATCGGCTTGTTTTCCTCTCCGTATGGAAGATCTATTCCTGGTGTATTTAGTCCCTCTTTTTTGATTATTGTAATCTTTTACATAATGACTTCAATGATTCTCTGTTTTGAGCTTTTTTTTTCTTTTTAAAATTAATCTTATTTTGTTTTTGTGATTTCCTTATTTGAGCTGATATCAGGATGTTCTGTTCTATGACCTCGTGTTGTGTTAGTATCTGATATTATTGATTTTCTGACCAAAGAATTTCCTTTAGTCATTCTTGTAGCTTTGGTTTGGTTTTTGCAAATTCTCTAAGCTTGTGTTTATCTGTAAATATCTTAATTTCACCTTCATATTTGAGAGAGAGTTTTTCTGGATATATGATTCTTGGCTGGTTTTTCTCCTTCAGTGCTCTATATATGTCATCCCATTGCCTTCTTGCCTACATGGTTTCTGCTGAGTAGTCTGAACTTATTCTTATTGATTCTCCTTTATAAGTGACTTTTCTTTTATCCCTGGCTGCTTTTAAAATTTTCTCTTTAACTTTGGTTTTAGCAAGTTTGATGATGATATGCCTTGGTGATTTTCTTTTGGGATCTATCTTGTATGGTGTTTGACGAGCATCTTGGATAGACATCCTTTCATCTTTCACGATGCCAGCAAAGTTTTCTGCCACCAGATCTTCAACTCTTCTCTGTGTATTTTCTGTTATCCCTTCCTGTTCTGGAACTCTAATTGCATGCAAGTTATTCTTCTTGATAGAGTCCCACATGATTCTTAGGGTTTCTTCATTTTTTTTTTAATTCTTTTATCTGATTTTTCTTCAACTATATTGATGTCAATTGCCCTATCCTCTAACTCCCCTACTCTGCATTCCAATTCCTCAATTCTGCTCCTCTGACTTCCTCTTGAGTTGTCTCATTCTGTAATTTTATTGTTAATCTTTTGGATTTCTAAATGCTGTCTCTCTATGGATTCTTACAACTTATTAATTTTTTCACTATGTTCTTGAATAATCTTTTTGATTTCTTCAACTGCTTTATCATTGCGTTCCTTGGTTTTTTCTGTAGATTGCCTTATTTCATTTCTGAGGCCATCCCTGATGTCTTGAAGCATTCTGTATATTAGTTTTTCATATTCTACATCCGGCAATTCCAGAATTGTATCTTCATTTGGGAAAGATTTTGATTCTTTAATTTGGGGATTTGTAGAAGGAATCATGGTCTGCTTCTTTATGTGATTTGATATCTACTGCTGCTAAAAAAAAAAAAAAAAAAAATTTAGCTGTCTCTGAGCCATCTATAAGATATTGTAATGATTTATATTTGCTCACTGAGTCTTCTTGTTTTGTTTTTTTCCAAGATACCATTGTGCTATTTTGATTGTTGTAGCATTTGAATCCACTTATGTCCTATTACCAGCTGGTTTGAGCTGTTACCAGATATATGAGCCTATGAGTCCATTCAATATTCTTGAATAGAATCAGCTTAGGTGTCCTGATTGTGGCTCACCTAGCATGTGGTGTAGGCTGCCACCTATTAACTTAGACGAGTAGTGGTGATGGTTGTATGCACCAGATTCTAGTAGTGGCAGGGGGTCACACTCCGAGGAGGGCAGGATGCTGACAGCCTTCCCCCACGTGCGAGTGAGGTAGGAGTCTCTTTATTCCTAGAGCACTTTGGTGGGTGGGCTCTGCAGCTGTACTTAGGCACTCAATGCTTGTACCTCTAAAGATTGGTAAGCATCACTATCCTCAGACCCCTTTAGCAGGTGGCTAGGTGGTGTGGGTGGAGCTTCAGCCCTCAGTTCCCTGCTATGGATCAGTGAGGGCTCTGTTTAATAGGTAGAGAGGTATCAGATCTCTAAAACTTGTCTTTCCACTGCTTCGCTAAAACAATTACAGTCAGATTTCTATCAGAATTGCCTTTGCATTATAATAGCCATCTGGTTCCCTGTAGGGATGAAAGCCAAACACTGTGGATCTCTTTTGGTTGGCTGGAGCTGGTTCTGTATTATTATTCCAGTTTAGGGAAGTCAGGCAAGGATTCTGCCCCCCCCCCCCCCGATTGTTAATTGCTGCTTCTCTCAGGCTAGGAGAATGGGTTAGGAAAAAAAAAAAACATAGAGCACTTCACTCCCTGGCCCAGGAAATTCCAATGTCAGTGAAGCCACCTGGGGCAGGGAGGGGAGGGATCAGATAGGTAGGAGAGAGTAGGGGGGCAATATAGACAAAGTTACTTGTCTTGTTTGGTAAAGACTGTTTTATCTGCGATTCCAGAGGGGCGTGTAGCCTGTGTGTGCTGGCTGGGTTGAGATTGCCCCTGAGGGTCAGGGCTGCAACCCGTGCTCACGCCATCTCAGGAAGCTGTGATCAGCTCCTCTGCTCCTAGTCCAAAGCCCAGCACCATGGTTTCTCCTTCTCCTGTCAGGCACATCAGTGTGCAGCCTGTGTGTGCTGGCTGGTTTCTGGCCGAGGTTATTCCAGGGGGTTAGGGCTGCGTCCCAGGCTTGCACCATCTCAGGATGCCATGATCTGCTCCTCTGCGCTTAGGGCAAAGCCCAGTGCCAAGGTTTTCTGACTGGGACACTGGCTCCAGCTTCCAAAAATAGTCGCTGCTTCCCTGTGGTTTCTTGTTCTCCTGTCAGCCACATCAGTGTGCAGCCTGCTTGCATTGGCTGAGTCTCTGCTGAGGTTACTCCGGGGGGTATGGGGTTGGGGCTTCATCCCATGCTTGTCCTGTCTCAGTAAGCTGCGATCAGCCCAACCACTCTGGCAGCAGGGAACCGCGAGAGCTCAAGGCTGGGGCATGAAATGCCAGTTCCAGAAGCAGTCGCTACTTCAGAGCACGGCTTTTCACTCCCCTGTTACTCAGGTCAACTCCTTAGTTCTGTGTTTGATGGTCAGGATTCGTAGATTGTCATGTATGTGATCGATTCACTTGTTTTTCCAAGTCTTTGTTGCAAGAGGGATCCGGGGTAGTTCTACCTAGTCAGCCATCTTGGCCCTGCCTCTGTGTTTGTTTGTTTTTTAACATGGTCAAATTGCTTGGAAGTTATGGTCACCCAAAACATTTATCAGAAATTCGAGGCCGAGAGTTAATTTTCACTTTTCTGTGAAAAACATTTCACTAAATTCCACAATCACTCCTGTAATAATAAAGTTCAGTGTTTCTAAATTCTGAAAAATATGCCATTCTTTATGCAGGCATTGTGAATTATTTGTAAAGCTTCTAGGTTATATGTTCCTGATTCTTCAATAATGAAGTAACAATCCTAGTTCTGAATATTTATGTGTGTATTTGTGTGTGTGTGTGGTGGTATAAGGGGCTTCTATAGTCCTCTTATGTAATACCATAACATTCTATTTAATTATTTGTAGAATATAAAGTACAGTCATTCATTGCGTACTTCAACATACTTGAGATATTTACTCCAGAAAGATGCCATGTTCCTGCCACTTTAAGTTTGCCAGCAACTTGGAATGTCCACCAAAGTCAAGCTCTTGGACTTTTCTCAGGATGGAGACCATAGAATTCATAGAGGATAGGGTGTATGGCACTTTTGAGAATCTTAGTGAACTATCCTTGTTGAAATTCTCTAAAATACAAGCAGCCTACAATCCGTGAAACAAAGATTCATTTTTGGACGTGGAACATTCCCACACCTAAAACAAAACAAACCAGCCCAAAATGCACAATCATAAAGCACAACCTCACCAAGGAGGCATGAAGGGATGTCTTATCTTGCTGCAAGTCATAAAAGAAACAGACATGTGAACACAACCTTATCATCAGTGGGGGCAGCTGTGTGAGGCTGAGCAGCTGGAGGATCATGGGAAGTACCGCCTTAGTGTAAAGAGAATGAGAGGTCATTCCGAGAATCAAGCTGTCTAGACAAAGCTAATATTTTGGTTATCCTGACTAATGAAATCATTTCTTTCAAGTCACGTTGAGATGAAATATCCACAGTCTCTGATAGTCCAGGAGAAAATAAATGAAGGACATGCTATGGAATGAATATTTCAGACTGCTGAATGTTTTGAGTCATCTTTTGAAGACTTTGATTTGAATCATCAAGTCAGAGCAGCTAAATCACTTTATAGGCTCAGACAGAACCTGGGCTAATATCCTTACAGGAATAACTCTTTTTGGAGTCCCTGGGTGGTGCAAATGGTTAACGCTCTCGGCTGCTGAACAAAAGGTTGGAGGTTCAAGTCTACCCAGAGGTGCCTCAGAACTCAGCCATTGGAAACCCTATGCAGCACAGTTCTATTCTGACATACATGGGGATGCCGTGAGTCAGAGTCAAACTGATGGCAACAGGTTAAGGACTTTTTTTTTTTTTTTAAGGGGAAAAAACCATGTACCTACACTGGGACTCTCTACTAGTAGAATATAGCTGGCTTCAGGTTGGTGGATGGGCAACTTTCTTGGTTTACAGAAAGCAGCATCTCTGATTCAAGTTGTGTACATAACCAATTTTTTTAAGCCTGGACTTTATATACCTTCCCTGTGAGTGCTGGGAAAGGATTGATAGATTATGAAACCAGAGGTGGTGCTGCTTGGTAGCTGTGGTTAAGAGCCAAAAGTGTAGGAATAGGCCCTCAAGTAGCAAGAGTGATTCAAAGTAACCAGGGAATTCTAAAGAACCCACACAGTTTAAAAAAAAAAAAAAAAATTCCAATTGCCTTAACAAAATTCCACCAGTGGGTGGCTTTAAAGAACAGAAATTTATTTTCTCACTGTTCTGGAAGCTAGAAGTCCAAATCAGGGCATTGGCAGTGCCATGCTCTCTCTGTTCACTCTAGGGGAAGACCCTTCCTTGTTGCTGTCAGCTTCTGTAGTCCCAGGTGTTTCTTGGCATACCTTGGCTTGTAGACATTCCTCACATGCTCTCTTCCCCGTAAGACTCTGTCTCCATGTCTGTGCTCCCTTTTGTAAGACATCACTCAGAAGGGATTGGAGGTTGGACTCACCCTACTCCAGTATGAGTTAACTGATATCTTCAAAGGAAGATGTTATTTTCCCCAAGCAAGGTCACATTCACAGGAATACAGATTAGGACTTCAATATATCTTTTCAGGGGATGCAGTGCAATCCATATCATATGACTGATTTTATACTACAATGTTTATCAAGGTCAATTGTTGGATTTTGCTCTGAAAGGTGTTTTTATTGTTGTTTCTGTTGTTGCTTATTTTTATTATTATTTTTAAGTTAGATTGATTCTTTGGGAGGACTTCATGGATAAACTTTGGAAACTCTACAATTTTGTTCTGGGAGATACCTGTCTGAGTGTTTATATAATCCATACATACTAACTACAGTTAACCATTTATTGGGTGTTTAGTACTGGGTCTGACCAAGGAATTACATACATTATCTTACCACAAACCTAGGAGGCAGGTCATAGTGTCCCCATGTTACAGAACAGAAAATGGAAACCTAAAGTGTGAAAACTTTTTCCGAGGCCATTCAGTTATTAAGTGGAGGATCAGACCAGGGTTCTAAAACAGAGATGGTGGACTTAGCCCAGAAGGCCTCACTTACCAGAGATGGATTTTCAGGGACACCGACAAAGCTGGTTACTTTCCTTTCAGGGTTTTCTGTGCATCCCGGCATATCTCTGGATGGGGAATGGAAGCCAGGCAGCAATCCTGGAGCAGACCTTGAGATCTTGCAAGATCTTGAAGTGGAAATGCTGCTTTCTGTAAAGCAGGAGAGCTGACACCAAGCCTCTTCCTGTCATATATCTTGGCCATCCATCACCTGGCACCAGCTGGGGTATTCCCATGGAAGCCTTTCTGAACAATTGTTCAAGGAGAGCTCTGGAGAGAGTGTCTGGAATTACCAAGGGTCTCAGGCACTGGTTGAGATTTTGCATTCATGCCTAACTTTGTTTTTCCTCAGAGGGCCCCTCACTTTATCAAGTTTTGTTGTTGTGTGCCATCGAGTCAATTCCAACTCATAGCAACCCTGTAGATCAGAGTAGAACTGCCCTACAGGGTTTCTAAGGAGAAGCTGGAGGATTCGTACTGCCAACCTTTTGTTTAGCTGCGTGCGCTGTTCATCACTTCACTGCCTATAAAACTTTAGGCCCCACGAAACCTACGCCTGCCCCTATTAGCCACTGAAATATAACCTCACAGTAGATTCCATTAGCAGATTGTTTTGTGCAGAGCAGGGCTCTAAAACAATGGATGCAGGACAAGCATGTTTGGATGGAGGGGAAGGAGGCAGAAGTTCACAGCTCTGAGGACACATTGTGGGCTTAGGAGAGGGCCCACTTCAGTGGCAGCAGAAGGACACATGTGCCCAGAAAGAGGTGGTAGAGTAAGCAAAGCAAGAGGACACAGAGAGCAAGGAAAGGAGTGAAAGGCCTTGTCCACAGGGTAGTCTGATCTGCCCTCCCTATGGTGCTCCCATGGGGGTAAGATAGGAGCTGATGTTTTAGTGGTAGCAGCTATGCCCACAAATCAGTCATAAGGAGGCTGTAAGGGGCAGAAGAATGAACAAAAGTGTCTTGGAGGAAGTATAGCCAGAATGCTCTTTAGAAGCACAGATGGTGAGACTTCCTCTTGCTTACTTTGGCCATGTCATCAGGAGGGTCCAATCACTAGAAAAGGGCATTATGTTTGGTACAGCAGAGGGTCAGCAAAAAAAGAGGGAGACCCTCAAAGAGATGGATTGACATGGTGGCTGCAGCAATGGGCTCAAATGTGGCAACGATTGTGAGGATGGAGCAGGTCCAGGCAAGCTTTGTTCTGTGTACATAAGGTTGCCACGAGTCAGAGCCAACTCAACAGTGTCTAACAACAACAAAAGAGGCCTCTGAGGGCAGTATGTGCAGCAGGAAAAGGGGCCACGGGTGGGATGAGAACAGCCTTCTGAAAGCTCCACCTCTAGAGAGGTAGAGACTGCAGAAAGCACTGTGTGGGAATGTTTGAGTGCACATGTTCAAGACAGCAAAATAATGAAGCCTGCTTTGCTGTGCGTTGGCATCTCGTAGCTGACTGATGTCATCGCACTACTAGTTTTAAATCTCTCTGATCTACACGTTCTTGTGTACTAAATCCTGCTTTCTTGAGCATACCCTTGTTGAGAGCATGCCCCGTTGGGGCTGCTTCTCATCCTGCAGAATGTAAGAGAAAAGTAATCTGCAGAGTATGAATAAGGAGTCATTCTTCGTGTGTGTCACCACCACGGACTTAAGAATCTAGCTTAAGATGGCTGTCATGTTTGATGGAAAAGGGCCAATAGAATAAAGACTTGCCTGAGAGTCTGACAGCCGCTCCCTCCTCTGGAAATCTTCACAAAGCATAATTGAGTGGGTTTAGAAATGTAAAACACAATTCTAAGGTGAATACTTCTTGTAGCTTTGCCTAGATAAAGGGGTATGTAGCAGATCTAGAAAGTGAAATGCAACAAAAAAAGGTAACAAAATGCCTTTTCTAATCAATGCTAGAGAAATGTGAAAACCAAACCAAACCAAATCCTTTGCCATAGAGTCAATTCCAACTCGTAGTGACTCTATCGACCAGATTAGAACTGCCCCATAGGGTTCCCCAGGACTGGCTGGTGGATTCGAACTGTCAACCATTTTGGTTAGCGGATGAGCTCTTAGCCACTGCACCACCAAATGTGAGGCATTTGCTAAAACGTGTGAGCCTTGATGAGTGCTGGACCTGTGACCTCTAAGCCTGGGAAATCCAGGTTTTGGGGCCCATGAAGTCACTGCCCCACGGAGCTCTGGTTTCTGTTTTTCAGAGCCCTTTCAGTCTACATGGAAACAAAAGCCATCACGGGGGACAGCAGATGCCTTTGTTAAATAGTGTGGGTTAAGCAGAGAAGGCATGACGCTGTAAATCCTAATTTCTCTTCTTTGTCCAGGATGAAATATCCGTATTGGGGCTGTTCTCCTGGAAGGCAGCATCAGAGGCTGGAGCTGTGAAGGCAGGCCTGGTGCAAGGTGTTGCAGTAAAGGAAGGCTGAGTCACTCTCCAGTTTCCTTTCTCTGTTCTGATCTCCTGGACCAGGGCAGATTCCACTTTCCAGGTGGATTCCAGGGCTACTGACAAGAGGGACTCATTTACAACCTGTGAGTTTGAAGTCAAAGAGTGACTTTCTCAAAGCAGCTTACCTAATGGGAAGTCACCGAGGCTCGGGGCTTCCATCCATTGACTTCACTAAAAAAATAAATAAATAAACAGCCACGCTGGATGGGGAAATGACCTTCTTTTTGTGCTTTTTAGGTTTTTTCTCTTTTAAAATCGTAACAGCTCATATGTAAGAGTTTAAGATGATGGTTGTTGGTAGGAGTAAAATTTAAATCTCCTTTAAATTAAAAAAAAAAAAAAAGATAATCACTATTTCTATTATACCCATTGCTGTCAAGTAGATTCTAACTCACAGTGACCCTATAAAAAAAAATAAAACTGTTCCATAGGTTTTCAAAGGCTGTAATCTTTATGGAAGCAGACCACCATATCTTTTGCTCAAGGAGCAGTTGATGAGTTTGAACTGCCGGCCTTTCAGTTTGCAGCTGAGTACTTAACGACTTAGCCACCAGAGCTCCTACTTCTATTATAAAAAAAAAGCTACCTCTATATATGCCTCCTCAAAGTAGAGTCTACCTTAATGACATGAATGGAGTCAAGCTTTCAGGACCTTCATTTGCTGATGTGGCATAACTCAAAATGAGAAGAAACAGCTGCAAACATCCATTAATAATTGGAACCTGAAATGTATGAAATATGAATCCAGGAAAGTTGGAAATCATCAAAACTGAAATGGAACACATAAACATCCAAATCCTAGGCATTAGTGAGCTGAAATGGAGTGGTGTTGGTCATTTTGAATTGGACAATCATATGGTGTACTATGCCAGGAAGGACAACTTGAAAATGAATGGAATTGCGTTCATCGTCAAAAAGAACTTTTCTTCTCTTTAACAAATGGTGCTGGCATAATTGGATATCCATCCACAAAAAAAGGAAACAAGACCCATACCTCACACCACGCACAAAATCTAACTCAAAATGGATCAAAGACCTAAATATAAAATCTAAAACGATAAAGATCATGGAAGAAAAAACAAGGACAATGCTAGGAGCCCTAATACATGATATAAACAGTATACAAAACATTACTAACAAGGCACAAACACCAGGAGAAACTAGGTAACTGAGAGCTTGTACAGATCAAACACTTGTGCTCATCTAAAGACTTCACTGGAAGAGTAAAAAGACTACCTACAGACTGGGAAAAAGTTTTTAGCTATGACATTTCTGATCAGCATCTGATCTCTAAAATCTACATGATACTGCAAAAACTCAACAATAAAAAGACAACCCAATTAAAAAATAGGCAAAGGATATGAACAGGTACTTCACTAAAGAAGACATTCGGGTAGCTAACAGATACATGAGGAAATGCTCACAATCATTAGCCATTAGAGAAATGCAAATCAAAACTACAATGAGATTCCATCTCACTCCAACAAGGCTGGCATTAATCAAAAAAACACAAAATAATAACTGTTGGAGAGGTTGTGGAGAGACTGGAACACTTATACACTGCTGGTGGGAATGTAAAATGGTACAACCACTTTGGAAATCGAATTGGCACTTCCTTAAAAAGCTAGAAATAGAACTACCATACGATCCAGCAATCCCCCTCCTCAGAATATATCCTAGAGAAATAAGAGCCTTTATACAAATAGATATATGCACACCCATGTTCATTGTAGCACTGTTTACAGTAGCAAAAAGATGGGAGCAACCAAGGTGCCCATCAACAGATGAATGGATAAATTATGGAGATATATTCACACAATGGAATACTAAGCATCGATCAAGAGCAATGATGAAGCCATGAAATATTTCATAACATGCAGGAATCTGGAAGGCATTATGCTGAATGAAATTAGTCAGTTGCAAAAGGACAAATATTGTATGAGACCACCATTATAAGAACTTGAGAAATAGTTTAAACTGAGAAGAAAATATTCTTTGATGGTTACAAGAGTAGGGAGAGAGGGAGGGAGAGGGGTATTCACTAATTAAATAGTAGACAAGAACTATTTTAGGTGAAGGGAAAGACAAACATAATACAGGAGAGGTCAGCACAACTGGACTAAATTAAAAGCAAGGAAGTTTCATGAAAACACTGAATGCTTCAAAGGCCAGTCGGTGGGGGGGAGTTGGGGACAATGGTTTCAGGGGATGTCTAGGTCAATCAGCATAATAAAATCTATTAAGAGAATATTCTGCATCCCACTTTGGAAAGTGGCATCTGAGGTCTTAAATGCTAGCAAGCAGCCATCTAAGATGCATCAATTGGTCTCAACCCACCTGGAGCAAAGGAGAATGAACACCAAAGACAAGGTAATTATGAGCCCAAGAGACAGAAAGAGCCACATAAACCAGAGACTACATCAGCCTGGGACCAGAAGAACTAGATGGTGCCCAGCTACAACCGATGACTGCCCTGACAGGGAACACAAGAAAGAACCCCTGAGGGAGCAAGAGAGCAGTGAGATGCAGACCCCAAATTCTCATAAAAAGACCAGACTTAATGGCCTGACTGACACTAGAATGACCCCAGAGGTCATGGTCCCCAGACCTTCTGTTAGCCCAAGACAGGAACCATTCCTAAAGCTAACTCTTCAGACAGGGATTGGACTAGACTATGATGTAGACAATGATACTGGTGAAGAGTGAGCTCCTTGGATCAAGTTGACACATGAGACTACGTTGGCATCTCCTGTTTGAAGGGGAGATGAGAGGGTAGAGTGTGGAGAGAAGTCTGCTGTCTCATTAGGGGGAGAGCAACTAGGAGTATATAGCAAGGTGTATATAAATTTTTGTGTGAGAGACTGACTTGATTTGTAAACTTTCACTTAAAGCACAATAAAAACTAAAAAAAGATACATGTATAAAAAAAGAGAACTTTTCAAGATCTATCACGAAGTACAATGTTGTCAGTGATAGGATAATACCCATATGTCTACAAGTAAGACCAGTTAATACGACTATTATTCAGATTTACACACCAACAACACTAATGCCAAAGATGAAGAAACTGAAGATTTTCACCAACTTCTACAGTCTGAAATTGATCAAACTTGCAATGAGGATGCACTGATAATTACTGGTGATTGGAATGTGTGAAAGTTGGAAACAAAGAAGGATCGCTAGTTGGAAAATATGGCGATACAAACGATGCCAGAGATTGCATGAGTGAATTTTGCAAGATTAATGACTTCTTCATTGCAAATACCTTCAAATAGTCACATAAATGGTGACTTATACACATGGACCTCACCAGATGGAATACACAGGAATCAAATTGACTACATCTAAGGAAAGAGACGATGGAAAAGCTTAATACCATCAGTCAGAACAAGGCCAGGGGCTGACTGTGGATCAGACCATCAACTACTCAAATGCAAGTTCAAGTTGAAACTGAAGAAAATTAGAAGTCTATGAGAGCCAAAATACAACCTTGAGTATATTCCACCTGAGTTTAGAGACCATCTCAACAAGAGATTTGACATGTTGAGCACTAATGGCCAAAGACCAGATGAGTTGTGGAATGACATCAAAAACATCATACATGAAGAAAGCAAGAGGTCATTAAAAAAATAGGAGAGAAAGAAAAGACCCAAATGGATGCCAGAAGAAACTCTTGAAACTTGTTCTTGAATGTCGAGTATCTAAAGCAAAAGGAAAAAATGATGAAGTAAAAGAGTTAACAGAGAATTTCAAAGGGTCTTTTGAGAGGACAAAGTCAAGCATTAGGATGACATGTGCAAAGATCTGGAGATAGAAAACCAAAAGGGAAAAGCATGTTCAGAACTTCTCAAGCTGAAAGAACAGAAGAAAAAATTCCAGCCTTGAGCTGCAATGCTGAAGGATACCACGGGAAAAATATTAAATGACGCAGGAACCATCAAAAGAAGATGGAAGGAATACACAGAGTCACTCTACCAAAAAGAAGTGGTTAACATTCAGGCATTTCAGGAGGTAGCATATGATCAGGAACCAATGGTACTGAAGGAAGAAGTCCAAGCGGAACTGAAGGCATTGGTGAAAAACAAGGCTCAGGGAATTGACAACACAGATTTGTCCATTCTTCCGGCAGTCCATGGTATATTCGATACTCTTTGCCAACACCATAATTCAAAGGTGTCAATTCTTCTTTGGTCTTCCTTATTCATCATCCAGCTTTTGCATGCGTATGAGGTGATTGAAAATACCATGGATTGGGTGAGGTGCACCTTAATCTTTAAAGTGACATCTTTGCTTTTTAACACTTTAATGAAGTCTTCTGCAGCAGATTTGCCTAATGCAATGCTTTGATTTCTTGACTGTTCCTTCCATGGCCGATGATTGTGGTTCCAAGTAAAATGAAATCCTTCACATCAATCTTTTATTTGTTTATCATGATGTTGTTTATTGGTTCAGTCTCGAGGACTTTTGTTTTCTTTATGTTGAGGTATAATACATACTGAAGGCTGTGGTCTTTGATCTTCATCAGTAAGTGCTTCAAGTCCACTTCACTTTCAGCAAGCGAGGTTGTGTGATCTGCATAGCTCAGGTAGTTAACGAGTCTTCCTCCAATCCTGATGGCCTGTTCTTCTTCATATAGTCCAATTTCTCAGATTATTTTGCTCAGCATACAGAGTGAATAAGTGTAGTGAAATAATACAACCCTGACACACACCTTTCCTGACTTTAAACCACATAGCATCGCCTTGTTCTGTTTGAACGACTGCCTCTAGGTCTATGTACAGGTTCCTCATGAGCTTAATCAAGGGTTCTGGAATTCACATTCTTCACAGTGTTATCCATAATTTGTTTGTGGATCACAGTCAAATGTCTTTGCATAGTTAATAAAACACAGGTAAACATCCTTCTGTTATTCTCTGCTTTCAGCCAGGATCCATATTACATCAGCAATGATATCCCTCATTCCACGTTCTCTTCTGAATCTGGCTTGAACTTTTAGCAGTTCTTTGTTGATATACTGTTGTAACAATTTTTAAATTACCTTCAGCAAAATTTTACTTGTGTGTGATATTAATGATATTGTTCAATAATTTATGCACTCTGTTGGGTCACCTTTCTTTGGAATAGGCATATGTATGGATCCCTTTCAGTCAGTTGGCCACGTAGCTCTCCTCCAAATTTCTTGGCATTAGACCAGTGAGTGCTTCCAGTGTTATATCTATTCATTGAAACATCTCAACTGAAATTCCATCAATTCCTAGAGTCTCGTTTTTCACCAATGTCTTCAGTGCAGCTTAGACTTTCTTTTTCAGTACCATTGATTCTTGATCATATGCTACCTCCTGAAATATTTGAATGTCGACCAATTATTTTTGGTACAGTGACTTTGTGTACTCTTTCCATTTCTTTTGATGGTTTCTGCATCATTTAATATTTTCCCTGTAGAATCCTTCAAAATTGCAACTCAAGGCTTGAGTGTTTCTTCAGTTCTTTCAGCTTCTTTTTTTCAGTTCTTCCCTTTTCATTTTCTAACTCCAGTTCTATGCACATGTCATTATAATATTTACTTTGTCTTCTCAAAAGACCCTTTGAAATCTTCTGTTCAGCTTTTTTACTCCATCATTTCTTCTGTTCACTTTAGCTACTCGACATTTAAGAGCAAGGTTCAGAGTCTCTTCTGACGCTCATTTTGGTCTTCTATTTCTCTCTTGTCTTTTTAATGACCTCTTTCTTTCTTCATGTATGATGTCCTTGATGTCTTTTTAATGACCTCTTTCTTTCTTCATGTATGATGTCCTTGATGTCATTCCACAACTTGACTAATCTTCAGTTATTAGTGTTCAGTCCTTCTTTAATGAATATATATTACTCTATCAGTAAGAGTTTTTGTACCAATAAGTAGAATAGAGCTAGGGACTTTATTTAGAAAAAATTTTTGGCATTTTCTCTACCTCTTCAGAGCTTCTTTTGATGGTTATAAGAAAACTAATGTTGGTTTAAACAAACAAACAAACAAAAAAACCCTGACTTTATTTTCCTTCTAGGCGATATGCTTTCATAGGGAATAGGATTCAAATCCCACACCCAACTTGCTGGCCTCTCTGGAACTGTATTTGGCCTAGGGTGGGCTGTTCTTCTCCAAGGGAACACTGTTATCTCAGGTCAGCCTCTATAGAGGACATAGAAAGCATAGCATAAATTTAGCGTGAAGGAAAATAACCTGTGATAGCTCACGTATATATATAAAAACATGTTTTATAGGAAGTGGCTGATATTTAAATTCGTGTCAATTTGAGTGGAGAGTGTCTATAAATTCACAGCTGTCTACTTCCTTACCCTGATTTCAGTTCTTCTACTTAGACGTTCCAAAGCCTTTTCCTGATTTCTGTGTCCAAGTTCCACAGGGATCGTTTTATTGATGGTGTATGTGGCAGTGTCTGAGCCCCTGGCATTGAGATTTTGAAGAATTGCATCTTACTTCATCACCATCACTGTCATTATCTCATTTGCTCTTTTCCTGCTGGCTCCAGCTTTGGGGAGGGTGCTGAACACGTGTGGAAAGGCTGGGAACTCTGAAAAATGCCTGCAGGGTATTTCTGGTTTACAGTTTGTTTCAGCTCATTTCAAACATAGAGGCATGAGAATGCATTAGTGTACTGATTCATTCCTTCATGGCATATTTGTTGAGTATCTATGTGCCAGGCAGTGAGATGGCAGCACTGGGGTACACAGAAGGAAGGCCCTTCTCTGCACCCCTGCATACAGGAGTCCACAGCCAGGGGAGAGTGAGATGTGGGGAGGAGAGACATCCCAAAGGACCCTGATTACTGGGGTCTGATAAATCTCCTGCTTTGATAAGTGTCCTAGGCTGGGTTCTCTAGAGGAGCAAAACCAGTGAAACATGTGTATGTATGTATGAATACATAGAGAGAGATGAATTAAAGCAAATGGCTCATGTGTTGTGGAGGCTGGCAAGTCCCAAATCTGTGGGTCAGGAGTCAGGCTGCTGGAGGCTTCTCCTGACTCACTTGGTTGTAGAGGCTGACAAATCCAAAATAGGTATCTCAGGTGGAAGGCTGTTGGCTCGTGGGGTTGCAGGAGCTGGCGAATCCCAGGATTTACCAAACCACTGAGAATCATAACCTAATCAAGTTGACACATAACATTAACCATCACAATAATCGTTAACTGAACCATCATTTCCCCTAACTTATACTACAAGTGACCTTGGTCCAAAGTGAAATGTATATACAATTAACATAAGCCAGTGTGAGTTCCACCACCTGTCTGTCAGTCTGTCACACTGTGGTAGCTTGTGTGTTGCTGATACTGGAATTTATGCCACCGGAATTTCAAATACCAGCAGGGTCACCCATGAATTGATGCCTCTGAATTATGGTGCTGGAGAAGAATATTCAATATACCATGGAGTCCCAAAAGAACAAACAAGTCTATCTTGGGTGAAGTACAGACAGAATTTCCCTGAGAAGGATGATGAGACTTTGTCTTCCATACTTTGGACACGTTATCAGGTGCGAAAAAGAGAAAGACCCTCTATGATTTGAATTGACACAGTGGCTGCAACAATATACTCAAACTTAGCGGTTGTGGGGATGGCGCAGAACTGAGCAGTATTTCATTCTATTGTGCATATGATTGCTATGAGTCAGAACCAACTCGACAGCACCTAACAACAACAATCTTTACCGGAGTAGATCACCACGTCAGCGAAGTTGAGTGGTTGGGTGAGTTCGAACTGCCAAACTTCTGCTTAGCAGCCAAAAACTTAACTGTTTGTGCCACCAAGCTTCCTTAATTCACTAATATTAAAAAAATAAAATAAAAATTGCTGTCAAGTGGATTCTGATTCACCGCAACTCTACGTAACAGAGTACAACTGGATCATAGGTTTCCAAGGCTATAATCTTTATGGAAGCAGACTGCCACATCTTTTTCGCACAGAGCATCTGGTGGGTTTGAAATGTCGACCTTTCAGTTAGCAACCAAGCACTTGGCCATTGCACAACCAAAACCAAAAAACACCAATCCTTTTGCCATCTAGTCAATTCTGACTCATAGCAACCCTACAGGACAGAGTAGAACTGCCCCACAGAGTTTTCAAGGAGCGACTGGTGGATTCTAAAGTCTGACCTTTTGGCTAGCAGCCAAGCTCTTACTTACTGGGCCACCAGGGACCCTTATTTAATAATAAAGCCCAAACATTTTATCTGATTTACCCAAGGTCACAGTTAGTAATGGTTATTGTTCTTAGATGCCTTTGAGTCAGTTCCAACTCATAGCGACTCCATCCATGCACAACAGGATGAAACACTGCCTGGTCCTGCGTTATCCTCAAAATTGTTGTTTTATTTGATCTCATTGTTGCAGCCCATTGTTTCAGCCACTGTGTCAATCCATCTCATTGAAGGTCTTCCCCTTTTTGCCTAACGCTTTACTTTATTAAGTATGATGTTTTTATCCAGGGACTGGTCCCTCCTGATAACATGTCTAAAGTACTCGAGACCAAATCTCGCCGTCCTCACTTCCAAGGAACACTCTGGCTGTACTTCTTCCAAGACAGATTTGTACATTTTTCTAGTAGTCCACAGTACATTTTATATTCTTTGCCAACACCGTAATTCAAATGCATCACTTCTTCTTCAGTTTTATTTATCGTGCAGCTTACACATGCATATGAGGTGACTGAAAACACCATGGGTTGGGTCAGGAACACACTAGTTCACAAGGTGACATCTTTGCTCTTTAACACTTTAAAGAGGCCTTTTGCAGCAGATTTACCCAATGCAATACATCATTTGATTTCTTGACTGCTGCTTCCTTGGGCATTGATTGTGGATCCAAGTAAAATGAAATCCTTGACAACTTCAATCTTTTCTCCGTTTTTCATAATGTTGCTTATTGGTCCAGTTTTGAGGATTTTTGTTTTCTTTATGTTGAGGCGTGATCCATACTGGAGGCTGTGGTCTTTGATCTTCATCAATAAGTGCTTCAAGTCTTCTTCACTTTCAGCAATTAATGTTGTGTCATCTGCATATTGCAGGTTGTTAATGAGTCTTCCTCCAATCCTGATGCCCTGTTCTTCTTCATATAGTCCAGCTTCTTGTATTATTTGCTCAGCATACAGATTGAATAAGTATGGTGAAAGGATACAACCCTGACACACAGTTTTCCTGACTTTAAACCATGCAGTATGCCCTTGTTCTGTTTGAACAGGTGCCTTTTGGTCTAAGTACAGGTTCCTTATGAGCATGATTAAGTGTTCTGGAATTCCCATTCTTCACAATGTTATTCATAATTTGTTATGATCCACATAGTCAAATGCCTTTGCATAGTCAATGAAACAGAGGTTAACATAGTTCTGATTTTTCTCTGCTGTCAGTCAAGATACAGCTGACGTCAACAATGATATCCGTAGTTCTTCTTCTGAATCTGGCTTGAATTCCTGGCAGTTCCCTGTCGATATACTGCTGCAACCTTTTTTGAATTACCTTCAGCAAAACTTTACTTGTGTGTGATATTAATGATAAAACCCATTGAAAAAACCAAATCCATTGCCGTCGAGTCGATTCCGCCTCCTAGCGACTCTACAGGACAGAGTAGAACTGCCCCATAGAGTTTCCAAGGAGCGCCTGGCAGATTTGAACTGCCGACCCTTTGGTTAGCAGCCGTAGACCATTTGATAATTTCTGCATTATGCTGGATAACCTTTCTTTGGAATGGGCACAAATATGGATCTCTTCCAGTCGATTGGCCAGGTAGATGTCTTCCAAATGTCTTAGCATAGACCAATGAGCGCTTCCAGTGTTAAATTTGTTTTCTGAAACTTCTCAATTGGTACTCCGTCAATTCCTGGAGCTTGTTTTGCACCAATGCCTACAGTGCAGCTTGAATGCCTTCCTTCAATATCATTGGTTCTTGATCATATGCTACCTCCTGAAATGGTTGAATGCCGACAAATTCTTTTTGGTACAGTGACTCTCTGTATTCCTTCCACCTTATCTTGGTGTTTCTTGCGTTATTCAATATCTTGCCCATAGAATGCTTCAGTATTGCAACTCAAGGTTTGATTTTTTTCTTCAGTTTTTTTCGCTTGAGAAATGCCAAGGGTGTTCTTCCCTTTTGATTTTCTAACTCTGTCTTCGCACATTTCCTTGTAATACTTTACTTTGTCTTCTTAAGCTGCCCTTTGAAAAATGTTCAGCTCTTTTATGTTATCATTTCTTCCATTTTCTTTAGCTCCTCTACATCCGAGAGCAAGTTTCAGGGTTTCTTCTGACATCCATTTTGGCCTTTTCTTTCTTTCCTGTCTTTTTAATGACCTCTTACTTTCTTCATGTATGATGTCTGACTTTGATATCATCCCACCATTTGTCTGGTCTTCAGTCATTAGTGTTCAGTGGGTCAAATCTATTCTTAAGATGGTGTCTAAATTCAGGTGGGATATACTAAAGGTAGTATTTTGGCTCTCGTGGACTTGTTTTAATTTTCTTCAGCTTCAACTTGAACTTCTATATAAGCAATTGATGATATGTCCTGCAGCTGGCCCCTGGCCTTGTTCTCTATCACTGCTTTCTACAGATGTAGTTGATTTCATTCCTATGTATTCTATTAGGTGAGGTCCACGTGTATAGTCACCGTTTATGTTTTGGAAAAGACATTTGCAATGAATGTCTTTGGTCTTGCAAAATCCTATCATGCGATCTCTGGCATCATTTCTATCACCAAGGCCATATTTCCCAAATACAAATCCTTCTTCTTTGTTTCCGACTTTCACAGTCCAATCACCACTAATTATCAATGCATCTTGCTTGCATGTTTGATGAATTTCAGATGGCAAAATATGGTAAAAATTGTCAACTTCCTCATCTTTGGCATTAGTGTTTGGTGTGTAAATTTGAATAATAGTCACATTAACTGGTCTTTCTTGTAGACCAAACCAAAACCAAACCCAGTGCTGTCGAGTCGATTCCGACTCATAGCGACCCTATAGAACAGAGTAGAGCTGCCCCATAGACTTTCCAAGGAGCGCCTGGTGGGTCCAAACTGCCGACCCTTTGGTTAGCAGCTGTAGCACTTAACCACTATGCCACCAGGGTTTCCGCTTTCTTGTAGGTGTACGGATATTATCCTGTCACTGACAGTGTTGTACTTCAGCATAGATCTTGAAATGTGTTTTTTGACAGTGAATGCAACACCATTCCTCTTCAAGTTGCCATTCCCCACATAGTAGGCCATATGATTATCTGATTCAAAATTGTCATTATCAGTCCACTTCTGGTCACTAATCCCTAGGGTATCAATTTTTATGCATTGCATTTTTGACAACTTCCAATTTTTCTAGATCCATACTTCGTATATTCCACATTCCAATTATTAATGAGTATTTGCAGCTGGTTTTTCTCATTTTGAGTCTTGTCACATCAGCAAATGAAGGTTCGGAAAACTTTATCCACATCATTAAGTTGGACTCTACTTTGAGGAGATAGTCTTCCCCCGTTGTGTTTTGAGTGCTTTCCAACAAGAGGGGCTCATCTTCTGGCACTATATCAGTCATTGTTCCACTGCTATTCATAATGTTTTCACCAGCTAATTTTTTAGAAGTCGATTGCCAGGCCTTTCTTCCTAGACTGTGTTAGTCTGGCAGCACTGCTGAAATCTGTCCACCAACGGCGACCCTGCTGGTATGCGAAATACCGGTGGCATAGCTTCCAGTATCACAGCAACACACAAGCCACCACAGTATGACAAACTGTCAGACGAGTGGTGAATGAGTGATGGAGCTGGATTAAAATCTTTCTCCTTCAGCAATTGACATTCCAGTGGAGATAAAAGCTGGGAAACGAGACCTACGTAGTCCGGTAGTTTTCAAACCGGAGAAAGCACTAGAGTCACCCAAAGAACTTGTTAAAATGCAGCACATTGGGCCCTACACCCAGAGTTCCTGTTCCAAAAGGCTGAGCAGGGGCTGGAAATTTTCATTTCTAACCAGCTCCCAGACGATGCTGAAGCTGCAGTTCAGGAGGTACCACTTTGAGAGCCTCTGTCAGCTCTATATGTTACGTTGGCTAGACAGAGCAATATATGCAACAGAGCTGCTGGTTAACCACAAGGGCCTCCGTGGTTTCTGGATATACGCTGATCCTATTGTCGTTCACTTACAAATAAGGATCATTTAAGTCTGGGTATCTAAGGTACTAGATTTCTTTTATTATTATTCCTACATTTGGGGCTTTAGTTACTGTGGTTTTAAAAGTTCTTTCTGTCCAGTTGATGTCAGCTAAGATCAGGCAGCATTACATTCTCTAATCCACCTTCAAGGTCCCTGCAGTATTTCAAATACTTTTGTTTCCAACATCCTGGAATATTTGACTAACCCTTCTCCAGATCAAATAAAATCCCTTGTGCTTTTGTTTATTTACAGTTTTCCTGAGGCTGTATGAGAGCTGCACCTTACTGTTGGCACACAGCTGGGTTCTCTTCACCCTATGTTACCTGCAGGCTAAGTGAAAGAGGCGTCCGGCAGGGGGAAATGATCAGAGGCACCGAGGGCAGTGAACAAGGCAGCCTCAGGCTGGCTGCTGCACAGCTAATGGATACAAATGCAAACACCCAGGAACTGAGATGACTGAACCCAGAGCCACATCTGGTGGCCTGAGCAGCCCAGCAGGGCTCGATGCTCCATATTCCTAGTTTTCATTCTTTGGGGATATCTTGCACTGCTCTGGAGGTGTTATTTTTAACATTTTATTAGGAAATACTTTCAAAGTTAGAGAAAAATTTGTAAGAATAGAACACCTCTATATACTTCGCTGAGTTCTTTTTGCCCATCTGCTGCGCTGTGTTTTATTTAGGGCTTTGAACCAGTTCAAACCAGTTTAGTCATGGCTGACAAAATGAAATTAGAACAGACTTAAATTTTTAAAATCTGGGTGATCCAAAATGATAAGCAGAATGGGAAAAATTACAGGTTGAAGCCCTGGAATGGAAGACTCAGAAGAGGTGTAGTGAGCCTTTCAAGAGCCCAAAGACTGAAATTGGATTATTGGCAGGACTGTGGAGAGAGACACACATTCAAAGCAGTGAGGTTGGCAGCCATCTTTGAATAGGGCACTACTGTTGCTCACTCTGCTGGTCAAGAAATTTGGTTGCTGTACAACACACATGTTGCCCTAGTTTTCTAAGAAGGAGGTTAAGTTTCTAGTAGGGCTTCAACCCATAATTTTCCCAGTTCCAGCTATCATTCTGCTTCGCTGACATTTTAAAAATTCAGGTTTGTTTGAGTTTAGCCTTGTTAACCATGACTGAACCAGGCAGAGCCAGTTCGAAGCCCTGGTTTTACTGGTTCTTTCTTTCTATTTATATATGTATGTGTTGTCGTTGTTATTGTTGTGTGCCGTCGAGTCAATTCTGACCCATACTGACTCCATGTGACAGGAGAACTACCCCATAGGGTTTCCTAGGATGTAATCTTTACAGGAGCAGATCACCAAGTCTTTCTCCCCTGAAGCTACTATGTGGGTTCAAACTGCTAACCTTTCGGTTGGTAGCTAAGCACTTACCCATTGTACCACCAGGGCTCATCATCTATATAAACCGGACCAAACTCATTGCAGTCAAGTTGATTCCAACTCATAGAGACCCTGTAGGACAGAGTAGAACTGCCCCACAGGGTTTCCAAGCAGCAGCTGATGAGTTCGAAATGCTGACCTTTTTGTTAGCAGTGATCTCTTAACCACTATACCACCAGGGTTCCCCTCATATATATATGTATATAAAGTATTTTCTAAATCATTTGAAAACATCTTGCACATACCATGTTCCTTTACTCTTAAAAAATAGTTTTTTTTTTTTTTGTGGGTATGTATGAATGTATTTTTCTTTTTTCACTCATATTTTTTCTTAGTAATCATGTAAGTAATGAATATTTAAAACTGAAAAATTAGAAATGACAGAAATGAAAGAAGAAAAAAAAATCATTAGTAATCCTATCACCCAGAAATATAACCACTATATGGTTTCTTCTTTCTTTCTTCCTTCCTTTCTTTCTTCCTTCTTTTCTCTCTCCCTTCCTTCCCTCCTTCCTTACTTCCCTCCCTCTTTCCTTCCTTCCTTCTTTTCTCTCTCTCTTCCTTCTTTCAAGATTTTCTTCTTTCTTTTTTTTGGAGCACTTCACAGCTTGCAAAGAATTTTCAGAAATAAACCTTTCACAGCTGTGAAGTAGGTATATGTCTGGCACAGGACTTGAATTGTCTATCAGTTTCAGTTTGAGGTCTTCTGTTCCGTTATTCCTTTGGATATACTCCCTACATTTTTTTCTTACTTTGTTTTCTTTTTTTTAAAGCAATACTCCCCCTTCTCCTCTCCTCCTGGCCCCTGTTAATCACTAATCTACTTTTGTCTCAATGCATTTGCTTATTCTCTATATTTTGTGTAAGTTTTTTTTTTTTTATAATATTTTATTGTGTTTCAGGTGAAAGTTTACATGGCAAATTGGGTTCCCATTTAACAATTTTTCCCGTGACGTTGGTTACAGTTTTCACCGTGTGTCAGCATTCTCATTATTTCCATTCTGCTTGTTCTGTTTCCAGTGATGTAGCTTCTCTTCTCTTCCTTGCCTTCTTGTCTTTGCTTTTGGGTAAATGTTGACTGTTTTGTCTCATATAGTTAAGTTTCATATAAGTTTAATCATACAATATTTGTCCTTTTGTGTCTGACTAATTCCAATTAGTCTATTGTTTTTTGTTTTATTTTATCTTACTTTAGGTGAAAATTTACAGAGCAAATTAGTTTCTTACTTAAAAATTTATACACAAATTGTTTTGTGACATTGGTTCCCATTCCTATAATGTGTCAGCCCTCTCCCTCCATCCCAGGTTCTCTGTTTCCATTTGTCCAGTTTTCTTGTCCCTTCCTGCCTTCTTGTCTTTACTTTTGGGTGGGAATTGCACATTTGGTCTTGTATTGATCTAAGAAGCATGTTCCTCACATGTGTTATTGTTTTATGTTGTTGTTGTTAGGTGCTGTCTTAGTCATCTGGTGCTGCCATAACAGAAATACCACAAGTGTATGGCTTTAACAAAGAGAAATTTATTTTCTCACAGTCTAGTAGGTTACAAGTCCAAATTCAGGGCACTGGCTCCAGGGGAAGTCTTTCTCTGTCGGCTCTGGAGGAAGGTCCTTGTCTTCAATTTTCCCATGGCCAAGAAGCTTCTCAGGCATAGGGGGACCCCAGGTCCAAAGGACACGCTCTGCTCCTGATACTGCTGTCTTGGTAGTATGAGGTCCCCAACTCTCTCCTTGCTTCCCTTCCCGTTTATCTCTTGCGAGATATAAGGTGGTGCAGGCCACATCCCAGGGAAACTCCCTTTACCTTGGATCAGGGAGGTGACCTGAGTGAGGATGGTGTTACAATCCCACCCTAATCCTCTCAACATAAAATTACAATCACAAAATAGAGGACAACCATACAATACTGGGAATCATGGCCAAATCAAGTTGATACACACATTTTTGGGGGGACATAATTCAATCCATGACAGGTGCCCTTGAGTCAGTTCCAACTCATAGCGACCCTATGCGCAACAGAACCAAACACTGCCCAGTCCTGTGCCATCCGTACAGTTGTTGTTATGCTTGAGCCCATTGTTGCAGCCACTGTGTCAATCTACCTCGTTGAGGATCTTCCTCTTTTCCCTGACCCTGTACTTTACCAAGCATGATGTCCTTCCCAGGAACTGATCCTTCCTGATAACATGTCCTAAATATGTGAGACAAAGTCTCGGCACCCTTGCTTCTAAGGAGCATTCTGGTTGTACTTCCAAGACAGATTTGTTCATTGTTTGTTTTATAGACCTGTTTAATCTTTGGGTGGAAGGTAAACTTTGGAAGTGGCTTCTTTTTTTCTTTTTTCAGTTCTGAGTTAGCAGGGTGTCCGGTCTGGCTTTTTTTTTTGTGAGTTTGAATTTTGTTCTACAGTTTTCTCCTGCTCTTTCCAGGACTCTCTATTGTGATCCATGTAAGAGTGGTCAGTGATGGTAGCCGGGCACCACATAGCTCTTCTGGGCTCAGGCTGGTGGAGGTTGCGGTTCAAGTGGTCCACTAGTCCTTTGGACTAATATTTGCCTTGTGTCTTTGGTCTTCTTCATTCTGCTTTGCTCTGAATGTAATGGGATTAAGAGAGGTATCTTAGATGGTTCATGTGGTCCATTAGTCCTTTGGACTAATATTTTCTTTGTGTCTTTGGTCTTCTTCATTCTCCTTTGCTCTGAAGGTGATGGGATTAAGAGATGTATCTTAGATGGCCACTCACAAGCTTTTAAGATCCCAGACACTACTCACCATAGTCCACTGTAGATTATTTTCTTTATGAACTATGTTATACCAATTGACCTAGATGTCCACCAAGACCTCAGTCCCCAGCCCTCAGCCTCAGCAGCTCAGTCCCTCAATGTGTTTGGATGTGTGTAGGAAGCTTCTATGACTATGCCCCCTTTGTGCTCTATTATATATATGAATATTCATGTTTTACATATATGTATGTAAAAATACCCACAGCCTCACCTATATATGTACATGGATATACTCCTACATACCCTCCTTCCCTTATTCAGCATACAACCTGCCCATATATCTGCTTATAAGTTATTATTTGTTTTTATTGTTGTCATAGAGTTGTATGTGATGTAGTATTTACTGTTTGTTTGCCTCTTTTTTTACCCTTGTGTTCCTCTATGTGTCTTCCTTTGCCTTGGTCAAGTTGTACTGACTTCACCTATATTGTGTATTGTCTTTCCCTTCACCAAAGTTAACATTTGCCTACTATCTAGTTAGTGATTTCCTCTCCCCACTCCTCCTCTCCTTTGTAACCATCAAAGATTGTTTCTATCTGTTTGTAAGCTTTTTTTTGAGTTTTTGTAACAGTGGTCTCAAACAGTATTTGTCTTTTTTGTGGTTGACTTATTTCACTCAGCATCATGCCCTCCAGATTCATCCATGTTGTGAGATGATTTGCAGATTCATCATCGTTCCTTATCGTTGCGTAATACTCCATTGTGTGTACATACCATAGTTTGTTTATCCATTTATCTATTGATGGGCACTTAGGTTGTTTCCATCTTTTTCCTATTGTGAATAATGCTGCAATATACATGGGCATGGATATGTCTATTCATGTGACGGCTTTTATTTCCCTAGGATATATTCCTAGGAGCAGGATTGCTGAATCGTATGATATTACTATTTCTAGCTTTTTTAAGGAAGTACCTTATCATTTTCCATAGTGGTTGTACCACTTTATATTCCCACCAGCAGTGTATGAGAGTTCCAATCTCCTCACAACTTCACCAGTATTGATTGTTCTCTGAATTTTTGATCAGTGTCATTCTTGCAGGGGTGAGATGGTATGCCATTGTGGTTTTGATTTGCATCTCTCTGATGGCTAACGATTGACAGAATTTTTTCATGTATTAGTTGGCCACCTGTATGTCCTCTTTGGTGAACTACCTGTTCATGTTCTTTGCCTATTTTGTTATTGGGTTGCTTGTCTTTTTACAGTCGAAGTGTTGAAGTATTCTATATATTTTAGAGATTAAACCTTTATCTGATATGGTTTTTCTCAGTCTGTAGGTTCTCTTTTTAGCATACCATGTTTAAGATTCATCCATTGGCAGCATGTTTCAGAACTTCATTTCTCTTTGCACCAGAATGATATTCCATTGCAAAAATAGTTATTCTTTTACATAACTATACATAGTACAGTTTAGCAACTTCAGTAAATTTAACATTCATGCAATACTTTTATCTAACCCACCGTCTGAATTCCAATTTTGTAAATTGTCTGAATAATGTCCTTAATAGCATTTCTCTTCCAGTATAGGTAGGATTCAGCTGAGGATCACATATCACATTCAATTTTCATATACCTTAGTCTATTTTAATCTGATACACTTCCATGGCCTTTCTTTATCTTTCATAATCTCCACACTTTTAAAAAATATCACCCATCTTTTTATTAAAATAGAATATGTGCCTCCTTTGGGGAATGTCTGTTGTGTCTGTATAAATAGATTGACTCCATACCACACAGGATGGTCTACATACACCCAGAGCCACAGGGCGCTTGTCACCCATTGTGAAAGGGTTCAGTCTGATCACCCCAACAAGGTGCCCTCCAGTTTCTCCACTCTGCAGGTACTATTTTGTCCCTTGCCTCTAATGATTTTAGAATGCAAGCTGTCTCAGGTTTGGTCTGTGGGAGCCCTTTCCAGCTGGCTTCTGTGTCCTTGTGATAAGCTCCCATCCTGTCTTTTCATCATTCTGGCCTAGGTCAGGGT
This sequence comes from Elephas maximus indicus, assembly GCF_024166365.1. Taxonomy (NCBI): domain Eukaryota; kingdom Metazoa; phylum Chordata; class Mammalia; order Proboscidea; family Elephantidae; genus Elephas; species Elephas maximus. Next base: position 6,934,188 of record NC_064820.1, on the reverse strand, counting down.
TCCATCCCTGGATTATTCAATATTGCCATGCATATCAGCTCATAAAAGAATAAGGCAGCTTCTGAGCCAGCCAAGTGGAAGACAGAGAAGGAGGAAGGCCAGGGGAGTGCTGAAGAGACAGCCTTATGCATATCAGCCATATAATTATTTATTGGTTCTTGTTCACTATTCTCAGGTGCCTCAAACAAGTTACTTTTTTCTTCTGGATGATGGTGCAATGTAAAGTTTCCAACAACTGCAGAACCATGTTAAGTCCCCGAGAGAGTGTCACGGGTAATAGTAGTGAAGTATTTAGAGCCGTGGTGTTTTCAATCGTCTCATATACATGTGGAAACTGGACAATGAAAAAAGGAAGCAAAGAAGAATTGATACTTTTGAATTATGGTGCTGGTGAAGAATACTGATTATACCACGGACTACCAAAAAATGAACAAATCTGTCTTGGAAGAACTACAGCCAGAATGCTCCTTAGAAGTGAGGATGGCGAGACTCTCTCTTACATACTTTGGACATGATATCAGAACAGACCAATCCCTGGAGAAGGACATCATGCTTGGTAAAGTACAGGGTCAGCAAAAGAGAGGAAGACCCTCAACGAGACAAAATGACACAGTGGCTGCAACAATGGGCTCAGATATTGCAGTGATTATGAGGATGGCATAGAACCGGGCAACATTTTCTTCTGCAATTTATAGGGTCGCTATGAGTCAGAGCCGACTTGACTGTACTGAACAACATTTGGATCACTGATCAGCCATTCCTTCTTGTCTCATCTCATCTATCTGCACTGTGAAAAGGGGGGGGGTCGCGGGGGTGACTTGGCATCTGGTCCTAATTCCATATGACCTTGAGCAGCTGGCCCAAACTCTTGAATCTTAGTCTAGCTTGACAGTCACTTTCTGCTCTAGCATCCCATGATGGCATTGGTCTGTGTCTAAGCAGAGTGAGTATTTTGACAACTTTGGCCTTGCCGTGATCCAGACCTCAGCCAGCCCATTACTATGTTGACCACAGACGGACAGAGAGCCCAATAATGGACTAGCCCCTTTTCCCTCCCTATTACCTAATCCTAACTCCCTTCTGGCATGCCTTTGACATTCTTCTGGTTTGGATCCAATCTACAGGTCCTGGTTCAGCATCAAATTCCAAATTATGTGTGTCTACTGCCATAACAAAGTGACCAGCACTAGGCTGCCCATCTCCTCTACCTTAGAGTGGCCACCACTGCCTTCACCATCCCAACAGCTCCACCACATGCAGCCAATTCCTGTACACAGATCTCGCACCATCTTCCATGGTGGTCATAACAGCAGCCACTCCCAACACTGACTGGGAGGATCCCATGAGTCCTGGGCTCCAGCAGGGCTGTGGAGCCTGCAGGACGATGTTTGGAAGTGGGTGCTGGGTTACAGACAGGGTTAGGTGACTCGTGTTTTGACTTTATTATGAATGTTTCCAAGCGTGTGAGTATGCCTGGGAAGTGGATTTGAGTCTAAACTGTTGGGTCCATCATGAGGAATAGGATTAGTGGTTCCTGAGCTCTGCCAGATTCACAGCTGTGTAGACAAGCCGCAGTGACCTAACCCTCCCAACTATGAGCTGGCCTGTCCAGCTGCAGTGGGAGAGTCTATCCCGAGGGCGTGTGAGGAGCCCGAGAGGAGTGGGAAGGCATGTGAGTGTTTGTGGATATGGGAGGGGACAAGATGACTCGTAAAGAGAAGAGAAAGAAAAAAGATCGTCATCACAGAGGGCAAGTACACGAGTGATGGTGAGGGCTTCTGCACTGGGGAAGAAATGAAGAGGACATGGAGAGGAGGAGATGAAGGGTAAACACCTAAAAAGAAGGCCAGGCCAGTGGGAGAATGCCCTGGGAACAGAGAGGGGGTGGACTCCCCCATCCTATAGGAAGTGAGTCATGTTTCATTTCTGTTGAAGTGGATTATAAAAATATCATTGTTAAAATAACTAAGTTTTAAAGTATTTGATTATTTTTAATCAAAGATTAGTGAGCTGTTGAGTCTGCCTCCTCTTGACAAGACTTTTCCTGGTGATAAGTGTAGATGAGCTCACATTTCTTTCTACTACGTGTTTCCTTGAGGCTTAACGTGTAGGCAGTCTTTTGGATGTTTCTTTCATTCACCTAGTTAACATCCACCAAGCACGTACTATGTGCCAAAACCAAAAACCAAATTTGCTGGCATCAGTCGAATCTGATGCATGGCAGCCCTATGTGTAACCCTGTGTGAACTGATCTGTAGGGCTTTCTTGGAAGTAATCTTTATGGAAGCAGGTTTCCTGGCCTTTCTTCTGCAGTGCTGCTGGGTGAGTTCAAACCACCAACCTTTAGTAGTTGAGTGTAAGTCATTCGCGCTACCCCAGGGCCTCGACTATGTGCCAAACCCTGTAGTCGGTCAGGGGAGGGGATACAAAGGTGGAGAGTACCCGAAGCCCAGCATGGTAGAAGGAACAGAAACGTGCACCACGGTAACAAGGTTCGTGCTGCACTGGTGTGTGTGTGGGAGACTGGGACCCATGTTCCTGCAGGAAAGGAACCCAAGCTAGACTGGGGACGGCGGGTGAGGGGGGGGCGGATATTTAGAATTAACAGGACCACAGCATCAAGGCCAGCATGTACACAGGATGGTGGCATTTGGAACTTGTAGAGCTGGCCAGGATCCCAGCTAATTTGAATGGACAGTTACGGATGTCAGATCCAAGCCAAGTAGATGTAAATATGATGATGCTCGTCCCCAGCCTGGGAAGCTCACCTCACTCCCCTCACCTATTGATTCCTACTCAGCCTCTGCCTGCCGGCAGCTCAAGCACACCCCCTGAAGGAAGACACCTCTGCCCCCTAAATCCACTCTGTCCCCCTACTGCACACTGCTAGAACACAGCCCCTCTTTCTCCGTGGTCCCCATTGTATTTAGGTCTTGAGTGGTCCAGTGGTTCTCTCCTCTCGTCCTGTCCTCTTTCGGGTAAATGGTAACTAAAAGCAACAAAATTCCATCAACTATTTAATTCATCTATGTTGTTGTTGTTATTAGGTGCCGTAGAGTTGGTTCTGACTCACAGCGATGCTATGTATAACAGAACGAATCACTGCCCAGTCCTGCGCCATCCTTACAATCTTTGTTATGCTTGAGCTCATTATTGCAGCCACTGTGTCAATCCACCACATTGAGGGTCTTCCTCTTTTCCTCTGACCCTGTACTCTGCCAAGCATGATGTCCTTCTCCAGGGACTGATCCCTCCTGACAACATGTCCAAAGTATGTAAGACGCAGTCTCACCATCCTTGCTTCTAAGGAGCATCCTGGTTGTACTTCTTCTAAGACAGATTTGTTCGTTCTTTTGGCAGTCCATGGTATATTCAATATTCTTCACCAACACCACAGATTCAAAGGTGTCAACTCTTCTTTGGTCTTCCTTATTCATTGACTAGCTTTCACATGCGTATGATGTGATTGAAAATACCATGGCTTCGGTCAGGCGCACCTTAGTCTTGAGGGTGACATCTTTGCTCTTCAACACTTTGAAGAGGTCCTTTGCATCAGATTTACCCAATGCAACACGTCTTTTGATTTCTTGACTGCTGCTTCCATGGCTGTTGATTGTGGAGCCAAGTAAAATGAAATCCTTGACAACTTCAATCTTTTCTCCGTTTATCATGATGTTGCTCATTGGTCCAGTTGTGAGGATTTTTGTTTTCTTTATGTGGAGGTGTAACCCATACTGAAGGCCGTGGTCTTTGATCTTCATTAGTAAGTGCTTCAAGTCCTCTTCACTTTCAGCAAGCAACCATGCCTTACTTCCTAGGTGCCTCTGGGTGAACTCAAACCGCCAACCCTTCATGTAGCAGTTGAGTTCATTAACTGCTTATACCACCCAAGGACTCCCAAGGTACTGTAGAAAGCATGTGTTTCCAGTCCTTTTGAGCTAAAAATTAAAAGCAATATTGTGGGAAAATATGCAACCAAAATTTTTAGATAACAAACTGCAAACATTCATATTTTAATATGTTTTCTCATATAAGAACTAAACCATTCAAACTAGAATGATAGAGAATGTAAGTTCAATAACTTGGCGATCAATCACTCTAGTAATACAAATGTACACTGATTCAATCAAACTGGACAGTTTAAGAAAGAAATGGAACAAACTGTGATAATTTCTGAATGCCTCAAATTAACTAGCTGAGAAAATTCAATTTTTTTTTTTTAATTCAGAAGCCAGCTCCTAGCAAATGGGCATATATTATTCAAATGAGTAAATTCAGTAAATAATGTGAGGTCTGTGTCTTCTCCCTCAGAACTCAACACCCCCTTGTCTTTGTGCCAACATTGCATCCTTAGTGATGTTGACAAGATACATAAAAGGTATGGTGACTGCTCAGACATGTAATCGCCTTGTCCCTGCACATCCTTCCTGAGCTCCTCTGCAGGTGAGTGGGGCATGGGGAGCCCCAGGGAGATTCCTGTGCTGCAGATTTGACTCAAAGCAATTTCAGCTTCAGTAAGAGGGAGGAAAATTAATTTGTACAATTTTTCTGAGGACTTGAATAACAAAAGGACCACAGACCAAATCTTGGCATTCCTGGGTGGTACAAATGGTTGGTGCACTCAACTGCTATCCAAAAGGTTGAAGGCTCAAGTCCACCCACACTCACCTCAGAAGAAAAGACTGGCGATCTTCTTCTGAAAATTGTCACTGAAAACTGTACGGAGCACAGTTTCTACTCTGTCACACACGAGGTTGCCATGAGTCGGAGACGACTTACAGGCAACAGGTTGGTACTGGTTATGGTCAAACAATTGAGGAAAAAAGCACAAATTCACTTCCACTTCTGTAAAGCTCCTTTGAGCATCTGAACCTCCTCTCCAGCACACTTGTGTCCCTTGTAAATCTGGTGCACCCATGAAGACTTACTGCATTGAGTTCCTGTGAAAACTTGAACTCCGAGGTAGGCATGCAGGGCCAAGCAGTACTTGTGATGTTGGGGATGGTGGTCCCAGTAGGAAGTCCAGTTTGTGGAGCCGTGGAACACTGTCTGCTGGCCTCCACTTTCTGCCAACACTGAAATAAAACAAAAAGCAATGGTCTCTCCTGGGGGGTTTAGGAAATAAATGGTTTTCCCAGTGAAATCTGCAAAGACTGTAACAGTCTAGGGCTTTTTGAAGAACAGTCAAGGGGAAAATCCAGGGGGCCAGGTCCAAAGCTCTCTGACATTGAAGCAGGGGGAGCTTATGGCAAACTGAGTCGGAGACACAATGATATCAGGCATGGCTAGCGCTTTCTCCAGAGTAAGCGAGAGACGTCAGGAAAGAGACTGGTGATTCCATATGCTTACACAGATTTTTCCACCCCCATCTGTCTGTGTTGTGCTCTGGTGGCTTACATGCTGCTGTGATGCTGGAAGTTATGCCACCAGTACTTCAAATACCAGCAGCATCACCCATGGTGGACAGGTTCTAGTGGCACTTCCAGACTAAGACAGGTTAGGAAGAAAGGGCTGGCAATCTACCTCTGAAAATTAGCTAGTGAAAACTCTATGGATCACAGCAGGATATTGTTGGATATAGTGCTGGAGGGTGAGCCCCTAGGCTGGAAGGCCCCCAAAATGCTCAGTGGCTGCAGCCATGGACTCGAACATACCACTGACCGAGAAGGTGGCACAGGATCAGGTGACATTTCATTCTGTTGTACAGGGCGTCGCCACGAGTTGGGGCCCAGTCAAGGACGGCTAACAACAACATAGATTTTTATCTTGATATAGTTGAACTGTTTTCTCTAGGTTTCCACCTGATAACTTCCCTCTTAGGTGGACTTTTACAAAGTGGAAAGGCTGATGTGAGGAAAGGAAAAGACAAGACTCCGTGTCCAGAGTGAGGTCAGGTCTAGATATGGATTCCAGCCAATCAGCATTATTAATTCAAAGAATCCGCTGGAACCAGAGCCTGGAATATCTCAGCCGGCTCCTCTCCCATACCACAGTTCAGGGCCTTGAGAAGGAGCCAAATCCAACAGGGACAGACGTTTAAGAAGAAAAACTCATTTTATTTAAAACTTCATTTTATTAAATTCAAGGAATTTGTCTCTGGGCTTAAAGAGAGTAGATGTGATGAATCAAAGGCTTCGTGTTGTCCTCCTCGGAGGGTTTCTGAAAACTCATGTGCCCATGGAGGATGCAGCTGATAAAACAGAGACCTTGCTTACCCCAGCCTCAATGGGTGCTTTCCGTTGATTCAAATGGGATTAAATACCCAGTGTGCACTGAGTTAGCCATTGCAGGAAAACAGAGAGGGAGAAGCTTCCGCCTGGCCCCAGATTGTGAACATGGTCCTGGTTTTTCACTGGGTGCATCTGCAACTGTTTCTAAATCCGAGAAAACTGTCCGGCTGTCAGTGCAGGCCAGCCTCATTTCAACACGCCGTCGCCTCTCTTCTGACTCATGACAACCCCACCTATGTCAGAGCAGAATGGCGCTCCGCAGGGTTTTCAGCGGCTGGTTGTTCAGAAGGAGATTGCCAGGTCTTTCTTCCGATGCACCTCTGGGTGGACGAGAACCTCCAACCTTTCAGTTAGCAACCCAGTGCATTAACCGTTTGCATCACCCAGGGACTCAGAAGACAGATGAGAAAAAAAAAAAAAAAAATGCTATCACAAATAAACAAAACACCTCCAGCAGAGAGCAACCTGAAGCCAAAGGTAAAGGTTTGGTACAGAAAAGAAGACCTTCTTTCCTTGAGGCAGGGTTCCCACAGCCCCGCAGTGCCCCCAGCAGCAAACGTGTCCTTGAGGACGGCAGTGGGGCGGTCTGGCAGCCATATGTGTAATCAGCAGGAGAAATACGCTTCACACAGCCAACACCGGACACCGTCATGACATGGGGGACAGTTTAGTGCAGATGTTGACTCTTCTACACAACACTTCACAACGGGTACAATTACTGCAGTGTCTTGTCATCCTAATCAAATAAAGCACCCAACAGGGGCACATTCACCTCTTTTAAACCCAGGAAGTAGGGGATGATGCCTGGATTAGAGGGGCAAGATAGGGCAAACACCTCTGTACAGCGGGAAAAAGAAAATGATTTTCTTCCTAAAATGATCCCATTGTTTGGTGTAGGAGAGACTGGGGGTCATTTTATTAAAAGTTTCATGTGAAGAAGGCAAAACTCTTGAGCCTAGCACACACACAGATACACACAGACACACACAGTCATACACACACGCACCATGCGCATACCCATGTCTTCGATTATTACAATTAATTAGGAGAGTGGCTTTTACTCAGAAGAGCTTAGCTGAGACATTTGTTTGTGGTTGATCCTTTTTCCCTCCACGAGCTGGAAATATCATTGTAAATGCGGCAATTAACAGCATCTCTAGCTGCAGCTCCGAGAGTGTTGACACAGATGTTAGACTAATCATCCCCAGCAAACAGCTATTCCCACAAAGGCTAAGATTAGTCGGAGTTGGCATGTGTTTCCTTCTGAGTCGCATTTGATTATAGATGATGTTTTGTTAGAGTGTATCCATGCAACCTCATAAATGGTGTAAAACCCAAGAAAAATACAGACTCTAAGCCAAAATGAAACTGAACGCTCGTCAGAAAAATGGGAGCTGGGTTCAGGCTCAGGTGCCCCAAAGGCTGCCTTGGCCTGTTGTTGTTCAAACCTTTAGGAAAGCTATAAACGGCAACCCTGACGTTAACATCAATTTAAAGGAGGGGTGGCTGCCAACACTTACTCAGCACGAGCTCAGCTGGCTCTAGCCTCTCCAGCACGACATGCAGTGACAGCGGCTGCAGCCTCCCAAGGCTGTGAACAAGGGCCACGCAGGCTGGGCAAGGGGAGCCCTCTCGCCTGGGCAAACGCATCCCAACGGCCCCCATTTTTCCTGGGACCAGCACAGGCATGTGGGAATTGGATGCGAGGGGGTTCCTTCCTCACTTTTGCTCTCAGTGAGCTGTCTCAGCCTCTTGTCTGTGGCGTGCTCTCCTTTCCCCTTCTGTCAACAGACCCCAAGAGGTTCATTCTGACTGCTGTCTCCCTCTTTCCATCACCAGCCCCTCCTCACACCTACCCTGGAAATCCAAGTTGAATTACCCTTGGGGTTACTTCTGGAGCTACTCAGGGAATCCTAGAAGGCCTCCATCTTATTACTCTACTACTCATAACACCCAAAACCAACTCATTGCCATCGAGTTGATTCCAACTCAAAGCAATCCTATAGGACAGAATAGCACTGCCCATAGAGTTTCCAAGGCTCTAATCTTTACAGGCAGTTCAAATCCGCCAGGAGCTCCTTGGAAACTATGGGGCAGTTCTACTCAGTCCTATAGGGTCGCTATGAGTCAGAATCGACTCGACGGCACTGGGTTTGGTTTTGGTTTTTTAATCTTTACAGGAGCAGACAGCCACATCTTTTTCCCACAGAGCAGCTGGTGGATTCGAACCACTGACCTGTTTGGTAGCAGCTGAATATTTTAACCACTGTGCCACCAGGCCTCCTAAACGGTAACACATTCAGCTGCTAAATAAAAGGTTGTAGCTTTGAGTCCACACAGAGGAGCCTCAGAATAAAGGTCAGGTAGACTATTTCCCTAAAGACTAATCACCGAAAACCCTGTGGAGCACAGTTCTACTCTGACACACATGGGGTCCACATGGGTCGGCATCAACTTGATGGTAACTGGAAACTGGTCTGTCCTGGGAATGGAGTTGAAGAGAACAAGGGCAACACTAAAGCCTAGCTGAGTGCTCCGTGCTCAGCCCTGACAGCCTGTGTTCATTAGCCGTTTTAAAAAGCACCTGCTCACACGTGAATGCCTGCTGCCTGCTGATGGAAAGGACTCTGCCAGGTGCGGATGAGAAACAAAGACACAGGTGAGGCCTGGGTGCACAAACCTCGCCAGGCACTGAACACAGCACCAGTGAAGCCTGGAAGGAAAGCAGGTGGACATTTGGGACCCAGAGAGTCATTGAGATCCTGGGAAGTGGGGAGGAGGGAGGAAAGGCCAATGTGAACTCCTGATTCCTGGCGGTTGGGGGAGCTGGGACCAGAGGCTCTGCCCTCCTCAGCTGATCCTTCTGTCTGAGCCTTCTGTGCCCCTGGCCACCAACGTCACTGCACACATCAGGTGTGGCCTGCATTCATTCGATGATTGGAAGGGCCTGCTCACCCAGGAAATCATTGTCTTGTTGGCACCTGTCTTGCCGCCACTGCTGGCCAATCACACTGATGACATCTGAGCTGGTGCGCCAAGTGCAACAGGCCTTGTGATTCTCTGACCACACCTCAGTTCCCCACACTGCCCTAATGTAAACACCCAGCTCCGTGAGGGTGTGCAGGTTACCTTGTCAAAGTTCTGCAGGAGGTGAGGTCAGAGCCATTAAGCCTGCATCTTCACATGTCCTGCTCCTTCCCCTGCCTGCCAGCCAGAGAGGGCACCCCACAACAGCAGGGGGAGGCCTGGGAGCAGGCTGCCTGCCAGCCAGAGAGGGCACCCCACATCAGCAGGAGGAGGCCTGGGAGCAGGCTGCCTGCCAGCCAGAAGAGGGCACCCCACATCAGCAGGGGGAGGCCTGGGAGCAGGCTGCCTGCCAGCCAGAAGAGGGCACCCCACATCAGCAGGAGGAGGCCTGGGAGCAGGCTGCCTGCCAGCCAGAAGAGGGCACCCCACATCAGCAGGAGGAGGCCTGGGAGCAGGCTGCCTGCCAGCCAGAAGAGGGCACCCCACATCAGCAGGGGGAGGCCTGGGAGCAGGCTGCCTGCCAGCTAGAAGAGGGCACCCCACATCAGCCGGGGGAGGTCTAGGAGCAGGCTGCTTGCCAGCCAGAAGAGGGCACCCCACATCAGCAGGAGGAGGCCTGGGAGCAGGCTGCCTGCCAGCCAGAGAGGGCACCCCACAACAGCAGGGGGAGGCCTGGGAGCAGGCATGCAAAGTCCGTCCTCTGCACTGGGCTATGAGCATCTTGAGGGGCATCTGTAGCATTTTCTCAGTATTTCCTGCATCACACGGTGCCTATTTTTCATGTGAGGGCAGAGTAAATGCACCGTGAACACATGGAGGACTGCTGAAACAAGAACAAATGAAGGACTGCTGAAGCAAGAACAAATGAAGGACTGCTGAAGCAAGAACAAATGAAGGACTGCTGAAACAAGAACAAATGAAGGACTGCTGAAGCAAGAACAAATGAAGAACTGCTGAAGCGAGAACAAATGAAAGACTGCTGAAATAAGAACAAATGAAGGACTGCTGAAGCAAGAACAAATGAAGGACTGCTGACAAGAACAAATGAAGGACTGCTGACAAGAACAAATGAAGGGCTGCTGAAACAAGAACAAATGAAGGACTGCTGACGAGAATAAACGACGGACTGCTGACAAGAACAAACGAAGGACTGCTGAAGCAAGAACAAATGAAGGACTGCTGAAATAGAACAAATGAAGGACTGCTGAAATAGAACAAATGAAGGACTGCTGACAAGAACAAATGAAGGACTGCTGAAACAGGCCTGTACACATCACTTTGCCCTCCCAGGCTCACAGCCAGAGAACATTCCCCAGGCCTTCCTCATGCCCACAGCGCCTGGTGGCCTCCTCTCCAGCGCACACTCAGGCTACACAAACCTGAAAGGTGGACTTTATAAGCAACAAACGCCCGTGTCCTAACTGATGTCATACCCACCCTGGGCTGAAACTGCCCACCACTCGCAGAAACGGTCACAGGGAATGGACTATGTAACTTTCCTTCTTAATTTAAGACACTGGAGGCTTCCCCAGAAAATGTAAGTGTAATTTAACAGATCATACTTGTAGAATTACCTGATTTAAATCTCCACAGCTCATCTATCAGTTTGTCACACTGTGGTGACTTGCATGTTGCCGTGATGCTGGAAGCTATACCACCAATATTTCAAATACCAGCAGAGTCACCCATGGTGGACACATTTCATCAAAGCTTCCAGACTAAGACAGACTGGGAAGAAAGACCTGGCAATCTACTTCCAAAAGTCAGCCAATAAAAACCCTATGGATCACAGCAGGTCATTGTCTGATACAGAGCTGGGAGATGAGGCCCCTACTAGAAAGGCACTCAACATACACAGCAGTCACAAAAATGGACTTGAGCATACTAATGATCATGAAGATGGCACAGGACCAGGCAACGTTTCAGTCTGTTATATATAAGATTGCCATGAGTTGGAGCCAACTTGACAGCAACTAACAACAACAATTTAAGTCTATATTTAAATAGCTACATGTGGCTACACCAACCAACCAACCAACCAACCAACCAACCAACCAACCAACCAACCAACCAACCAACCAACCAACCAAGCAACCAACCAACCAACCCATTGCCTCGAGTCTATTCTGACACATAGCGACCCTACAGGACAGGGTAAAACTGCCCCATAAGTTTTCCAAGAAGCAGCTAGTGGATTGAAACTGCTGACCTTTTGGTTAGCAGCCAAGCACTTAACCACTGTACCACCAGAGCTAGTGACTACCATATGGGACACACCAGCTCTAGAAGCTCCCATCCCACTTGGAATAGAGTATGTAGTCAACAGGCACTGAAATGAGCTTGATCTGGGAGCTTAAATCTATCTTCATTCTTGGCTAGTGTGGTTACGCCTACTGAGAAGTCAGAGCAATCACTCATCTTAGCCATCCATTCCTCAATGATCACTGGAGGGATCCCCTGTGCCATCTCAGGCACCGTTCTTGCTTGGGGACTCCTCACAGATGAGTTCCTTCCCCCATTGGGCTCATGTTCTATAGTTTGAGAGACATCTCTCTGGACAGTTGACATGTGAACAGAGACTTATATGCCATGGGTCCATCTAGAGGGACAGCACTTTAGGTAGAAGGACCAGGAATGTGGAGGTCCCCAAGTGGGCATGGGCCTGCCATGTTTCATGAACAGAAGGAGGGGGTGATCTTAGAGGCCAGGGCAGGGGGAGGCAGACACCAGAGAAAGCAGGGCCTCGTAGATCACGGTTGGATTTGAATGTAATTTTCAGTGTGATAGGAAGTCATTGAAGGGTGTTAAGTGGGGGTATAACATGGTGTTATTTATGGTTTAAACTCCTTCCTCTGGCACCTGTCAACGCACCGGCAGGGGGGAGGAGTCAGGCAAGAGAGAGGGCAAGAAGATGGGGAGGGGTTCTGTGCTCCCAGAGGCCGAGGGGAGGAAGAGGGGCCTGGCCAGAGGAGGGGGGCAGGGAAAAGGAGAGCCAGCAGATAGGACTTTCTGACATGGGATTTGAGCTTTGAGGCCAATACGAGGCTCACAAACTCCTCCTGGAGTTAGGCTAGAAGTTTAGGGACTGCAAAGGTAGGATCAGAGTCCCTCGGTAGTGCAAACGGTTAATGCGCTCACTGCTAACCAAAGGCCGGAGGTTGGAGCCCACCCAGAGGCACATCAGAAGACAGGCCTGGCAATCTGCTTCCAAAAAAATCAGCCACTGAAAACCCACGGAGCAGTTTTATGCTGACACACATGGGGGTGCCATGAGTCAGGGTCGACTGGATGGCAGCTGCTTTTGTTTTAAGGTAGTATCAGGGTAGCAATGTCTGGGATGCCTGAGACATCTGTGTGGACATCCAGAAGGTTGAAGCAAGCAGTGAAGTGTCCAAAATGACTGATCCCAGTGGCCACCACTTTTTTCTCTAAAATTTGAGTTCTGTCGATGTAAGAAGACAGAGCAGTAGAGATATAGGGGCACCATGTTAATCTCAAAGAATGCGAGGAGAAGTCTAAAGACCTAGTCAACAACTAGCCCAGATCTGAACGTCATGCCACAGGGCTGGCACATTTACTGGGGGCAAGGGGGCCACTGAGACACCTTAAATCACCCCCTATGTACCGTTTTCCCACGGAACGAGCTGTTAGATAAAGCTGTTGAGAAACTGGAATACCCCCACCCCCATTCACTTAGATTTTATTTCTCACAGTGGACTATCAGCTATGAAATTAGGTCCCCTGGTAAGCAAGCTACACCATGGTAATTCTGCAAGTATGATGTTTTAAATTACACTTCTAATATCTGGCCTTCCTCTTCCAACTTCTAATTCTTCTTTCTCATCACTCTCTGGTTTTTCCTGACCTGCATCCCTCTCTCCTCCTCATAAGATGGTCATTAAACTATCCCAATTGCCAGTAAATGCTGGAAAGAATGAATGGGTTTGGCTTTAAAAGCTCCTAAGTAGACAGCTGGGAAGTGGTTGAAAATTAAAACCAGGCAGTTTAATGATATTAATACGGCCTGTTGGAGGAAGTAAGTGAGTCTCAGGCCCTACATCAGGGCTCAGAGGGGACACTTGTAGGGGGAGCCGTTGGTGGCAAGGCCTCGAGCAGAGGCAAGAATGGAGTAGGGCTCATTAGTTCACGCCCCAGGATAGCTCAGTTTGTTTCAGGTTGAAGCAGGAAATGGCAGCTTCCTGCAGTCAAGGTGAAGGGCTGAAGGCTCCTGCAGAGAGGAGTCTAACATGGAGGCTGCAGAGGGGTGGGGGACGGCCGGGGGGTCCTTCAGCATCTTTCTTCCCAGTGCCCCCAAATGGAGAGCTACAACGAACCAACCAAGTGAGCCGTGAGCCCAGGCTTCCCCCGCCCCCCCATGCTAGGATCATCTCACTGGGGTCATTAGTGGTCCAGTGGTAGAATTCTCACACACTGTGAGGGAGGCCTGGTGCTCAAGTCCCAGTCAATGCATCTCACACACGGCCACCACCCATCTATCAGTGTGTTGCTACGATGCCGAACAGGTTTCAGTGGTGCTTCCAGGCTAAGACAGACTAGGAAGAAAGGCCTGGTGACCTGCTACCAAAAATCAGCCAATAAAAACCCTATGGGTCACATCGGTAAGATCCCGTTGTGCACGGGGTTGCCATGACAGCAGCTAACAACAAGATACCACTAGAACCTTCCCAAGATGAGTGATTTATGCCTGTGATCAGGAATTCAGAGAGTGAGCCAACGGCAGCCTGGGGACTACAATGACTTGTTACAGGGACTCATCACAGCCTAAATTTGGGGACCTGGGGTTGGTAGTTTCTTTCCACTTTTCACTGAGAGCAAACGAAGCAGTCTAAATAAGGACAACAGTGTCATGATTGTTAATTATTTAATGTCCCCCAAAGTATTAAGCATGATATAGACCATAGACAGCAATGAAGCTTAAATCAGACTGTTAAAAATAGAGGCAGTCCCTAACTTAGGATGTCTAAGAGTTATGACGAACCACACTTTTAGGACCATCCTTTTTTACATACACAGTTTATCATTAGTAATATACACTACTTACAGTGTTGCAGCACATAATTTGCTACTGTTATCATTCTCATGCCAACCCCCAAAGACAAAGATTGGATTTATAAAGATACTGATAATAAAACACAATAATAATAAAAACAAACAAACAAAAAAAGAGGTATTCAACTTAGGTCAGAACCGACTTACAGTGGAGCCATCAGAACAGAACCCCTTGGTGAGTGGACTACCTGGTTGTCTAAAAAGGCAACCATGTAACCACTTCACACATTCTTTCAATCCCAAGAACAGAAGAGGTTGAAAAGGAGGCGGGCAGTCAGGAAAGCATATTATGCTAGGTGTGGAAAGGACTGTCCCAGGCGCTTGGCCTCTCTGGGTTCTCTCGGTGATTCTGACACATTCTATGTGCCCCAGTGGGGAGCAGGTCTTCACTGCCCATCTTCTATTTCCCCACTCACACGTGGAACATTTTAGCACCACAAGAAACCTCTGAAGTAAGTGCAATCCTGGTGCCTCCAACACAGACCGAGTGAGTGTGGTGGGGCCGCAAGATTCTTCCCCGTGGTGTGCACGCACACTGTCTGCCAGTAAGTCTTCAAACACTAATCTACGTACTGCTGTGAAGGGTTTTGAAGATGGAATTGAGATCCCAAGAAAATTGAGTTCAAGGTAGGGAGATTATCCTTTGTGGGTCTGACCTAATCAGGTGAGTCTTTAAATGGGATAGGGCTCTTCCTGAAGAAAGAGATTTGAACCCAGACAGGTATTCAACTCAAGGGAGATTCTCTATTGCTGGCTTTGAAGAGGGGGGGACCAGGTGGCAGGGAACAGTCGGCAGACTCTAGTTGCTGAGGTCTTCCATCCTACATTTGCAAGGAGCTAAATATTGCCAACAACCTGAATGAGCTTGGAAACGGATTTTTCCCCCCAGCTGCCATAACGGAAGGTGGCCCTGCCCATACCTTGCTTTCACTGTGTGAGACCCTGAGCAGAGAACCCAGTCACAGTGTGGCCAGACTTCTGACCCACAGAACTGTGAACTCATAAAAGGCGGTCGGCTGAACCCACTGAGTTTGGGGTCATCATTTACGCAGCATGGAATCACCAGAACAGGTGTGAGCTGGTCCACCACCACAGCTGCACAGCGTCAACTTTCTCAGCCTCAGTTTCCTCATTCGTAACAGAGGGACGATCATTCCTACCTTCCTTCCTCCATCCCTCATAGGGGAGTGGCCAGGACTACCGGGAAAATGACTCGGACTTACACGGAAAAATAGAAGCTGGTATAGAAGGTCAGTTATTGATATTCTCATTGTCAAAAATTGTCATTAACTACAGCTGTTTCGTTGAGGAAGCCCCTGAAGGAGATAGGCTGACGCAGTGGCTGCAACAATGGGCTCAAACACAGCAATGATTGTGGGGACGGCACAGAACCAGGCACCGTTTCCTTCTGTTGTTCGTAGGTCGCTAGGAGTGGGAATGGATTCAACGGCACCTAACAACAACAACACAGCTGTTTCATTTTCATTATATGAGACATTTGGTCTTTCTCACAATTTTGCATGAAAAATAGCCAAAAAAAAAAAAAAAATCAAAACCCACTGCCATGGAGTTGATTCCAACTCATAACTACCCTAGAAGACAGAACAGAACTCCCCACAGGGTTTCCAAGGCTGTAATCTTTATGGGAGCAGATAGCCAGGTCTTTCCTCCCTTGGAGGTGCTGTTGGGTTCGAACCACTTACGTTTTGGTTAGCAGATGAGTGCTTAACCACTGCACCACCAGGACTCCTTGCATGAAAAATAAGTATCAGATGAACAGTTTTTCCTAAGCCACGTTGCCTGGAATGCTAACATTCACTGAGATGTTGATTTTTGTTTTTTGGAGAACGGTGCCAACATCAAATAATCCTCATGCCTCTGGAGATTGACAAAGGAAGTGGGTAGATGAAAGAAACCCTGCCATGAAGAAACTTACTCAACATTGTTTAACCTAGCATCATTCAAACCTTTTGATCCAGAGACACTTTCCTCAAGCCACTTTGCTAAATCTCATGGGATGCGAGGGGCCTGTGAAGCCCCGTTTGGGAAGACTGGTTCAGAAGCTAATACAAATAGCTAAACAAACCAGTACAGATCTGCTGACTGTCCGTGGCAGGAAATCAGGTCATGCGACGTCAGGGGCACATGACAGAGCATCTCTCTACCTTTCTTACTCCCCATGTGCTTTCTGCCAGCTTTTTTGAGGAAAACGAAATAGCTGACATTGAGTTGACTCTGACTCATGGTGACCCCACGTGTGTCAGAACAGCTCTGTGCTCCATGGGTTTTCAGCAGCTCAATTTTTCAGAAGAGGACTGCCAGGACTTTCTTCTGAGGGACCTCTGTCTGGGTGGACTCAAGCCTCTAATCTTTTGGTTAGCAGCTGAGCCTGTTAACCATTTACACTACCCAGGGACTCCAGCTTTTGGGCATTCTCCTAAATCTTTTGTCCTAAACATTTCCAACCAAAAGAAACTGAGCCCTGGTAGGAGTATTTGAGACAGGTGGCACTGCCTTTCAGCACACAGAGGGACATGTTATCCCCTGAAAATGCGCACTAAGAAGTGAAAATGTCTTTTTAGTAGGAAAATACTTGATAAGAGAATGAAAACTCATTGTCTTAAAAATAATAATAAAGCTCACTTTTTTACTTATCTAAAGTCTACAATGATTTGCAAAGAAAAGATGTGGCATTTAAACAAGACTTCGAGACAGAGAAGTGTATTGTAATTTAGCAGCAATTTACACTGTGTGGCTGGGGGCCAAGACAACAGGCAGATTGATCACAGCCTCCGGTATACAAGGACTTCATATATGAGCTATGCAACTTTTAAAAAGATGAATTATTGAATAAATGGAGTCAGGAAAACTGACTCTGTGAAAAAGAAAAAAGTTATAACTACAACTCTCATTTTAAAATGAATTTCAGATGGACACAAGTTTACATACAAAATAATAAACCCCAAGTATGATAGAAAGGTCCTTGAGCGGCACAAATGGTTTGCACCTGGCTGCTAATTGTAACGTTGGCAGTTTGAATCCACCCATCTGTGTCTTAGAAGAGAGGTTTGATGATCTTCTTTGATTAGATTGTTGTTGTTGTTGTTAAGTGCCATCAAGTCAATTCCGACTCATAGCAACCCTGTGTACAACAGACCAAAACACTGCCCTGTCCTGCGCCACACACACAATGATTGCTATGTTTGAGGACATTGTTGCAGCCACTGTGTCAGTCCATCTAGTTGAGGGTCTTTCTCTTTTTCACTGACCCTCTACTTTACCAAGCATGATGTCTTTCTCCAGGGAATGGCTTGGGTCATGTACATCTTAGTCCTTAAAGTGACATCTTTGCTTTTTAACACTTTAAAGTGATCTTTCGCAGCAGATTTGCCCAATGCAATGTGTCTTCTGATTTCTTGACTGCCGCTTCCATGGGTGTTGATTATGGATCCAAAAAAAAAAAAACGAAATCCTTGACAAATTCAATCTTTTCTCTCTTTATCATGATGTTGCTTATTGGTCCAGTTGTCAGGATTTTTGTTTTATGTTGAGGTGTAACCCATACTGAAGGCTGTGGTCTTTGATCTTCATCAGCAAGTGCTTCAAGTCCTCTTTAGCAAGCGAGGCTATGTCATCTGTGTAACGAAGGTTGTTATTGAGTCTTCCTTCAATCCTGATGCCCTGTTCTTCTTCATATTGTCCACCTTCCCGGATTATTTGCCCAGCATACAGATTGAATAGATATGGTGAAAGGATACAGCCCTGATACACACCTTCCCTGGCTTTAAACCACGCAGAATCCCCTTGTTCGGCTGGAACGAATGCCCCTTGATCCACGTACAGATTCTTCATGAGCACAATCGAGTGTTCTGGAACTCCCATTCTTTGCAATGTTTTCCATAATTTGCCATGATCCACAGAGACAAGTGCCTTTACATAGTCTATAAAACACAGGTAAAATCTTCCTGGAATTCTCTGCTTTCAGCCATGATCTGTCTGACATCACTCATTCCATGCCCTCTTCTGAATCCGGCCTGAATTTCTGGCAGTTCCCTGTCTGCGTACTGCTGAAAACGCTTTTGAATGATTTTCAGCAAAATTTTACTTGCATATGATGGTAATGATATTGTTCTATCATTTCTGCATTCAGTTGGATCACCTTTCTTTGGAATAGGCATAACTATGGATCTCTTCCAGTTGGTTGGCCAGGTAGCTGTCTTCCACATTTCTTGGTTTAGACGAGGAAGTACTTCTAGTGTCTCATCCGTTTGTTGATACGTCTCGATTGGTACTCCATCAATTCCTGGAGGCTTGGTTTTGACAGTGTTTTTTTTTTTCAGTGGAGCTTGGATTTCTTCCTTCAGTACCATTGGTTCTTGTTCATATGCTGCCTCTTGAAATTGTTGAACATTGACAAATTCTTTTTAGTGTAGTGACTGTGTGTATTCCTTCCAACTTCTTTTGATGCTTCCTGCATCATTTAGTACTTCCCCCTAGAACCCTTCACTATTGCAACTCGAGGCTTGAATTTTTTCTTCAGTTCTTTCAGCTTGAGAAATGACAAGTGTATTCTTCCCTTTTGTTTTTCTAACTCCAGGTCTTTACACATGTGTCATGGATTGAATTATGCCCCCCCCCCCCAAAATGTGTGTATCAATTTAGCTGGGCCATGTTTCTAGGTACTGTGTGATTTTCCTCTATGTTGTAAATCCTGCCTCTATGATGTTAACGAGGGAGGAAGGGCAGCAGTTGTTAGGCAGGACTCAGTCTAAAAGACTGGATTGTCCCTTGAGGCAATCTGTTGAGATATGAAAGCGAGAAGGGAGCAGAGAAACAGCGGGACCTCATACCACCAAGAAAGCAGTGCCAGGAGCAGAACGCACCCTTCAGGCTTGGTGTCCCTGTGCAGAGAAGTTCCTCGATCAGGGGAAGATTGATAAGAGGTCCAACAGAGAGAGGAAGCCTTCCCCTGGAGCTGACACCCTGAATTTGGACTTTTAGCCTACATTACCGTGAAGAAATAAATTTCTCTTTGTTAAAGCCATCCATTTGTGGTATCTCTGTTACAGCAGCCCTGGATAACTAAGACAACATGTCATTATACTTTGGTAAACAGAGGGTTTGTGAAAAAGAGGAAGACCTTCAATGAGATGGATTGACACAGCTGCTGCAACAATGGTCTCAAACATATCAATGATCATGAGGGTGGCGCAGGACTGGGCAGTGTTTTGTTCTGTTGTATATAGGGTTTCTGTGAGACGGAACAGACTCGACAACACCTAACAACAAATGACAACAACAGTTTTTATGGGAGCACATTGCCAGGTCTTTTCTCCCACTGAGTCGCTGGTGGGTTGGAACTGCAGACCTTTTGGTTAGCAGCCAAACACTTAACCACTGCATCACTAGATCCTGGCTTACTTGAAGGGATGGTAAATTTTACAAAATCTCTGGAAGTTTATACTAAAAACAAAAATAATTAAGACTTGGAACTTGTAGCCATATGCCTTTTCAACAATCTCCTGGGGCCCACTCAAGGTCTATCTAACTCACCAACCTTTGAGTGTGACTTACTATTTTCTATTGCTTCTTAGAAGCAAGGATGGCTAGACTACTTCTTACATACTTTGGACATGTTATCAGGAGGGATCAGTCCCTCCATAAGGACATCATGCTTGGTAAAGTAGAGGGTCAGCGAAAAGGAGGAAGACCCCCAATGAGATGGATTGACACTATGGCTACAACAATGGACTCCAGCCTGGCACCAGTTGTGAGGGTGGCGCAGGGCTGAGCAGTGTTTCGTTCTGTTGTGTGTAGGGTCATTATGAGTTGGAATCAACTCGATGGCACCTAACAACAACAACAACATTGCTCAGGATACATCAAAAGCTACAAGGGTCAATGTGAACATGTAGAAAACTGATAGCAATGCAAATAATTCTTGTCTGAAGGCAAAGGAAGTTATCTTTGTCCTGTAGCTTTAGAAAGATCACAGCCCAAATGTTTTGATTTCATGAGGGCTGTAGTTTAGCAACCTGGGCCCCATATCCATCTAGTGTCTTGTATATACTCAGCACCTGCCCCCACCCCCCCAGCTTACTAAAACCATTTTACCATCTTGCTGGTGTTTCCACTATAGACAACAACAAAGAACAGTTGCCATGGAGTTGACCTCAAGTCATGGTTACCCCATACGTGTCAGAGTAGAACTGTGCTCCACGGGGTTTTTAAGGGCTGAGTTTTCAAAAGTAGATCATCAGGACTTTCTTCTGAGGTCCCTCTGGGTGGACTCAAGCCAACAAGCTTTCACTTAGCAGCCGAGCAGTTAACCGTTTGCACCACCCAGGGACTCTAGCCCATTGAGTAGAAATTCTATATTATAATCTTAAGGCAGAATTATTTCCCCTCAGGAAACCTCAGTTTTTGCTCTTAAAATCTTCAGCTCATTGGACGAGGCCCACGCACATCATGGATAGTAATCTTCTTGACTTAAAGTCAGTTGATTGCATATGTTAATCACATGTAAATACCTCCCTGGCAGCATCTGGACCAGTGGTTTACCGAACAATTGGGCACTGTAGCTGAGCCACGCTGACACATAAAATGCATCTCCACAAGCACCCATTCACACAGATTCTGGGCTTTCCTCCCACCACATCAGCTCACAGGCAGGATGTAGAGGTGCAGAGAGGGCAGCTCTGGCTACCCCAAGTCTTACCTCTAACCCTGGCTCTGGCTTGACCCCTAATGCTCTCATCTGTGGCACAAACAATCTCTAGGGCTTTTTCAGGGCTCTGATCCTACAAATTCCTCATATCTGTCCCGCGATTTCGCAATGAATGAGTGAGTGGTTTCTAGTCTCCTTACTGACATGCCTGCTGAAATCTTTCCCTTGGCTTTCCAACTTTCTTCTGATACTTTCGAATGATCGCAGGCTCCAGGGAGGAGAGTTTGGGTAAACCTCTGTCCAAGTGCTGGCTCCCAAAAGTTCCAAAGTTGTTTCTTCACACGAAGCGTCCTTGAGAGATGGGACATATGAGCACGGAAATCTGAGGGTCAGCCAGCTCTGCTCCTGGGGGAGGCAGGGGCTGCTGGCTTTGTGGAGTGTCCTCTAATCTCTGGTCCGCTCTGATTCTTCATGTGATAACATCATTTTGCCTTTGTTCCTGAAGGCCCAATAAATCTCCCTCTCCCCAGCACTTTAGCCTGGGATTAATAATTTCTGGCTGGCTTGTTATAGTGTATGTGAATGTCTTCCCAAAATTACCAAGTATTATTAAAAATGCTAATCTTTTGTAAAAAAACCATCTTTTGTAGATGCCTTAAAACTAAGTGAATTTCACTCTTTATATCCATTGGGTTGAGCTAGGAGGTCTGAATAAGAGATAAAGGAACATCAGACATTGTAAATAAAGAAAATAATCTCTTTTAAAAAAAATAATCTATTCTCTTTTGTTTTTGTTGAAAATATACACAGAACATACACCAAGCCAACAATTTCTGCATGTACAATTCATCGACATTGATTTCATTCTTCGAGTTGTGCAACCATTCTCACCCTCCTTTTCCCATTGGTTCCTCCCCCATTAACATAAATTCACCGCCTCTAAGCTTCTTATCTCATTAGTTTCATGTTTTCGTGGAAAGATTAAAACCAGGGCCTCTCAACCTCAGCACTTCTGACGTTTTAGGTTGGATAATTCTTTGTGCTGGGAGACTGTCCTGGGTACCACACGATGTTTAGCAGTGTTCTTGGACTCTAGATACCAGTAGCCACTAGATGCCAGTATTACTACCCACTGACCCATGATGATCAAAAAGAGCAACCCAGGGATCAGCCCAGCTGGCCGATGGCCTCCACTGTGAAGGTGGACAAGGGGTCCAGGAAGGTCACTCTTTCCAGTGAAGATGGAGACCTCCTCTCTTGGCCTCCAAGAACGTGGTGGGTCCCCACCTTATGCCTAAAGGGACATAAGTAACTCTGAAGCTGAGAATTGTGGCTGAAGAAAGCAGACGTGGCCCAGAAACTGTGTCCAGCACACACACCTCATTGTTGTAAGTGGTCCTCTCTTTGTTGTAGAAATGTAATGATTAGGATTGATTTCACTTTCTTTGTATTTACTCATATAACATAAATTTCCCATATGTATTTCTTCTGTAATTTTTTTAAAAACTTAAATGGAAGGACTCATACAGACGTTTAATATATCCTCAGGGGATATGGAGTCCCTAGGGGATGCAAACAGCTAATGTTTTCAGCAGTTAACCAAAAGGTTGGAGGTTTGAGTCCACCCAGAGGTACCTCAGAAAAAAAAGGCCTGGAAACCTACTTCCAAAAAACCAGCCCTTGAAAACCCTATGGAGCACTGTTCTACTCTGACACACATGGGGTAGGCATGAGTCAGAATCAACTCAGCAGCAAATGGTTTCAGGGGATATGGCGGACACACTCTAAGGTGACCCCCAATAATGTATGCCTTGCATAATCCCTTTCTTTGAATGCAAGTGGGACCTGTGACGTATATGTAGCCAACAAAACGTGACAAAGGTGATGTTATGTAACTCCCATGATTATATTATCTTATATAAGACTGCCTTAGAAGGCAAGAGCAAGAGACATTCCCCTTTGTTGGCTTTAAAGAAGGAAGCTGCCAGGTCCTGAGGGGGCCTGGGAGGGAGCTATCTGGCAAGGAATGTGCGTGGCCTCCAAGAGCTGAGTGTGGCTTTTAGCTAACAGTCAAGCATGAAAATGGGACCCCAATCTACAGCTACAAGGAATTGAATCCTGACAACAATCTGAGAAGATCATTCCCCGGTTGAGTCTCTGATAAGTCCACAGCCCTGGCTGATACCTTGACTACAGCCTAGCAATGTTAACCGCAATTTCGCGAGTTAGAGCTGCCTGCCTCAAACAGCCAATTCTTGAGACAGAGGTGAGGTGGGTAGCAAGATCTTTATTAGATATACTGGTATATGGAGACAAAGGGGAATGATCTCCTCCGAAAGTCGTCTGTCTCCCCAGCTACAGGTCACCTCCGGTTTTTAAGGGAAAAGGGGCTATAAGTTTTGGGCAGTTGTGGAATGTGCATTCTCTTTCTTCTGTTTGGTTTTGGTGGTCATATCTCACACATGTTGATCTTTTCCTGACATTATCCCATTGGCTCAGGGGTGGCTGGTGTCATCCTTTGTCCAATTTGACAGGCTTAGATCAATATCACTTGTTTTCTACAGTCCTAGAGGAAACACTGGTTAACACTTAACCATTTGGGGAGCTAACATCAGGATCTTACTTGGAGGCAGGGATGGGCTGGGGGAGGGAAAGAAGAGAAAGAAGAAAGAAGAAGGAAAAAAATTGGCCCAGGTACTGTTCAAGATATGGCTGAGTAGCCTGTTTCAGCGAGGCCCAAAGCAGAGGACCCAGCAAGGCTGTGCTCAGACTTCCGACCTATGAAACATGTGACATAATTAACGTGTGCTGTTTTAAGCTGCTAAGTTTGTGGTTGTTATGTAGCAAGAGATAACTGATACAGGCGGTTTCCACTTCTTTGAGAATGGGTGTGCCAAATAACTTCCCAAGAATTGCAGTGATCTCTGTATTAACAAATTGAACCAGTTGTCATCGAGTCGCCTCTGTGCATCAGAGCAGAATTGCTCCACAGGGTTTTCAATGGCTGAATTTTCAGAAGGAGATCACCAGGTTTTTTTTTTTTCTGAGGATCCTCCAGGTAGGCTCAAATCTCCAATCTTTCGGTTAGCAGTAGAGCAAGTTAACCATCTGCACCACCCAGGAATTCCAAATTAGGAAAATAGTGGGTTTTTAGTTATTCAAGCCCTAGTGCATCAGAACTTTTAAATACACTGAAGGGAAACCACAGCCTCTGAGAGTGGGAAGCTTGCCGGGAACTTACATGGAAGCCATGGTGGGCTACTAGTGAACTTAAACGATTTCAGAGAAGGCTGACAGCAGACAAGGCCACACTATGGCCGGCATGGACCAGCTGAAACAAAGGGCACACTGTAATCACGTCTGAACACAGACAAAAAAAAAAACAAGAACATTGTCAGAACGGTAAAGAGGGCTAAACATCCCACTATCCTGGCTAATATGAACGACTGCTATTTTTGTTATGCTTTACCAATTACAGCATTAGCCTCGCTCCACTCTTCTTACTTTCTAAAAAAAAGTAAGGATTACTAAGACCTCCAATGATAGAATTACCCCCATTTCCCGACAGCATTCAATCCTGAACAAAGCCCTATGCTCTTGAACTCTCTCCAAAATTACCAACACAATTCCAAATTCTACAAATCCCTTCCGACACAGTCTTCTTATACCCCATGGCCTTCCTTGCTGTAACTAGTCAATAGGCCCAATCTTATTCGAGAGCAGATGCATTCCTGGTATTCTTCAGGTAGTTGTTGTTTTTAGGTGCCATTGAGTCAGTTCCAACTCATAGCGACCCTGTGCACAACAGAACAAAACACTGCCCCAGGTCCTGTGCCATCTCCACAACTGTTGCTGTGCTTGAGCCCATTGTTGCAGCCACTGTGTCAATCCCTCTTGTTGAAGGGCTTCCTCTTCTTCACTGACTCTCTACTTTACCATGCATGATGTCCTTCTCCAGGGACTGATCCCTCCTGTTAATGTGTCCACTTTACGTGAGATGCAGCCTCGCCATCCTTGCTTCTAAGGAGCTTTCTGGTTGTACTTCTTCCAAGACAGATTTGTTCATTCTTTTGGCAATCCATGGTATATTCAATATTCTTTGGCAGCACCACGATCAATTCTTCTTTGGTCTTCCTTATTCATTGTCCAGCTTTCACAGGCATACAAGGTGATCGAAAACACCATGGCTTAGGACAGGCCACCTTAGTCTTCGACGTGACGTCTTTGCTTTTCAATGCTTCAAAGTGGTCTTTTGCAGCTGATTTGCCCAATGCAATGCTTCTTTTGATTTCTTGACTGCCTCTTCTATGGGTATTGATTGTGGATCCAAGTAAAATGAAGTTCTTGACAACCTCAACCTTTTCTCTGTTTATCACGATGTTGCTTATTGGTCCAGTTGTGAGGATTTTTGTTTTCTTTATGTTGAGGTGTAATCCATATAGAAGGCTGTGGTCTTTGATCTTCATCAGCAAGTGCTTCAAGTCCTCTTCACTTTTGGCAAGCAAGGTAGTGTCATCTGCATAACACAGGTTGTTCTTTAGGTAGAGGCACTGGAAATCCTATAACCAAAGTAATTTTGATGTATTTCAATATTAGGGAAAATATAAATCAAAAACTCATTTAAAAATAGCCCGTACAGGTTTTTCACAAAAGAAAAGCGATATCCAAGGCATGTTAGTAGTTACTTCATCAGCTATATATACATATATAATCTATCTCCTTAGTGTTTGCCATTACGGCTAATGTTTGGAATGATGACTCTGAAGGACTTGGAAGTCCTCAAACATCAAAGAATCATTCGAGATGGTATACTATAAGGCAGGCAACTGCAATAGTGCCTTTGAAAGATGTCTTAGTCAGCTAGAGCTGCTATAACAGAAATACCACAAGTGGGTGGCTTTAACAAACAGAAATTTATTTTCTCACTGTTTAGGAACCTAGAAGTCCGAATTCAGGGTGTTAGTTCTCGGGGAAGGCTTTCTCTCTCTGTCAGCTCTGGCGGAAGGTTCTTTTCCCTTCTGAGCTTCTGCCCCTGGGCAGTCTTCATTGGGCTTGGCATCTCTTCCCCCATCTCTGCTTGCTAGCTTGTGTTTAATCTCTTTTATAACTCAGAATAGATTGACTCAAGATATACCTTACACTAATCCCATCTCATTAACATAACAAAGACAACCTATTCCCAAATAGGATTATAACCACACGCATTAAAAAAAATGCCATCAACTCCAACTCATGCAAAAACAACGCAAACCCACTGCCGTCAAGTCAATTCCGACTCATAGCGACCCTATCAGACAGAGGAGTAGAACTGCCCCGTAGAGTTTCCAAGGTGCGCCTGGCAGATTTGAACTGCTGACTTTTTTGGTTAGCAGCCATAGAATTTAACCACTACGCCACCAGGGTTTCCCTCTAACTCACAGCGACCCTATAAGACAGAGTAGAACTGCTCCATAGACTTTCCAAGGGGCAGCTGGTGGACTCAAACTGCCAACATTTTGGTTAGCAGCCATACCTCTTAACCACTGTGCCACCAGGGCTCCAACCACAGGCATAGAAGTCAGGATTTACAATACATATTTTGGGGCGGGGGGGACAAAGTTCAATCCACAACAAAAGATTCTGAAGCAGAAAAGGAGGGAGGGAGTTTCATCATGACTATCAATTGCCCAAACATTTTGGTCAATTAGGAATCTGCTGTACTAAACAGGAACGGTGGAGGGGTTTCAGCATGCACTCAACCTGCCATTTCCCACCTAAATTCTCTAACAAGGTAATTGACTGTACCCTATTCTGCTGCAAAAGGGGCTCTCAGTTGCTGGTTTGGGGTGGGAGGGCCTCTGGAACTCCCCCTGAACACTCACCAAAGGATCATACATTCCAATGATGCCCCTGGAGGCCAGGCCCCCCCCCCCACCCCGAGCCAGTTCATCCTAAGGCCAGTGGTTCCCAGGCTGCAGTGGATACCTGTCCCTACCCTGCCAAGCTTTTGCCACCTCTCAGCTGTTAGAACTCTGGGCACCCACCCCATTCCAGCTGCCAAAACTTCTGCTGTTCTTTCCCTCCACTCCCCACCCAGCCATGACCTGCTCACCTCCTGCTGTCCGCCATTGTCTCGTGTCTGCGTTGCAGGCAAGAAGCCCCGGCTGCTTGAAGTTAAGGATCTCAGGGTGGGTGGAGAGGCTATGCTGGATTTTCCAGGAGGGTGTTAAATGTAATCTCGTGTCTTTGTAAGAGAGAGGCAGAGGGATATTTGATGAAAAGGGGAAGGCAACGTGAGGACAGAAGCAGAGATTGCAGTGGAGGAAGGGGCCACAAGCCAAGGAACATAGACAGCTGCTTGCTGTTGCCGTTGTTGGGGGCTGTCGAGTAGATTCTGACGCACAGTGACCCCATGTGACAGAAAAGAGCTTCCCCATAGGGCTTTCCAGGTTGTAGTCTTTATGGAAGCGGATCGCCAGGGGAAGTTTCTAACATCAGCAGTGAAGTTACTTGCAACTTTTACCTTCCTGGGCAAGAATTTCCTGGGGTAGAAGAGCCAGGTTGATTAAGACAGTGGAATAGTGAATTGGTGTGAATTATGCAGTAAGCTAGGTGGGTATAGATGTTTTTGGTTCTCAATCCTCAGCCCACCCAAAATTCCATGAATGAATCAGAGTAAAGCAGCTCATGCTGGGGGAGGTGGGGAGGGGCAAGTCTCTGGCCTCAGGTCAGCCCCCACTTCATAGAAAACCTAGAAGTCACGCCCAGAAACTGAGACAGTCACACCAATCGCAGGGACAAGAGTGGGGGGCAGGGCATCCTCCAAGTCATTTACAAGGAAGGCAGCTGTCTCCCAGCTAAGCATTATCTCCACGAGATTCCCAAACCCACACCCTGGATGGTTTCCAAGGGTGTGTTCCAATGAGAAAATGTGGAAAGGGACAGGCTAAGGGCAGAGGATTCCATAAGTGACGTCCATATGTGCTGCAGGGAACAGCCTGGGGCTCTGGTCTTCGAACCCACTAGCCGTGTCAGAACAGCCTCCTGCTTCAGGAGAGCGGTTGTGCCTGCAGAATTCCGGATGCAGGCCAAGTGCCAAGTGGGAGCCTTCCATCTTCTTCATTTAGAAAACAGGGACAGTGGCCCTTGCATGCAATGGAGTTTTATTCAGCCGTAGAGAGAAATGCAGTTCTGATACATGCTATGACGTAGGAGCCCAGAAAACAATTACGTTAACTGCAGTCAGACACGGACGCGCAAGTACTGCATGAGCCCACGTGTCAAATATCTAGGCTAGAAAAATGCATAGAGGCCGAAAGTAGGCTACAGGCAACCAGGGGTTGGGGGGATGGGGGTTATTGCTTAGGGCGTACCAAGTTCCTGTTTGGGGTGATGAGACACTTTGGGAAAGAGGTGCAGGGATGGTTACACACATGGTGTATGAGATGAATGTCACTGAATTGTACACAGCAAAACGATTAAAATGGAAAAATTTTCATACATATCTTACCACAGTAAGATGAAAAAACAAACTAAAATGAAACAAAGACAGCATTTTGTTCACCACACAGACCCTGCTTCCAATGACAGCCCAGCCTGTGGCAAAGGAGCCAGGAGCAGTTAACAAGTGCTGACTATCTGAACTTGACGTGTGTTTACATTTTAGTACCTATCACTTATCGGAAGGAACCTGTGTGGCTCAGCTGCTAACCTAAAGTCTGGCAGTTCGAACCTACACAGCAGCTATGTGGAAGAAAGTCCTGGCTACCTGCTTTTATAAAGACCACCTGTTGCCGATGAGCAGATTCTGACGCACAGTGGCTCTACAGGACAGAGTAGAACTGCTCTATAGGGTTTACAAGGCTGTGATCATCATGGAAGCAGACTGCCCCATCTTTCTCCCCGCAGAACAGCTGGTGGGCTCCAATCGCCAACCTTTTGTTTAGCAGCTGAGCACCTAACCACTAGACCACCAGGATGCCTTTTTGTAAAGATTACAGCCTAAGAAACCCTATGAAGCAGTTCTTCTAAAATACATGGAATCGGTATGAGCCTACTGTACGGCAGCTAACGACATCACTTTCTGAGACAGTCAGGTTATCAAGTTACATATGGGAATAACTTGGCACAAAGAAACATCTTGTCACTCTCTGTGGTTGTTGTTAGTTGTCCTTTGCCAAAGCTGTTCCCTCTCCCAGGAATGCCTGATCTCTAATGGCTCTCTTCTTGGAAAAATCACTTCTAAACCCCTGCTTGGAATCCAAGACTCATCTGTGTGAAGTCTTCCTGGAGATCCCACGGCAACCATGTTCCTAGCCTGCCCTGCCCGTCTGCTACTCTGACATCCTGTCAGCAGAGGGCATCCTAACTCTCCGAGGGTGTCGCCCACCCAGGATGTGAACACTTGACAGGAACTGTGTCTCCTTCCATTTCTGCATCCACAGAGCAGTGCTTGGCCTGGGGTGGGCTCTCAGGCCACAGAGATTCAGGGACTTAAGGTGGAGCAGGGACACAGAGATTCCTGCAGAACCCTTACTTCCATAGGGAGGTGTTTACACAAGGAGATCAGGCATTCCTCTCCTGCAACACACAGGACTTCATCAAGCTCTGGTGGCACAGTGGCTCAGAGCTCAGCTGCTAACCAAAAGGTCTGCAGTTCGAATCTACCAGCTGCTTCTTGGAAACCCTATGAGACAGTTCTACTGTGTCCCATAGGGTCACTATGAGTAGGAATTGACTCCACAGGAATGGGTTTGGTTCCGGTTTAGTGGTAAATAGGAAATTCCCTTCCGATAGAAGAGGAAAAACTTTTAGATAATTGAATTGAGAACATAAACTCAGCCAGGAACAAGGCCTTTTTTTTTTTTTTTTCTTTGCTAAATCAGCACCTCTTGGTTCAAGGATAATAGATCATGTTTGTTGAGTTTAAAATGTATTGGATGGCGTTAGCTTTTCTCAAATTTTAGACGCATGACTAAAACGTGCTTCATAAAGAGAATCGCACTGCCTCTTCGTGTTGCTCTTTTATCAGTCCAAAACCAGGTGCTTTACGTGTAACGACTGCACTTTGCAGGATTCCTGGTGAGCGACTCAGCACTGACCCTCACTTTACGGGCAGAAGATACGAAACACAAGTGAACGAAACATCTCCAGGCACACAACAGATGCACAACAGAGCTGCTATCAGAACTTGAAGTATTTGACCCACCCTCCAGGCTTGAGTGAGTGAGCTGTCCTTCCCCATCCTTCCCAGGTGCTCACCTCAAACAATTATGGATTAAAACCTGTTTGGTGAATGGACTTGTAATACACTTTGAAAGACGCAGTGGTAACACGTGGCCCTAAGGATTGAAGCCCTGGGTATTAACTGGTGCAGAGTGGCTCAGGAAAAAAACAAAACAAAAACACAAGAGATAGCTCAAGGCAGTATGAGGCTAAGTCCATGACTCAACTGTATTCTAAATCCTGTAGGAGTTAATAAGGAGCCCTGAAGTTGCAGCAGTTACAGAGCTTGGCTGCTAACCAAAAGACGGGTAGTTTGAACCCACCCAGCAGCTCCTCATGAGAAAGGCCCAGCAATCTGCTCCCATAAAGATTACAGCTTAGAAAACCTTATGGGGCAGTTCTACTTTGTCTTACAGGGCTGCTGTGAGTCAAAATCAACTCCAAAGCACCCAACAAGGAATTAATAAAAAAAACAAAAAGCCAAACCCTTTGCCAGTGAGTTGATTCTGACTCATAATGACCCTATAGGACAGAGTAGAACTGCCCCATAGGGTTTCCAAGGAGCACCTGGTGGACTCCAACTGCCGACCTTTCAGCTAGCAGCCATAGCTCTTAACCACTACGCCACCAGAGTTTCCATAAGGAGTTAATAGGCTATGGTAGTTATTATGAGTTAGATAAATCAGGGAACTTTTCATGGAAGAGGTGGGACTTGGCAATCAAAGGTGGCAGGATTTGGATAGATGTGGATATGAACAACCCACTCGAGAAGACAAAGTAAAGTATGATAATAACATGTGCAAAGAGCTGGTGATGGAAAACCAAAAGGGAAGAACACGCTCGGTGTTTCTCAAGCTAAAAGAATTGAAGAAAAAATTCAAGCCTCGAGTTGTAATAGTAAAGGATTCTATGCAGAAAATATTAAATGACGCAGGAAGCATCAAAAGAAGATGGAAGGAGTACACAGAGTCATTATACCAAAAAGAATTAGTCAATGTTCAACCATTTCAAAAGGTTGCATATGATCAGGAACCAATGGTATTGAAGGAAGAAGTCCAAGCTGCTCCGAAGGCATTGGCGGAAAACAAGGCTCCAGGAATTGACGGAATATCAACTGAGGTGTTTCAACAAATGGATGCAGCACTGGAGGTGCTCACTTGTCTATGCCAAGAAATATGGAAGACAGCTTCCTGGCCAACAGACTGGAAGAAATCCATATTTATGCCTATTCCCAAGAAAGGTGATCCAACCAAATGTGGAAATTATAGAACAATATCATTAATATCACACACAAGTAAAATTTTGCTGAAGATCATTCAAAAACAGCTGCAGCAGTATATCGACAGAGAACTGCCAGAAATTCAGGCTGGTTTCAGAAGAGGACATGGAACCAGGGATATCATTGGTGATGTCAGAGGGATCCTGGCTGAAAGCAGAGAATATCAGAAGGATGTTTACCTGTGTTTTATTGACTATGTAAAGGCATTATTTATTTATTTTTATTTTTTAAAGGCATTCAACTGTGTGGATCATAACAAATTGTGGATAATATTGTGAAGAATGGGAATTCCAGAACACTTAACTTTGCTCATGAGAAACCTTTACATAGACCAAGAGGCAGTTATTCTGACAGAACAAGGGGATACTGATTGGTTTAAAATCAGGAAAGGTGTGTGTCAGGGTTGTATTCTTTCACTATACCTATTCAATCTGTAAGCTGAGCAAATAATGGACTATATGAAGAAGAACAGGGCATCAGGTTTGGAGGAAGACTCATTAACACCCTGCGTTATGCAGATGACACAACCTTGCTTGCTGAAAGTGAAGAGGACTTGAAGCACTTACTAATGAAGATCAAAGACCACACCATTCAGTATGGATTGCACCTCAACATAAAGAAAACAAAAATCCTCACAACTGGACCAATGAGCAACATCATGATAAATGGAGAAAAGATTGAAGTTGTCAAGGATTTCATTTTACTTGGATTCACAATCAACAGCCATGGAAGAAGCAGTCAAGAAATCAAAAGACGGATTGCATTGGGCAAATCTGCTGCAAAAGACCTCTTTAAAGTGTTGAAGAGCAAAGATGTCACCCTGAAGACTAAGGTGCACCTGACCCAAGCCATGGTATTTTCAATCACATCATATGCATGTGAAAGCTGGACAATGAATAAGGAAGACCAAAGAAGAATTGACGCCTTTGAAACGTGGTGTTGACGAAGAATATTGAATATACCATGGACTGCCAGAAGAATGAAGAAATTTGTCTTAGAAGTACAACCAGAATGCTCCTTAGAAGCAAGGATGCTTCTTACTGCATCTTACATACTTTGGACATGTTGTCAGGAGGGACCAGTTCCTGGAGAAGGACATCATGCTTCACCACGTATAGGGTCAGCAGAAAAAAGGAAGACCCTCAATGAGGTGGATTCACACAGCGGCTGCAACAATGATCTCAGGCAAAACAATGACTGTAAAGATGACACAGGACCGGGCAGTGTTTCATTCTGTTGTGCATAGGGTCGCTATGACTGGGAGCTGACTCGACTGCATCTAACAACAACAACAGATATGAACAGCCGACACTCTCCATGAGGGAGATATTTGAAGGCTCGAGGTAACATGATCTGAGGCATGTTTGGGAGACTGAGGGTTGGTTTAACGTACCAATTGGTAATAAAATGCAAAAGATATGGTGGAAATATGGGTGAGGATCTTAATCCCACTCCAGGGCATTCAGACTTTGTCCCTTAATGACAGTACTTTGGACAAGGGAATAACTTGTTTTGTTGTTGTTTGTTTGTTTTAAAAGGCTGCTTTAATCACTGACAGTGCTATGAAGGATGGAGGGGATGAGATGAGTTTGAGGCCACAACCTTAGCTAATAGCCTATTGCTGGGTACCCACATGCAGGGATGGAACCTGCCTAAACTAAGTGGGTGGTAGTGTGGATAAGAAGGAAGAAAAGGCAACCAGAGAGTATGAAGAAAAAAGTGAACTGAGCGTTGGCAGAAGAATGATGTATCACTGGCTGGCATAAGGAAAACAGGTGGGGACCAGTCTGGGGAAGAATATCAAGGACTCGGATTCAGTCTGTGTTTCTCCTTCCAAAGCAATGGAAGATGGTGCACCAGGCCAGATCCAGACCAAACAGCAAGAAACAGGAGTTGCTAGCTCTTTTCAACAGAAAGGGATTGAACATAGGGGATTAGGTGCTCAAAACAGGACCCAAGGGCTATAGGAGTGGGTTGTGCACTGGGCCTCCAAGTCAACCCTGGAGAGCCTTTGCTTGAAGGGCTGTTGTTTCTCCTACAATGAGGAAGATGAGGAATCATGAGGCCTATTGGATGAGAACACAGGGAGACACAGAGAAGCTGCTGTAATCCATCATGAATATTTATTAACTGTGCAGACAGTGTCTATCTGATCTTCAGAGACATATGCCTTAGCTGCAATCCGGGAACCTGGAAGCTACCTCCTCTCTTGCCTCTCAAACTGTGGGAGGTGACAGTGGGACATGCTACAGTGATCATCCCCTTAGGAATAAAGGTACCTACTGGCCACCCAAAGGGTGTTATGGATTGAACGGTGACCCCCAAAATAGCTACTGAAACTCTGGCCCCTGTACCTGTAAGTATGATCCTGTTTGGAAATAGGGTTTTCTCTCTTCTGTTAATTAGGTCATACCTGAGTAGGTGGGTTTTCACTCTAACTACCGTTACATAAAGAGCAAAATGGATGCAGAGACACAGGGAGAACAGGAAGAAGACCACAGAGACAGATGCATCTACAAGGGTTGCCAGAACTTACTAGAAGCTGAAAGAGCCAAAGAAGAACCTTCCTCCAGAGTCATGCTCTGAATTTGGAGTTTTAGCCTCCTGAACTGTGAGGAAACAAATTTCTCTTCTTTAAAGCCAGCCACGTGCGGTATTTGTGTTACAGCGATCCTAGGAAGCTAAGATAGGCCATTCTTCTGTCCTTTCCAGAAAGTGGGAACCAGAAGTGGGGAGGAATGGTCACGTCAAGTCCACCTTAACAGCCACCTGTGTGATATGATACCCAGCATCTGTTCTTCTACCTTCGAGTAGTAGCACCCTATACCACCTCGGTCTCTAGCCCTCACCAACACGGCCCAGAGGACAGGGTGGAAGGGGAGTTGGCTGTTGAGTAGGACATTTGACCCAGGCCTAAGCTTCTCCCAGCCACAAACATTGGTTCAAGTGTGAGCACCTGACCTAGGTGAGCCAAGCAAAGTGAAATGCAGGATTTGCATTTGCTAGTAGCAGGAATGTACCTGGGTAATGCAAACGTTTAATGTGCTTAGCTGCTAACCAAAAGGTTGGAGTTCAAGTCTACCCAGAAGTGCCTGGGAAGAAAGGCTTGGGGATCTAATTCTGAAAAATCAGCCACTCAGAACCCTAGAGAGCATGGTTCTACTCTGACACATGGGGTCGCCATGTAAAGGCGTTGGCATGACTGCAACCGGTACTGGCTCAGTAGCAGGGACAGACACTCTCATTCCTATTGAGTGAGAATCCAGAGAGTGCAGACAGAGGAGCTGCTGTAATCCATCATGGGTACTTGTTAACTACAAAGAGAATGTCTGTCTGGTCATTGACACAGACCTAAAAGGTCAGACCCACTAAGGACTATGTCCATCCAGTTATATGAGTCAATGACTTCCTTTAAAATAATGTTAGGGTGTTCCTGACAGTCGAATCACTTCTAAGTGATGTTGTTACTTGGCCTCAGCAGAAACTCAGATAACTTTGTACAATTGAAAGCTCCCGTGATTGAAAATTAGACCAAAGACTACTGGACCACAACTACAACAGCCTCTACCAGACTGGCTACCACCACCAACTGCTCTGACAGGGGTCACAACAGAGGGTCTCTGCAGAGCTGGCGAAAAATGTAGAACAAAATTCTAACTCACAAAGAAAAGAAAAAAAAAAACATCAGACATACTGGCCTGATAGACCTGGAGAAACCCTGAGAGTACAGCCCCCAGATACACTTGTAACTCAGTACCGAAGTCACTCCTGAGGTTCACCCTTCAGCCGGAGATTAGACAGGCTCATAAAACAAAATGAGACTAAATGAGCACATCAGCCCAGGGGCAAGGATGAGAAGGCAGGAGGGGATGGGAAAGCAGGACAAATGGAAATGCGGAACCCAAAGTCAAAAAAGGGAGAGTGTTGACACGTCACCAGGTTGGCAACCAAGGTCACAAAACAGTGTGTATACTATTTAATGAGAAAATAATTTGCTCTGTAAACCTTCATCTAAAGCACAATTTTAAAAAATTCCCATGATTTTTTATATTTTTTTAAAAGAAAAAGGAAGCACCATCCCTTGCCCTTCCTTCTTCCCTTCCACATACTTTCTGAATGCTTCAGCTCATTCGTGAAAGCAAGGATACATCTGAGGACTTGAAGTGTGTACTTTTAGAGCTTGATTGGGATGTGATCTGCCTTCCCAAAAGTCCTCATTGATCTTTTTTTCTGAAATTTCGAAAAGATTTCTCACCTGTGCTTACACAGGTATTTAAATATTGTCACAACATAGTAAAGTCCCCAGCCTGTTGACAGAAATTGAGAATGTCACACCTAATTCAACAGAACACATCTAGAGACATATGGAGTTCATATTTCCTATCTTTTTTTCTCAACGAAGAATATAAAGCAAAGACTTTTTTTTTCACTGATACATGTTGAATGGGTGTAAAAGACTCAGAGCTTCCAAAACATGTCTGAAATGTATTGCTAAAGTTTTTGGCACCATTTTTATTTCTATCAGAGCTTGGGGATGAGGCTCCAAGGACATTGCTGGCCAAAGGTGTTTGGTATCACTTCATCTAAAATTCAAACAATTGTCAGGTGTTTATTCTAGATGAAAGATACGCTTCTTTCCTTGGCAATAACTTACTGCCTTGATAAATTACAGTTGTTGTTGTCAGCCTGAGTCTTGGTGACCCCACGCACAATGGAACGAAATGCCGCCTGGTCCTGCACCATCGCCGTGATCAGTTGCAGACAGGACTGTTGTGACCTGTAGGGTGTTTACTGGCTGACTTCCAGAACTAGTTCACCAGGACTTCCTTCCCCGTGTGTCTCAGAATGGAAGCTCCACCGAAACCTGTCCGGCACCATAACAACAAGCAAGCCTCCACTGACGGATGGTGGCTGTGCGAGAGATGCATCGGCCAGGAATCGAAAGCCCGGGTCTCCCACGTGGACTACCACTGCCCCCATAAATTACAGAATGTACCTTATTCTCATGGTCTTAGCCTAAAACAACCCTGATACCCTATGTGAACCATCAGTTTCTGAAACAAGGAACTTTTAAGAATCTTAAAAGCTTCTTAAGGTCACTAAGAAACTCAATAGTTGTCACTACTTTTCGAAAGCTTTTCATCACTCTGGGGTCCAGACAATTTCATTGTGTTATCCTTTGCTGTTAAATCCAGAGAGAAAGTAAACAAGCTCTTTTAAATTACAAACATACATCTTTGAAACAACACATTGGTGATCTCCTGTCTAGAGCTGTTTCTTCTTTCAGAACTTGGGAAATGACACCTCCTGTACTCTCACCCTTTTGTGGCTCAAGCCAGAATTCCCAGAATCCCTGACCCAGGAGCCCACCTTGTCAACACTAATGACATTTGTCTACACCCCATCCATTTCCATTCTTGCCCCATTGCTGCCACTCGGCCATGCCCCATCCTCTGTTCCCTATACCATGCAGTGTCCCCATAACCGATCTCTTAGCTCCTTCCTCCGTGTCATGGATTGGATCTGTGTCGGAATCCTAGCCCCTACGCCTGCGGAGAGCCCTGGTGGCATAATAGTAAAAGAGGTTGACTGCTAACTGAAAGGTCAGAGGTTCGAACCCACCAGCCGCTTCAAGGGAGAAAGATGTGGCAGTCTGCTTCCATAAAGATTACAGCCTAGGAAACCCTACGGGGCAGTTCTACTCTGTCCTATAGGGTCGCTATGAGTTGGAATTGACTTGACAGCAATGGGTATATCTGTGGATGTGATCCTGTTTGTAAATAGTTTTCTCTGTTATATCAATTAAAGCGTACCCAAGTAGGGTGGGCCCTAAATCTAATCACGTCGGGAGGTATAAAAATAACAGATTAGATACCAAAACACACACATGATGTAGACAGACACCACGTGAGGATCACCAAAAAACCACGGAACTCCCAGGACTATCCATAAGGAAAGAATTGACACAGACAAGACCCTGATTTGGACTTCAAGCCTCCAGATGTATGAAACAGTAAATTTAAAGGCACCCACTTGTGGTATTTGTGTTACAGCAGCACTGGAGGGAAGTGAGGCACTCTGTCTTCTCTTGGCTTGTTTCCATATGACAGTCAGAGTGAAAACTTTTAAATTTAATTCAGATAATGTCACTCCCTTTCTTAAAACTCTTCAGTGGCTTCCTGTTGTGCTTAAAATAAAATCTAAAGCAATTCTACCATGGTTTACTAGACCCTACAAGATCTGGGCTGTGTGTGCCTCTCAACTCGATTCACAAAACCAGTGGCCACACTCACCACGCTCCAGCTCTGGGGTCCCTCTTGATGCTTTGACCCGCCAAATTCACTCCTGACTCGGAGCCTTTCCATCATCATTCCCACTGCCTGCAACATTTGCTTTTGGTTTTTAACCTTGCTGGGTTATATACTTTTATGGTGATATCAGCTCAAACATTTATTTATGTGCTCATTCATTGATTCTTCCAACAAGTATTTGTAGAATGCCTGCCACCTGTGTAGCCAGACCTAGGTGCTGGGGTCATGGCTGTAAAGTTCAGTGATAGAATTCTCGCTTCCATGCAGGAGACCTGGGTCTGAAAACTGGGTAATGCACCTTGGCACACCCACCACCTGTCTCTCAGTAAGTTGCTATGATGCCGAACAGGTCTCAGCAGAGCTTCCAGACTAAGATGGGCCAGGAGGAAAGAGATAAAGATCTACTTCTGAAAATCAGCCAGTGAAAACCCTACGGATCACAACGGTCTGATCTGAAGCCAGTCATGGGAATGGCGTAGGGTTGGGCAGCATTTAGTTCCATTGTGTGTAACAGTGCCAGAGTAGGAGGCTGACTCCATGGAACATCTATTCTGGGAAGGGAGGCAGCCAACAAGCACACAGATAATGTCAGGTGGTGAAGTGAGGCGAGGGTTGACAGAAATGGCTGTGTTGAATAGGCTTATCCAGCAGGCTCCTCTGATGAGGTAGTGTTGAAGCAGAGCCATGCACAAGGTGAGGGAGAGACCAACAGGTGTCAGAAGAGCATTCTGAGCATGAAAGAGCAAACACTGAGACCTTGATGAAGGAGTGCCTGCCTTTGAAGGAACAGGGAGAAGATGACTCAACTGGCTTTAAGGGAGGAGGGAAGGGGTGGGGATGAGAACAGAGAGAGAGCATGACTTGCAAGATTACGATTGTATTCCTTCCTGAACCGTGGAGGGATCTGATTTGACTTACTGTTTGAAAACATCATTTGGACTGAACTGTGGGGATAGACTTTGGGGGGCCTGGTGGGCACCAATTTTTGTCAGAGATCTTTCTCTAGTCTCTTATTCTCTCTGAAGATTGACAGCCTGCTGAGACTCTGCCCACTGCTGCCGATCTCAGACCCTAGCCACAAGGGACCTCCAGCAAGTTTGAGCCATAGTCAAGCCTTCCTCCCAAGACCACTTGTTAAAGGTAAACGCCTTAAGTCTAAAGATTTGTACTCTAAACTTTGAACTAACATTGCAATTGTTAATTCCGATTTTCCAGTTTTAAATGAATGTTGTGAGGTCTTAATTGCCTGCCTTGCCATGACTGTTGTTGCCATTTGTGAGGTGCTGTCAAGTTGATTCTGACTCACAGGGACCCTATGTACGACAGAAGAAAACACTGCCCAGTCTTACACCATCCTCACAATCATTGCTATGCTGGAGTCCATTGTTGTAGCCACTGTGTCAATCCATCTTGTTGAGGGTCTTCCTCTTTTTTGCTGACCCTCTGCTTTACCAAGTATGATATCCTTCTCCAGGGACTGGTCCCTCCTGATAACATGTCCAAAGTATGTGAGACAAAGTCTCACCATCCTTGCATCTAAGAAGCATTCTGGCTGTATTTCTTTCAAGACAGATTTGTTCTTTCTTCTGGCAGCCTATGCTATATTCAATATTCTTTGCCAATACCATAATTCAAATGCATTAATTCTCATTTAGTCTTCTTTATTCATTGTCCAGCTTTCACATGCATATGAGGCTATTGAAAATATCATGGCTTGGGTCAGGTGCACTTTGGTCCTCAAAGTGACATCTTTGATTTCTAACACTTTTGCAGTAAATTTACATTATGCAGCAATTGATTTCTTGACTGCTGCCTCCATGTGCATTGGTTGTGGATCCAAATAAAATGAAATCCTTGACAACTTCAATCTTTTCTCCATTTATCATGATGTTGCGTTTTGTTCCAGTTGTGAGAATTCTTGTTGTTAATGATGCTTCTTCCAATCCTGATACCACATTTTTCTTCATATAGTCCAATTTCTTAGATTATTGGCTCAGCATACAGACTGAATACATATGGTGAAATGATATAATCCTGTTGCATAGCTTTTTTAATTTTAAACTACACAGTATCCCCTTGTTCTGTTTGAATGATTGCTTCTTGGAATACGTACAGGTTCCTCATGAGCACAATTAAGTGTTCTGGAATTCCCATTTTTCACATTGTTACCCATAATTTGTTAGGAACCACACAGTTGAATTCCTTTGCACAGTCAACAAAACACAGGGAAACATCTTTCTGGTATTCTCTGTTTTAGGTCGAGTTCTACCTTACATTAGTACTGATACACTTTGTTCCATGTCTTCTGAATCTGGTATACTGCTGCAACCACTTTTGAATTATCTTCAGCAAAACTCTACTTTGCATGCGATAGTAATGGTATTGTTCAATAATTTCTGCATTCTGTTGGATCACTTTTCTTTAGAATGGGCACAAATATGGATCTCTTCCACTCAGTTGGCCAGGTAGCCATCTTCCAAATTTCTTGGCATAGATAAGTAAGCGTTTCCAGTGCTGCATCCATTTGTTGAAACATCGCAATTGGTATTCGGTCAATTCCTGGAGCCTTGTTTTTTGTCAATGCCTTCGGCGAAGCTTGGATGTGTTCCTTCAATACCACCA
The DNA here is from genome assembly GCF_024166365.1 of Elephas maximus indicus. NCBI lineage: Eukaryota > Metazoa > Chordata > Mammalia > Proboscidea > Elephantidae > Elephas > Elephas maximus. Next base: position 6,893,778 of record NC_064820.1, on the reverse strand, counting down.
GCTCTTCGTCATATGCTACCTTCTGAAATGGTTGAACACTGACCAATTCTTTTTGGTACAGTGGCTCTGTGCATTCTTTCCATCTTCTTTTGATGCTTCTTGTGTCATTCAATATTTTCCCCATGGAAACCTTTAATATTGCAACTCAAGGCTTGAATTTTTTCTTTAGTTCTTTCAGCTTGAGAAATGCCAAGCATGTTCTTCTCATTTGACTTGCTAACTCCAGGTCTTTGCACATTTCATAATACTTTACTTTGTCTTCTCAATCTACACTTTGAAATCTTCTGTTCAACCCTTTTACTTCATCATTTCTTCCATTCACTTTAGCTACTCTATGTTCAAAAGCAAGTTTCAGAGTGTCTTCTGACATCTATTTTTATCTTTTCTTTCTTTCCTGTCTTTTTAATGACCTTTTGTTTCTTCATGTATGATGTCCTTGATGTCATTCCATGACTTGTCTGTTCTTTGGTCATTAGTGTTCAATGTGTCACATCTATTCTTGAGACAGTCTCCAATGGGATATACTGAAGGTCATACTTTGGCTCTCACGGGCTTGTTTTAATTTTCTTCAACTCGAACTTGTATATGAACAATTGATGGTCTGCTCTGCAGTCAGCCCCTGGCCTTGTTCTGACTGATAACACTAAGCTTCTCCATTGTCTTTTTCCACCGATGTAGTTGATTTGATTCCGTGTATTCCTTCTGGTGAGGTCCACGTGTATAGTTACCATTTATGTTGTTGAAAAAAGGTATTTCCAATGAATAAGTGGTTGGTCTTGCAAAATTCTATCACGTGATCTCAGGTGTTGTTTCTCTTACCAATGCCATATTTTGCAAATACTGACCCTTCTTCTTTGTCTCCAACTTCAGCATTCCAATCACCAGTAATTGTCGATGCATCTTGATTGTATGTTTGATCAATTTCAGGCTGTAGAAGTTGGTAAAAACTTCAATTTCTTCATCTTTGGCTTTAGTGGTCGGTGTGTAAATTTGAATAATCGTATTAATTGGTCTTCCTTATAGACTTGTGGATATTATCCTATTACTGACAGCATTGTACTTCAGGAGAGATCTTGCAATGTTCTTTTTGATGACGAATGTGACATCATTCCTCTTCAATTCGTCATTCCGGGAATAGTAGACCATATGATTGCCTGATTCAAATGGCCAATACCAGTCCATTTTAGCTCATTTGGATATGCCTAGGATGTTGATCTTTAAGGATTCCATTTCAATTATCCTAGATTTATACTTTGTACATTCCACATTCTAATTATTAATGGATGTTTGTAGCTGTTTCTTCTCATTTCGAGTCGTGCCACATCAGAAAATGAAGGTTCCGAAAGCTTTACTCCATCCACGTCATTAAGCTTGACTCTACTTTGAGGAGGCAGCTCTTCCCCAGTGCCTTCCAACCTGAGAGCCTCGACTTCCAGCACTATATCAGACAACGTCCTGCTGCTATTCATTAGGTTTTCACTGGCCATAGCTACCTTGGCAATAAACTAAATGAGTTTAGCATGATAAATCTGAGTATTTATTCATTTTCTAAGATAGAATCCCACAGGACAGTGGGAGAGAACGATGGTGGAGCTAGTGTGCATAAGGAGAAGTGGAAGGGCTGCATTTGTTTAACTGTCCAGATGACCAGCTCTCCTGATGGCCAGGTGTCAGGGAGCAGCGTGTGTGGAGAATAGAGTTACTGTTAACTGAGGTGGAGGAGCTCTGGGAGAAGCAAGTGTGGGGGATTACAAGCTGGAGTTTAACTTGGACATGCTTAGTTTAAGCTGCCTCTCTTACCTCTGAGTGGAGAGGGCAGGTAGGCGGGTGGAATCTAGGCCAGCGGGTCAGCCTGGGTTGCATCAGATGGTGTTTCGAGCCCATTGCCTAGGGAGTGAGTGTTGACTGGGAAGAGAAGGCCTGAGGACAGATGTCCAGAGCCCACCCACAGTTAGAGGTCCAACATGAGAGATGGAGAAGGAGCTCGTGTAGGTGGGAGAAGCATCCAGTGAGAAGGTGCTCCGAGGCTCAGGGAAGACATGGGGCCAAGAAGGAACAGGTGTCAGTGGAGTCCGATACTACTTAAGTTGTGTAAGGGAGGAACTCAAGGCAGTGATGCTCACCCAGCATCTTTAAGGAATTCCTCCTTTGACTCCACCCTTCCCCTTCCAGCCATTGAGAAAATTAAAGAAGCAACTACCCTAACTGGGGGCGATTTTGCCCCACATCCCAGGGACATTTGCCAGTGTCTGGGGAGTCTTACTGTCACAAGGTATCGTTATGTAGTGGGTGGAGGCCAGGATGCTGCTTAGCGTCTGACAGTGCACAGGACGCCTGCCCCCCACCACAAGGCATCATGAGCCCCAGATGTCCGCAGTACCATGGTGGAGGAACTCTGGTACAGCGCACCAGTGTGCAGTGTGTGACCACTGACCTGAGTCCTTCAGAGACCCACTTCAGGGCAGCCACCATTCCAGGTCCTGCTAACCCACCCCTGTGGCCAAACTCACAAATTTGGGAAAATATTTCCTTGGATGGGACTGAAGGCACCATTGAGCCATTTTGTGCAAAATCCTGAACAGGATTCACCAGACTTACATTTAATAACCTTAAAAAGCTGATGGTGAAGTCGTGTTGAGTGCAAATGCTGGTGTGGGAGATGTTTTGGTTAAATTAGCAAAGATAGTGCCTTTCGGATTGCAGTAGAGCAGTAATTCTAAGAGAGGGATCCAGGAATCAGTAGGCATCACAGGAACAGAAATTCTCTGCACAGTCGGTCCTCCTCAGAGTGTGAGGATGTAAGACACAGCAGCAGAGGCCGAGGGAACCAAACCTATTTTGCTTGGTGAGCACAGAAGCTGAAGAGGCTGGGGTGGAACTGCCCCAAGAAGAGGCGATAAAGGACACAAATTATTCAGTCTCAGAAAAATAGTAGAACCAGGCAGGGTTTGAAGCTGTGTGAACATTGGGCTAGATGTTTGCAGAATGCTTTGAATATCTGGCAGATCTAATGGGGTGGTGGGGAGCGGGGGGCGAGGGATGGGAACTGAGCACATTGGTATGATTTTCAAGGCCTGCGAGAAGGCTGGAGAGGCGAACAGGAGAAGGGAGGATGGTTCACCTGGGCCATGTCAATGCTTGTTCCTGCCCGTGGTTTCGATTCTTGTTAGTAGAACAATGAAGCTCATCTAAAACGAGCTGCTTCCGCTGACAACTGTTAGGTTGAACCTCCCTAAAAGAATCAGCAGATCAGATTTAACACCTCTACGAGGTGCCAATGAACCCACCTTATCCTGAAGCTGTCCTAGAGTCCCCAGGGACTCGTCTCAAAGCTCTCAGTCCTGCCCCTGTCCCCACTGTGCTGGAGCCCAACCTCATGGCCTTGAGGTGGCAACAATGAGACTATTTGTAAGGACTTCTGTTAAGACAGGTCCTGCTGAATTTCCCAAGGGCTTTCTCTTAGATTGTGACAAAGCAGTGGCCCTGGGAACGGGCTTCCCAAACTTTTTTGGGAATGGCATCCTTCCTCTAGATGACACCTTAGAGGAACCCAGGGAGCATATTTGCTCTGGCTGAAGTGGGGGTCGAGGAATAGCGACCCCTGAGAGCAGCTCCCTCTTGTCCTCAGACTACTGCCGGAGTCACCCAGCAGCTCCCCTCGTGAGCCAGGTGAGGACAGAGGGGGAAATGAGATGTGGGTGGAGAGCTAGTGTGGAGCCAGCATAGGGACAGGCAGAAAGGAAAGATCCCAGAGAACAGCCGAGTTTGGTGTAGGTGAGGATGGGATCAGTTGGTGTCTTTGGACTGGACAAATGGTGGTGGCTACTTAGAAAATGGAGAGGAATTCGGCCTAAGGCAAAAACACTTATTTTTGGCCACCGAGCTTGAACGTGATGCTGAATCAGCCGCATTGCTCTGGCTGGGGAGGTACCAGGATGGGATGAGGTGAGGGGGGCGGGGACAGGTCTGAAGCATGGCTAGGAAGAGGGCGACTGGCAGCATTCCCCCATGCCCCACACCTCCTGCATGCACCTGTGCAGCTGACGAGCAACCTTGCTCAGAAGGACGCCCACTTAGTTCAATGCTTATTTTCATTTTACACTGGGCCCATAAATCCTGTAGCCGGCCCTGGTGCTGGAAGGAGGCAGAGACTGGCTGGGCCTGTGGTCTTGGTACAGTAAAGCTGGGGGTACAAGATTGCGATGAGGGGCTGTTCAGGGGGCCGGAGAGCTGGGAGGAGGAGCCTGACAGGAGGCTAGAGAATAAGCTCCAGGAGAGCGGTTGTTTTGTCTCACCTACAACAATGCCTGGCACACATTTTCATTCAGTAGATGTTTGCTAAATGATGGATGAATGATGGTGAGGTTAAGAAAAAGAGGTACATACAGTGTGGCCTCTGGCTCCAGAAACACTCCAGTGAGTGGGGAGCAGACCTGTATTAGCATTCGATCCCAGCATGGTAAATGCACACTAAGGGACACCATTGAAGACCTGGATCGGGGCCCATGTGAGGGCAGGAAGGAAGGAATGGCATGGGGTGGAGGGGAGGCAGAGTTGGAGGAATCTTTCCAGAGAAGGTGCCATGTCAGTAACGTTTGGGATTCTGCAAAACCGGACAGGAGGCGTGAAGCCACGTATTTCCCACAAGGCTGCAACCTTGGGCAACATTCTTTTCACTGCATGAAATACCACCTGCGAGCCTACTGTGTGCAAAGCACTATGCTAGCTTCTAAGGGATACAAAGAACTATGCATCCAGGTGCAGGCTCAGGATGGGGTGCTGGGTGGTATATTGGCTACTGCAGGGCTCAGGGACTCGAGGTTACGTCCCAGCTCGGCCACCTTCTCCCAGGGACACTCTCTCAGTTACTCACTTGCAAATGCACATCTACTTTCTGGGGTTGTTGAGAGAAGCGAATTCATGCATTCATTCAACAAACGCTCACTGAGTGCCCAGGGTGCCCAGGTGCTGGTTTAGGCTCTGCCCTACAATGGTCAGAAAGAAGGTGGGCAGGTCTCCCTCCAACACTCGTGTTCTAGAGGGGAGGGGTAGAAAACAAGCCTGAGTTAACCTCTTCAGGCTGGCTTTGGTGAGCTGCTGACAGGTCTGCTGCTGCTGTGTCCTGGTACAGATATTCAAAGCTGGCCCTTCCAGCTGCGGACATGTACCACAGTTCTTCTGATGGTGGAGGTAGGAGTGCTGCTTTCTTGCTGTCTGGCCCTGGGGCACTTAGCAAAATACCTGTCAGGTTCCTTTCCTTTCTCCTGGCTGTCCTTGGGGAGCCATGGAGGCCATGGACAGCTCTGGTTGAGAGTGCCACAGCGTCCTGTCCTTCGGTCCCATTGAGTTGATTCCAGAGCAGAACTGCCCCATAGGGCTTCCTTGGCTGTAATCTTTATGGGAGCAGATTGACTGGTCTTTTCTCCTTCAGAGCCACTGGATGGGTTCAAACCACCGACTTTTTCAGTTAGCAGCCAAGCACTTAACCATTGCGCCGCCAGGGCTCTTCACACTGTGTCTCGTGCAGCGAATTGCCTGCCCCCCGAGCAGCTCTCATTCCCAGCCTCAGCCCTCTCTCAGTGGAGCCACTCCAGTGTACATGTCCAGCTCTGAGTGGTTCATGCCACGGGCCCTTCCCAGCCCAAGAAGGGAATCACTGCCCTCCCCTCCCCAGCCTCTTCTCTGGGTAGGTGGGACATGCCTGGCACTCCAACTGCCCGGAGAGTCCTCTGCCCAACCTTCCTTTACCTCCGCACCTGTCACGGTCTCTGAGCACCTCCCTTTCCTCCTCCAAATCCCGGAGACCACAGGGAGGGTCTCAGGTGACAAGCAGCTACACCTGCCAGATGTCACAAAATACCCCGTGAGGCGGGTGGGAATGAATCTGTACTCCCTGGAGGAGGTCTACCACAGCCACGAGGACCTTTTACAAATTTGCGTCATCTTTACTAATCATGTCAGCGTTGCATTCTATCCCAAAATATGCTTATTTTAATAAAAATGGAGTCCTCTCTGGTTTCTGAGTAAAACCAATGATTGGGGAAGCGGCGTGTTCATTGCATGTCCTCCCACCATTCTGAGGGGGAGAGCCTGTGGGGAGCTAAGGTACAGCCCCTGCTGCTGCTCCCTGTGGACACGTCAAAACCACCACAGCACAACTAGGGTACCGAGAAAAGCAGGGACGAAGGCACCTGGGGATCAGCCCGGTACACTGCGAGTGGGCTGCTTGCAAGGAGGTTCGCCTCAAAGCGCCTTCCACCAAGGACGCCCCAGCGCATGGCCTCTCTCCTCCCCTGAGAAGGCGCTGAAACATCATAAACGTGGTTGGGAATGCCACTGATGTCTAAGACACACAGGGAAAGACGGACATCTTGTGGCCATCTGTAAGCACTGCATCACAAGTCTGGAAATCAACATAATAGCACTAAATTGTCGACCATCAGAGTGGTAAACTACTCCATAAAAGATCAGTTTTTTGTTTTTTTTTTTAAAGAAAATAGTTTATTTTTCTCATGGGGAAATACGCCAAATGAAAGGATAACTCTTTCCATAAAGCAAAATACAAAACTTCCAAATAAATTCTTCCCATTTTGTTCTTACGATAAAAACCTCATTGACCTTTAGTTCAGATCTTAGACAGTTCAGAGGAACTGTGTTAATAAATTAAATCATCAGTTACCTTTGCAATCTGTTACACTCTTGAAGCTCCAGTTTCAAGAAGTTACTAAGTTTCTGGAACGTGAAGATGAGGGTGTGTGGTAGAGAACTGAGTCTTTGTATTATAGTGGTTGTTAGGTGCTGTACAGTTGGTTCCAACTCATAGCGACACAACAGAACGAAACACTGCCTGGTCCTGCGCCATCCTCACAATCATTGCTATGCTTGAGCCCACTGTTGCAGCCACTGTGTCAATTCTTCTCCTTGAGGGTCTTCCTCTTTCTTGCTGACCCTTTACTTTACCAAGTATGATGTCCTTCTCCAGGAACTGGTCCCTCCTGATAATATGACCAAAGTATGTGAGACGTAGTCTCACCATCCTTGCTTCTAAGGAGCATTCTGGTTGTACTTCTTCCAAGGTAGATTTGTTCATTCTTTCGGCAGTCCATGGTATACTCATTCAGTATTCTTTGCCGACACCACAATTCAAAGTCATCAGTTCTTCCGTGTTCCTAATTCACCGTTCAGCTTTCGCATGCATATGAGGTAATTAAAAAACACCATGGCTTGGGTCAGGCACACTTTAGTCTTCAAGGTGACATCTTTGCTTTTCAGCACTTTAAAGAGGTCTTTTCCAGCAGATTTGCCCAATGCAATAGATCCTTCCATTTCTTGATTGGTGCTTCCATGACTGTTGATTGTGGATCGAACTTAAATGAAATCCTTGACAACTCCAATCTTTTCTCTGTTTATCATGCTGCTTATTGATCCAGTTGTGAGGATTTTTGTTTTCTTTATGTTGAGGTGTAATCCATATGAAGGATGTAGTATTTGATCTTCATCAGTAAGTTCTTCAAGTCCTCTTCACTTTCAGCGAGCAAGGCTGTGTCATCTGCATATCGCAGGTTGTGAATGAGTCTTCCTCCAGTCCTGATGCCCCATTCTTCTTCATCTAGTCCAGCTTCTCGTATTATTTGCTCAGCATACAGAACGAATAGGTATGGTGAAAGGGTACAACCCTGACACACACCTTTCCTGACTTTAAACCACTCAGTATCGCCTTGTTCTGTCCGAACAACTGCCTCTTTAATCTATGTAAAGGTTCCTCATGGGCACAATTAAGTGTTCTGGAATTCCCATTCTTAGCAGCGTTACCCATAGTTTGTTATGATCAACATAGTCCAATGTCTTTGCAATCATTTGCAAAGAAAGGTTTGTACTTGGGTCCTGTAAACAGCTGAGTGGACTCCACAGGCACAGGGGCCCCACTAGGAGAGGCGAGAATTCTGACATTCCTCCAGTCTTAGTCCAGTTTTCTTTGAACTTTACCAAGAAAATGCCAAAACTGTTTTCCTCCTATGAGCATGCTGAGGATCTATCTATGTGTCTACCGATCTATCCATCCATCACCTACCTACCTATGCCCCTAAATGTACGCCATCAAACACCGTTAAAACCACTCTGTGTAGTAAATTTTCGGGACTCAGCCCTGTCCTTGGCATTTTTTAACTTAAATTACAGCAAATTCTCTATAAAAGAAAAACAAAAACCCCGGCTCAAATAGGTCAACTGGCTTAAGAAGTTGAACCCACGTTTGCGGTTCCAGACCCACTGCTCACCACTTTCCGGGGCGTACACGTCTGTTTGTTTCCATCCACGATAACAAAACAGGTGTGGCCCACATGTTGGGAAAAGGAAAAACGTAATTTTGTCTATTTGTTAACCAGTGGCTTACTAATTTCCATTATTACCTATACACTATACCTGTTTTTCTACAGTCCGGAGCTAAGTTTGACCTTCACATTTTTAAAGGGTTGTTAAAAAAAATAAAAACAGGGCAGAGCCAAGATGGTGGAACAGACACTTCCGTCGAGCCCTCTTTACAACAAAGACCCGAAAAAACAAGCAAAACAAGTATATTTGTGACAAACTGGGAGCCCTGAGCATCAAAGGCAAGCTCAGACAACGAACTGAGGGGCAGGGGGAGGAAGAGGCCATTCAGAAGTGGAGAGGAGTTACCGGACCTGAATCTCGGGGAGCCCTCAGGCACCATTCCCGGGGTGGCGGTGGAGCTGCTCCTAGCATTAGCCGCAGTTTCCTCACGGAGAAGCAGCAGCCACACAGCCCACTCACACCTCCGGAACCTGAGTAGAAGGGCACTCTAGGCAAAACCTAAGTACTTGTGTATATTTTACAGCTCCACCCTCCCCCACCCCCAAGCCGGCTTCAGCGGCTGAATCCCTGGGCCTGAGATAGACCCTGGTGAGCACGCAGAGCCCTCCTCCCGGCCTTGGGGACAGAAAAAATTTGCAATTGGGGGGAAAAGGTAATTTGCTTGCTCCATTAACTGGGGGAACTCAGAACAGAAGCGGCTCCTGTCCAGGCATCAACTGTCCGTGGACCTTGAGCACCTTTCCCTTCTGCATGGACCTGTGTGGGCTTATTTCGGGAGAATAGGCCCTTGTTGGCAAACTCCAATCATTTCAGCTGTGCGGTGGAGTGGTGGGTGTCTGATGTTTGACATTGCTTGCCTATGAAACAAGGTCCTCACCTACCCACATCAGGGACCTAAGGACTGGTAGCTCCACTCAGGTCACCCAGCCACCCACAACAGGGGTCCAAAGATAACTGGTACCTCCCAGTCCTTACAACCAATAACTTTGGGTGCCCATGGTCCATCTGCAGAACCAGCCCACCAGCATGCTCTAGGGAACAGAGACGCGTTTTCCTCAAAGATACTTGGGGGTTGGTTCTCAGCCCCCTGCCTTGTTCAGAGTGTGACCCCATGCTGCAATCAGATACTGGTATATATGCCAATCACCCCTGCCCCTTTAAGGCTGTAGGACAGAGCCTATACCACATGCTTGATATCAACTACCTGGACACCTGAGCTGAATTCATACAAGAAAACTGAATGGACTCCTAGGCTCATATACCTGATAAAAGCTCTAGCCATCTGGAGACAGGATGTCAGAGCTCCAAAGGTGAAAATAATCAAGCTAGCTCACTCAAGCAACCCATAGGGGTGTACCGAAACAAAATAAGGCAAGAAGCTATGACACAGTAAGCAAGCATAAACTAATACAGTAACTTATACATGGCTCAGAGACAACAATCAATATCAAGTCACATAAAGAAACAGGCCATGATCACCTCAACAGGCTCTCAAAACAAAGAATCCAGGGATCTTGTAGATGAAAGTGCATTCCTGGAATTACCAGATGCAGAATACAAAAGTTTAATATACAGAACCCTTCAAGACATCCGGAAGGAAATGAGGCAATACGCAGAACAAGCCAAGGAACACACAGATAAAGCAACTGAAGAAATCAGAAAAATTATTCAGGAACATAATGAAAAGTTTAATAAGCTGGAAAAATCCATAGATAGACAGCAATCAGAAATTCAGAAGATTAACAATAAAATTACAGAATTAGATAACTCAACTGAAAGTCAGAAGAGCAGAATTGAGCAAGTAGAAGCTAGAATTTCTGAACTTGAAGATAAATCACTTGGCACTAATATATTTGAAGAAAAATCAGATAAAAGAATTAAAAAAATGAAAAAACCTTAAGAATCATGTGGGACTCTATCAAGAGAAATAACGTACGAGTGACTACAGTACCAGAATAGGGAGGGATAACAGAAAATACAGAGAAAATTGTTGAAGAAAACTTCCCTGATATTGTGAAAGATGAGAGGATATCTATGCAAGCTGCTCATCGAACTCCCCATAAGGTAGATCTTAAAAGAAAGTCACCAAGGCATATTGTAATCAAACTTGCCAAAACCAAAGATAAAGAGAGAATTATAAGAGCAGTGAGGGATAAACGAAAAGTCACCTACAAAGGAAAGCCAATAAGAAAAAGCTCGGACTACTCGGCAGAAACCACACAAGCAAGAAGGCAATAGGATGACATATTTAAAAAATTGAAGGAAAAAAATTGCCTGCCAAGAGTCATATATCCATCAAAACTGTCTCTTAAATATGAAGGTGAAATTAAGACATTACCAGACAAATACAGTAAGCCCAGAGCTAACTGACACCATCATGTGCACCTGCTACAGCCACAGAGATGGAAAGGCCTCTTGACAAGGGGTCATTTTCTATTCCCTTTTCTCTGTTAAAAATGTATCTTTCAGTAGATAAGAACTACTTTAGGTGAAGGGAAAGACAACACACAATACAGGGGAGGTCAGCACAACTGGACTAAACCAAAAGCAAAGAAGTTTCCTAAATAAACTGAATGCTTCGAAGGCCAGTGTAGCAGGGGCAGGGGTCTGGGGACCATGGTTTCAGGGGACATCTAAGACAAATGGCATAATAAAATCTATTAAGAAAACATTCTGCATCCCACTTTGAAGACTGGCCTCTGGGGTCTTAAATGCTAGCAATCAGCCATCTAAGGTCCATCAATTGGTCTCAACCCAGCTGGATCAAAGGAGAATGAAGAACACCAAGGACACAAGGCAATTACGAGCCCAAGAGACAGAAAGGGCCCATGAACCAGCAACTACATCATCCTAAGACCAGAAGAGCTAGATGGTGCCCGGCTACAACCGATAACTGCACTGACAGGGAATACAACAGAGAGCCCCTGAGGGAGCAGGAGAGCAGTGGGGTGCAGACCCCAAATTCTCATAAGACCAGACTTAATGGTCTGGCTGAGACTAGAAGGGCCCCGGTGGTCATGACCCCCAGACCTTCTGTTGGTCCAGGAGAAGAACCATTCCCGAAGCCAACTGTTCAGACATGGATTGGAATGAACAATGGGTTGGAGAGGGATGCTGGCGAGGAGTGAGCTTCTTGGATCAGGTGGACACTTGAGACTATGTTGGCATCTCCTGCCCGGAGGGGAGATGAGAGGGTGGAGGGGATTAGAAGCTGGCAAAATGGACATGAAAAGAGAGTGGAGGGAGGGAGCGGGCTGTCTCATTAGGGGGAGAGTAATTGGGAGTGTGTAGCAAGGTATATATAGCTTTTTGTGTGAGAGACTGACTTGATTTGTAAACTTTCACTTAAAGTACAATAAAAATTATATATATATATATAATAAATAAATAAAAACACTTAGACAAATATGCGGCAGAGACCTCTGTGGCTCACAGACCCTAAGATATTTACTATGTGGCCCTTCACTGACTCCTGCATTACATAAACAAGGCTTTGTTTATTTCAGCATTTAGCGGTCTCAAGAACTGGCTTTGAGAAACAGTTAATGTTTGGCAGCTAATGTTTACTCTTTTTACCTTCCACTAGTGCATTAAGTTTGATTCACTGTGACACCTACTATGTCCAGACTTTGCCGGGTTTTACGGGAAGATAGCTCAGTTCTAAGGCAGGAAAATCACTATAATTCAACTCAAAATGTGGTGCTATAAAGTCCCAGAGTGCTAAGTGGCAAAATGGAGGTGGGCATACTTGGGGTGGGGTGGTAACAAGTGGGGCCTGGGACTATAGGTAGGATTTCAACACGCAGAGCTGGGGGAAGGGCAGCGAGGCAGGGGGAATGTGGGCAAAGGTCCACAGGCAGGAAGGCAGCAGTGGAGTTCCCCTACATTGTGTTGTGGGTGGGGGTGGACAGCGGAGAGGGAGATAAGGCTGGAGGGTAAGCTGGTGCCTCCTCAACCAAGGTATTTGGAACAAAGACTTATTTGAGAAACCTGAAGTAAAAGGGTTTTACTGTGAGACCATTTGTCTGGAATCCAAAGACAGAACTGGAAAGTCCTTCGGGACCCACACACTTCTCCTCTCCCATTAAGGGCCACATGGTCCGTCTTCCAAGGTGCACCTGAGGTCTGCTCACTTCCTTCCCTTTCACCTTTGTCTTTAAACCTACTGCTGGTTACTGTCCACCTGTCTCAGAGGACAGCCAGGACTTCCTTAGCTGAGTCCGGGTCCATCTTAGACTACATCTTTCCACTACAGGAAATCTACCATCACCTGGATGTCTGGCCCCTCCTCCCCATACCAACTGGCAGCCATGGAGCGTAAAAACCAGAACACCAAACCAGTTGATTCTGACTCATGGCAACCCCGTGTGTTACAGAACAGAACTGCTCCATAAGGTTTTTTTGCTTGTAATCTTCCGTGGTGCTGATGGGTAGGTTTGAACTGGCAGCCTTCAGGTTAGTTAAAAAAAAAAGAACAAACTCATTGCTGTCAAGTTCCTTCTGACTCATGGTGACCTCAGGTGCTTCAGAGACCTCCCCAGGGTTTTCTCGGCTGTAGTGTTATGGAAGCACATCACCAGGCCTTTCCTCCAAGGCTCCGCTGGGTGGATCTGAACCACCAACTTCTCGGTTAGTAGCTGAGAGCAAAGAGTTTCTGCCACCCAAGGGCCTAATAAGCAAGGGCAAGGGTGTGATGCTTAAGGAGGAAAAATCCAGACTGCTTTCTTGGAAGGGGTGTGTGGGGTTGCAATTTGTATACTGAAGATTTCGGAAGAGGCTGGTAAGGCCCCTAAGCTCACTCAGCACATGCAATGCTTGCACCAAAGCTAAGAAATTTGGACTTTATAACCCAGGGTGGAGGATGTTAGGTAAATGATGCCATTTCTGTGATGCTCTCAAACCACGTGTGCAGAAGGCAGTGTTACGTTTCTGTGTACACATTGTTAGGTTGGTTCCTATAAATGCTCTTAAGCCACATATGCACAAAACACTTATAATGTAACTTGAAAGTAGAAAGTGTCTGCATTTAAAAGGAGAGAATAGGAGGATGTTAAGTATGTGCGATGTCATAAACTCAAAAAACCAAAACCAAATTCACTGCCGTCAATTCCGACTCATAAAAAAACCCAGTGCCGTCGAGTCGATTACGACTCATAGCGACCCTAGCCCTGTAAGAGCTTGCTATGTTGTAAGCAACCTCCCTAACTTGGCTTAGCGTATACCTGAAACGACAAAAGAAATGTAACAAAGTTTTATCTCTGTAAGGTGGCCTTGAGACAATAGGAATGTAGTAAACCCCTTAAAATCTCTAAAAATGCAACATCGGGTGAATGCCTGACCTTGAAGAAAAGATGCAACACACTAAACATGCTGTCACCTAGCCCCTATCATGCAAAGCCCAGTTAGAAAACTGTATATAAGCACTCTACTTCTGTGCATTTCTTGAGAGAAGACAGAGGCAAGAGATCCCTCTTCGAAGAGGAGATCCTGCCAGAGACTAAGATTGAGACTACGCCCACCACTGCCATTCTCAGAACCCAGCTATGGGAACCTCCACCAAGTTCAAAACGTGGACAAGTCTTCCTCCCGAGACCACTGGTAAGAGGTTAAAGCCTGAATTCTAAAGATTGGGACTGTAAGCACTGAACTACCATTGTAATTGCAATTGTTAACTGTGATTCTTCAGTCCTGAATGAATGCCTTGTGGTCTTGCCGTGTGCCATGGCATGACTATCTTGCAATAAACTAAACGAGGTTATGCATGATAAACTCAGCATTTCTTTACTAATATTTAAAATTAAAATCCCACAGGGCAGGAGGCCATGGGAGACTTGAGCCAGAAACTGATAGCAACAGCTGTGATTATTAAAAAGATGATTGTGGCGGTGGTGGATAACGGTGGGAAAAGTTTTGGCCAAAGAAGAGAATCAGAACATGGATTTACCCAGTAACTAGTCTGGGCGGGTATTCTTTTTTCCCCTGCCGGGAGGTATTAAAAATAGGAATTAATACTGGCTGGAGAGTCCACCAGGCACTCCTTGGAAACTCTAGGGGGCAGTTCTACTCTGTCCTATGAGGTCGCTATGAGTCCGAATCGACTCGACGGCAACGGGTTTTTTTTTTTTTTTTTTTTTTGGAGAGTCCCTGGATGGTGCAAAGAGTTGCCTGCTCCGCTGCCAACCAAAAAGTTGGCAAAAGGTTGGAGGTCGAGTCCACCCAGAGGTGCCTAAAGAGAAAAGGCTGGCGATCTACCTCCGAGAAGCCAACCCTTGTAAACCCTAAACCCTACGGAGCACGGTTCTACTCGGACACCCGTGGGGTCACCATGAGTCAGAGTCCACTCAGCAACTGGTAACCGGTACCGGCTGGATACTGACCCTCAGAGGTGCGGGGGGTCGCCAGGTGGGCGGCGGCGCCGTCAGCCGGGGCCTGGGAAACCGCCCCTTGAGTTTCCGGGGGGCGGCGCGGCGACAGAGGCGAGTGAGAAGGGAGAGGGCGAATCCAAGTGGGCCGTGAGCTGCAGAAGAGGAGCGGCCAGGGGGAAAGAAGTTCCCGCGGGAAGGAACGGTCAGCAGCGGCCGACACCGCCACGAGGCGCTGGGCCGCAGCGGGCCGGGCAGGACAGCCGCTCGGTCTCCGCCCGGCGCGGCGAGTCGGAAACCTCGGTCCTTCCTTTTCCTTCCTCTCCCGGCCGGGCCGGGGTCGAGGCATTGGGAAGAGGCATTGGGAAGCACGCCTCCCTTCAGTTAGAAATCGCGCACTTGCCCGTCCCGCTCTGCGGTCCTTCCACTCTGGGAGGCGCCTGAATGACGTCATAGGCGAGTCACCGCCCCCTCAGGGAAGGCTACAGTAAGCCTGTCTCAGAGCAAGATGACAATCAGAGCCTAAACTCTTAGCAGTAAAGGGAGTACACCCCAAGAGCTTTTTCTGTCTTTGGCTTTTCCTTTGTGAGCATCTCTTCTGCCGCAATAACGCAGCCACCTGTTCACCACTGTTTTCAGGCAGCGCCTTGGGCAGCCCTGCTGAGAAGCGCGGGGCGGGGCGAGCCGGGGCGGGGCGGGGTCCTAGATTGCTTGCGTCGCGCTGGGGGCCGCGCCGGGTAGTGATTCTCGGCTGTCCTTGCGGCGGCTCTGGCTCGACGAGCCTTTCGTCAGCTCCACGGGGACCTCTGTGCACGGATGGACCCGCCCGGACTCGGCGGGAAGCGGCCTGGCAGGCGGCGGGCCCGGCGGCGGCAGCAAAGGCAGGACAGGGCCACAGCCACGGGCCGCTGAGACGTGCGGGCCCAGTGGGCCCGGCGGCGGCACCATGATGCCGGGCGAGACCCGTTCGGCGGCGCCCGGGATGGCGGCGGACCTCTCGCGGTGTCAGGGCTGCGCGTCCCTGCAGCAGGTGCGGCCCCTCCCGGAGCCAGGGGCGCGGGACTGCGGGGTCCGGCCGCGCGGGCTGCACCGCAGCGCGCCGCTGCGGCTTCGCGGCCCAGGCTTCTCTTCACCTCCCTTCCCGCTCTCTGCGCCTTATTTAGACTGGGGACCCCGAGTTCGTTCCCTGGGGTGCGGAGGTGGTGGTGGGGGGGGCTCAGGGGGCGCATTCTGGAGCGCCCCCCCCCCCTTGCCAGCACGACACCGGTCTTCCCGAGGCTGCCTTTTGGCCTGGTGGGGAGTGATGGCTGAGGTGCTCTGGGAAGTTACCTCTCAGAGGACGGGACTTCGGATCGTTCTGGCCTCTCCCTGAGTGTTTGTGGCAGGCAGGACCTTATGTGACAGGCGGGTTGGCTGCGAGGGTCACTTCAGCTCATGCCTGATTACTGTGCCGATGTACATTTTTAATTGAATCACGTAATTGTTTAGGTCAACCAACCTGACAGTTTTTTGATTAAAATAATCAGTTGAAAGGCGTGCAAGTACTGGAGATTTTGAACAGCGATGTGAACAGTTCGTCCTCTACAGTGATAAGAGGGAAGCTGCTAGTGTTTTATTCCAGGTTTTATGGGGTAGACTTTCCTACCTGTGTGATGTTGGCCGTGTCAGGTAACTTCTTAATCCCAGTTTCTTAAGTGGTAAGATGGGGCTATCCACTGCCATTCTTACAGTGTGTAAGTATCATGAGCTCTAACAAAAGTGTCATTGCTCTGGGTTAAACACCATTCTAGGCACCAGGGACACAGTGGTGAACAAGATAGTTGCAGTTTCTGCTCTCCTGGAGTTTGCATAAATAAGATCAATGTGTGCAAGTCCGACTTTAAAAAGCATTAAGTGTTAGGAAGAAAATGAAAGGGGTTCTGAAATGCTGATCTTGTCTCTCAGCTGGGGTGGTCAGGTGGGGTGTCATTGAGGAGCTGATTGAAGAGGTGTGAAGCGCGCAGTCTGGACAAAGGGAACAGCAGGTGGAAAGGCTCCTGAGGCCTCTGAGGAGCAGAGCAAAGTCTGGTTGGGGAAGCCTAACAGGGGTGAGTGGTTGATGAGGTGAGATCCGAAAGGAGTGCAGGCCAGGTAGGCCATCAGAAGCAGTTTGGCTTTTATCAAACATCCCCTGTCTGTGAACTGATTCCAGACATTTTAAATGTTGGAGGTGGCAGGTGGGGGAGGAAGACATGTGAATGGGGAGAACTAATAGAATATGGTGTTGAGCTACAGTGTATGTTGTCGTTAGGTGCCATTTTCCGACTCGTGATAGGAAACACTGCCCAGTCCTGTGCCAGCCTCACAACCCTTGCCATGCTTGAGCCCGCTGTTGTAGTGTGTAGGCATTTTCTTTTCTTTGGCTTTAAAGCTCCAAGAACATGAATTAAATTCTCTTTAATCTTTAATAAAATGTGATTTTTTTTCTTTGGGTCCGTTCACTCACTCTATAAATGTTTATCGAACAGCTAGCTATTTGTGAGCTAGGCACTGCTGTAGGCACTTGGGATACAGCACTTGGGGGAGTAGAAGCCCTTGACCTCTTGGTGCTTCCATTCTTGGGGGGTGGGTAGAAACAAAATAATTTATGTTAGAAGTTAAAAAGTACACTGGAGAGGAATTAAGCAGGGAGGGAGAAAATGAGTGGGTGAGGAAGGGGCCAGTGGCTGGTGGGATTTAAATAGCGAGCCCTGGGAAGTGCACACAGAGAAGGTTATACCTGAGCAAAGGTTCAAGGGGCCCAGGGAGCAAGCTCTGTAAATACCTTGAAAGAAAAGCGCCCCAGGCCATGAAAACAGCAGTTGTGGAGGCCTGACACAGGAGCTTGCTTGGCGCACTCTGGGAAGAGCAAGCCAGCTTTGTGGCTGGAATGAATGCGGGGGTAGGCAGTGGAGATGAGGCCAGGAAGATCCCAGTAGGACCTGATTGTGAGGCCCTTACAGACCATTGTAAGGATTTTGGCTTCTCCTCTGAATGGAAGGATGAGTCAGAGGGTTTCCTGCAGGAGAAAACTGGTGTGGGTTATACTTTGCAGTCCTGGGTCTGTTCTGCAAACAGCAGTAGGGGTCGTCCTGTTAGAACTCTGGATCAGGGATCTGTACCTTTTAGGGTGCAAGGTCACATTTTAGGCTTTGTGGTTTCAGTCACAGCTACTCAGTTCTGCCATTGTAATGTAACAGCAGCGTGAGGGAGTGGGTGTGGGTGCTCACCACAGCAGGTGGAGGGCCTGACTTGGCTGGGAGCCTGTTCTCAGACCCCTTCCCTAGATCATGGCAGTCCATTGCACTGGTGTGCTCTGTTGCCTAGAATGCTTTTTAGGGGAGAAAGGTGGCCAGTTGGGACTGGAGTGTTTGAAACAATTCTTTAATTTTTAGAGTAAGGCTGGAAAAATGAGTTTGTCGGGGACCCGAATGGTAACTGCCTTAAAGTTTTGCACTTATTTCTATGAGCATTATAGAGTGGTGAAGGTTCTTGCCTACTTACCTCACAAGAGCGGTGTTTGTAGTAAAACTGACAGGGTGGTACCCAGGATGGCTTGGAGTGGGCGTGCCTAGTACTTTACTAATATGTATCAGAAGGCTTGTTGTTAGATGCCATCCAGTCAGTTCCGACTCATAGCAACCCCATGGACCACAGAATGAAACACTGCCCGGACCTGTCCCGTGCTCACAGTCGTCGTTATGCCTGAGGCTATTGTTGAAGCCACTGTGTCAGTCCACCTTGTTCAGGGTCTTCCTCTTTTTCGCTGACTCTCCACCCTACCAAGCATGTTGTCCTTCTCCAGGGACTGATCCCTCCTGACAACATGTCCAAAGTATGTAAGACACAGTCTTGCCATTCTTGCTTCAAAGGAGCACTCTGTACTTCTTCCAAGACAGATTTGTTCATTTGTTTGGCAGTCCATGGTATATTCAGTACTCTTTGCCAACACCACAATTCAAAAGTGTCAATTCTTCTGTCGTCCTTATTCATTGTCCAGCTTTCGCATGCATATGATACGATTGAAAATACCATGGCTTGGATCAGGCAAACTTTAGTTTTCAATGTGACGCCTTTGCTTTCCAACACTTTAAAGAGGTCCTTTGCAGCAGATTTGCCCAATGCAATGCATCTTTTGATTTCTTGGCTGCTGCTTCCGTGGGTGTTGGTTGTGGATCCAAGTAAAATGAAATCCTTGACAGCTTCAGTCTATTCTCTGTTTATCATGATGTTGCTTATCGGTCCAGTCGTGAAAATTTTTGTTTTCTTTATGTTGAGACGTAATCCATACTAAAGGTTGTGGTCTTTGATCTTCATTAATAAGTGCTTCAAGTCCTCTTCACTTTCAGCAAGCAAGGTTGTGTCATCTGCATAATGCAGGTTGTTAATGAGTCTTCCTCCAATCCTGTTGCCCCATTCTCCTTCATATAGTCCAGCTTCTCGGATTATTTGCTCAGCATACAGATTGAATAGGTATGGTGAAAGAACGCAACCCTGACACATACCTTTCCTGACTTTAGGCCAATCAGTATCCCCTTGTTCTGTCTGAACAACTGCCTCTTGATCTATGTAAAGGTTCCTCATGGGCACAATGAAGTGTTCTGGAATCCCCATTTTTCACAATGTTATCCATAATTTGTTATGATCCACACAGTCGAATGCCCTTGCATAGTAAATAAAACACAGGTAAACATGCTTCTGGTATTCTCTGCTTTCAGCCAGGATCCATCTGACATCAGCAATGATATCCCTGGTTCCACGTCCTCTTCTGAATCCGGCCTGAATTTCTGGCAGTTCTCTGTTGATATACTGCTGCAGCCGCTTGCAGAAGCTAGGTTATTTAAAGTTCTTGGGAATGAGCGTAGAGATGAAAAAGGTTCCAGGTAAGAGAGGCTGTGCAGAATGGACAGATCTTGTGCCAGGGACACGGTGGGTCCAGGGACGTCAGCCCTGAGTGACTGCTGGGGCCAGGGTAGAATTAGGAGAAAGGGGAGACTACGAAGGAGGGGATTTTGGACATTTGGCACCGATTTTGGGAATGACATCAGGACTGAAAAATTTCAAGTATTTAAATGTTGCCTGTGGAGCACAGTACCTCCAAAGTTCCCTAGTATACTTCCCTGTAAATATAGAGGAGGCCGGCCTAGAGGGGCTCTGAGTTCATTTCAAGAATGTTAGTTGGGCGTAGGGTAGAGATGGGAGAATGGGGGAGTGTGTTCTGTTGCATAAAAGGAACTTTGAAACCTGTTGTGCCAGTCCACGGGACTGCGTGCCATCACTGGGAGTCAGTGAAGAAAACCCAGTTGGCTTAAGAAAAGTGGCCTGAAGAAGAGTCGGGCAGAGGGAGTGAAACAGCAGGTGTATTACAGAGGAAACCACGTGTGGGAAGAGTGAGGATTAAGTAAAGACTGTTGCATTTGTCAGTTAGTAGAGAGGGGATCGATCACCTTTAGGAAAGAAATTTCTGCTCGTCCTGCATAGTACTGCAGCAAGTACTGTACCTTGGTAAACTTCTGCGTGAGAGAAGCTGAACAGCTTCGAGCCTGTGAGAAGATAGCCTGCCGTAGGATTGTAACGCACCCAAACTTGTTGACCTTGCAGAATGTTTGCCAGCCAAGGGCAGGGTCCTTCCTTACAGAAGGTGCCGGCCTTGGAGCTGTGACATTGTTTGGAGCTGTAACGCTAGGCTGACTGGTCTCTGTCCTCAGGTGAACAGTTGTTTCCTTGCACTGAAAACTCTCCTGTCATGCCGTACTCCTCCCAGCCCTCTTTTTCTTTAGTGGTTGCTAAGATCACACCTTGATTCAGAGGTGTGGCAATTGCCTGCATTTTGTGGATCTTTAAGTCTCACAGGTCACCTCATCTGTGTTTTCTTATCCTCACTGTGTACAGTGGTTATCACGCAGTGATCTAGTCTCAATGCCTGTGTGGATTGCCGACCTTTGGTAGTCATACAAACAGCTGTCAGTCCTGCAGTGGCGATAATTAAAGTACAGTTAAAGGAGCCTTAAGCTGGTGGTTTTAAGTCAAGCTGACAGAAGTCAGCGGTCACTTTATTCTGGTGGAGGGCCTTCTTTTCTACAAGCTTCACTGCAGAGTAAACAATTGTATTCTCTTGGGCATGCAGATGAGAGCTTGAAACGTGGTTGTACCGTTTAGCTTCTGTTCGTAGAACAGATCCAGTCAGTTGGGTGTTTGGCTGTCCTCGGACAGATTTGAGCCTGTTAGTGCATAAACATGTACTGGACTCCCGTTGATGCTTATGGTAGAGCTGGAAGGCTGCTGCCCTTGAGTGCGTAATGCTTGCATGCTTAGCTGGGGAGAAGAAAGAACATTAACACGTGTCAAATGATGCAGCAGTCTAGAATGTAGTGCACTAGGTTATCGTGCAATTAATTAGAAATTAGAATGTGATACGCTTTCTGATGTTGGTTACCTTTTTTCTGGGTTTTGGATTATTTTAACATTCCCTAACTTGCCAGTGGTTTGAACTTTGTCATTTGGAACTTGAAACATATTTTTTCCCTAGATACGTTGATTTGTAGATGCTTATATTGCAAGGAGTGTTCACGAAATTGTAACTTATTTATTACCCAGTAGTCACTGAGCATCGTTATGGATATGGTGCCCGGCTGAGTTTTGGAACGTAGTCATCGGTAGGAGAGACACGGAGCTGTGTTCTGGTTAAGGTTGCAAACACATCTGATGCGGTGATTACTGTGATGGGAACTCAGTGTGTAATCTGGGGACACCTAGAAGGGTGACTCTGCTGGACTTGTGTGGCCTCTGGTAAGACTTCATAGAGGAAGGGAATCTATACTGGGTTCTGAAGGATGGTTTGCCGTTAGAAAGGAGGGAACTGTGGAGAGTGTTGTAGGTAGGGGGGACATTGTTTGCCGAGGCTTGGAGGGGAGAAAGTGAATTGCTACAGAGGAAGCACCAAGCAAAAGGTAGGCTGGGGAGACTGGGGTTTGCCTTCCTGTACTCCAGAGGGTACCTACTTTGTTCTCTGTGGGCGAGTGTGCCTGGGTGTGGCTGGGGAGGGAAGCATTCCCACCTTGCCGTCCAGTTCCCAGTGCACACCACGCCGGAGAACAGAGATGGGCCTGTATGACAGCTGAGGAGACACACTGCTCCAGGAGAGAGCAGGACAGATGTGGGTTTCTAAGGAAGAGCCGGTAGTAAAAAGTTAGGAAACATGAGAAGGAGTGGCTTAGCAGAGAGGGTTCAAGGTGAACAGCGAGCCACACCACCTCCAGCGAAGCAGTTAC
Source organism: Elephas maximus indicus (assembly GCF_024166365.1). Classification (NCBI taxonomy): domain Eukaryota; kingdom Metazoa; phylum Chordata; class Mammalia; order Proboscidea; family Elephantidae; genus Elephas; species Elephas maximus. Next base: position 6,871,796 of record NC_064820.1, on the reverse strand, counting down.
TGTGATTAATGTGACTTTAAAAAATAACTTGTTCAGAAAGAATTTCAGACTACTGATAATAATATGTAAAAGTTATGTTTAGAAAAACTTAGATAATGTCAAGAAAGTTGCTGGAATAGTACTAAGAGCTCTGGTCTTCCCTCAGTCCAGATTCACGGATTGTTGACATGTCCTGGCCTTTGCTTCATTACCGGTGTACACACGCATATGCTTTATCCCCCCGGATATCAATAGTCCTCATCATAACTAGCCCACAGCCTCCACGTCAACTCACCGGCATTGGTACAACAGTACCGTCCAGGCCCCAGGCCCCTTCAGATTTTGTTTATACAGTTTGCTGTCTTTTTCCTTACTGGTTCAAGGTCCTATCAGGAATATGTGTGCATTTCATCGTCCTGTCTCTTCAGCCTCCGTCATGTGGTCTCTCCCCATCTTTCGTGTTCCTGCATTCCGTAGGATGACCCTCACCTGGCACACAGAGGCACACGGTGTTGGTGGTTCCCTCCTCTGGTGATGTGAGACTTGTCACATCACCTTATTAACCAATTCCTTTATAATTGATTGAACTGTATTTCATGGTAAGATACTCTGAGTATCCACGCATGAGCCTTGGCATCATTGACAGCTCCCCCTGCATTCACCTCTGTTATGACGATTGCTGCGTCCTGGTTTGGTGCAAACTGTTGACTACTAACTGACAGCTTCGCAGTACAAATGTACCCAGAGGTACCTTGGGAGATAAGCCAGGTGATCTGCTTCCAAGAAGTCAGGGCCTTGAAAACCCTATGGAGCACAGTTCTGCTTTGCATACATGGGGACACCATGAGTTGAAATCCACTCAGCAGCAGCTGGTTAAGGTCCCTGGGTGGCACAAACTGTTTGCGCTTGGCTACTAATTGAAATGTTGGTTCTTGGAACCACCCAGCAACACCATGGAAGAAAGGCCTGGTGATCTGCTTCTGGAAGGATTACAACCAAGAAAATCCTCAGTTCTGTAACACGCACCATGAGTCAGGATCGACTCCGTGGCAGTGGATTATGCTGACTGCCAAATTGTGATTTTCTATTTCTGTTATTCCCTCCACATTTATTAGTTGGCATTCTGCCTTAAGGAAGAGCTTCTTCCCATCTCGTTTATGCATTCATTCTTCATACATACACATGAGCATGGGCTTGCAGACTCCTGGTTGTGATTTGTTACTACTGTTGCACCTTTTGGTGCTCAAATCGTCCTTGATTTGGCCAGTGGATGCTCTTTCACGCAACTTCTCTGCCCTTTTGACATGTTCTCGTCAGCCGTTCCTTACTCTCTGGCATAATACAGCCACCAGGCTCCTTTTATGCTTTTCCTGCCCCACCTTCAAGCCTGTCACTTACCTCAGGAGCTTAGAGGATGGCTTCTAGAAACTAAAATTTAGCCCTAGATAGGCTCATTGCCCCCATGGTGTCATTGCGTTCAGGTGCTCTTATGGGACAGAGAGACAGTTTTTGCGTGCATATGTACATAACTAATCCGTATTTATCAGTGTATGTGCGTGTAATGTTCTACGGGTAATATAAGATAATAGCAAAGGATACTATATATCATATAATAATATAAAATATATGCTGTTACGTATTTACAGAGCCCTGGTGGTAGAGTGGTTAAGAGCTCAGCTGCTAACCAGAAGGCTAGCAGTTTGAATCTAGCAGCTGCTTCTGGGAAACCCTGTGGGCTTATTCTACTCTGTCCTACAGGGCTATAACGAGTCGGAATCCACTTGATGGCAATAGGTTTTTTTTTTGGTTGTACGCATATATTATGTATCATGATAACTTACATATTATACACAACCCTGTATTCATCTCCACTCAAACCCAGCATCTCAAGATTCTTTACAGTGTTTCTATTTTACATGTTTTGAGTATATTCTTCAGCAGTGAGACCCTTTATTATCAGTCGTTCTCACCCAGGTAGTTTTGCCTCCCAGGGATCATTTCACCAGGTACACAGACATTGTTGGCTGTCAGGTTGTGTTGGAACCCCAAGACCACCCCCTGGCTCAGTAGTCTGCGAGGAGCACTCAAGGCTGCCACCTGAGCTGAACTCCTGGCTGTGACTGATATACAGAGAAAGAAAACGATGTAGAGCCTGCAGGGGGAAAAGGCACATGGTGAGGAAACCAGGCACAAGCTTCCAGAGTTTTCTTCCAGTGGAGTCATACGGGATGTGCTTAGTTCCTCCGGCAGTGAGCTGAGACATGTGACGTGTTGTCTACCAGGGAAGTTTGTGAGACACTCAGTGCCAGGGTTTTTATGGGGGGCTGGTTACACAGGGGAAACCCTGGTGGCATAGTGGTTAAGTGCTACCGCTGCTAACAAAAAGGATGGCAAATCGAATCCACCAAGAGGCTCCTTGGAAACTCTGTGGGGCAGTTCTACTCTGTCCTGTAGATTTGCTATGAGACAGAATTGACTCGATGGCAACAGGTTTGGGTATTTTCCGGTATGGAGCCCTGGTGGTGCAATGGTTAAGCATTTGGCTGCTAACCGAAAGGTTAGTGGTTCAAACCCACCGAGCGTGCTTTGCAGCAGAAAGACTTAGCGATCTGCTTCCCTAAAGATTACAGCTGAGACAACCCTATGGTGAAGCTCTACTCTGTTTCACGGGGTTGCCGTGAGTCAGAGCCAACTACACAGCACTCAACATGCAACCAGACCTTAGGAAAAAAGTGTTAGCTATGGACTAGAGCACACCATAGGAAAATCAAGAAATCGTCTTCCTTGGTCTGTGATTAGTTTCCCTGTATAATGCTGTGGCTTGTTTTGTGATGTTTTTATCTTTACTGGTTACGTATGTACAGGAGCCCTGATGGCGCAGTGGTTAAAGAGCCATGGCTGCTAACCAAAAGCTTGGGGGTTTGAATCTACCAGCCGATCCCTGAGAGAAAAATGAGGCAGTCTGCTTTTGTAAACATTTACAACCTTGGAAGCCCTATTGGGAAGTTCTGCTCTGTCCAGTAGGGTTGCTGTGAGTCAGAATAGATTTGATGTCAGTGGGTTTTTTTTTTTTTTTGGTGGGGGCTATATGAACATATGAACATAGTTTAAAGAGACAGCTAGCTACACAAGGTGTGTTAAGATAACCAGCAGCTCCTAGACCCACCCATCTCCCCTTTCCAAGAGACAACCCTTTAATTGTTTTCCCTGTATATATTCTTTAAAGGACTTTCATTATTATTGTTAGGTGCTGTTGAGTTGGTTCCAACTCATAGAGACCCTGTGTACAATAGTACGAAACACTGCCTGGTCCTGCACCATCCTCACAGTCGTTATGCTTGAGACTGTTGTTACAGCCACTTTGTCAGTCCATCTCATTGGGTTCTTCCTCTTTGTCACTGACCCCTTGCTTTACCAAGCACGATGTCCTTTTCCAGGGACAGATCCCTCCTGACAACATCTCCAAAGTATGTAAGACATGGTCTCACCGTCCTTGCTTCTGAGGAGCATCCTGGTTGTACTTCTTCCAAGACAGATTTGTTCGTTCTTCTGGCAGTGCGTGGTATATACAATATTCTTCGCCAACACCACAATTCAAAGGCGTGGATAAATGGATGGCACAAAAGGTTAAGTGCTGGACTGCTAGGCCAAAGATTGGCAGTCCGGTCCCACCCAGAGGTGCCTCGGCAGATAGAACCAGCATCTGATTCTGACAGGTCACAGCCTTGAAAACCTTATGGAGCAGTTCTGCTCTGCACGCATGGGGCTGCCCTGAGATGGAATCCATGTGAGAGCGGCAAACAACAGCGACAACCCTCTCTACCCAGGAATTGTTGCTCGCGTTCTCTGTTGCTGCCCTCTAACCATCGCTGCGTCTCAGTCTGGGTGGAAAACGGGCAGTGAGGCACAATGATGAAGGGCACAGGGACACACCTGCCACTGCCGTCAGTGGGCTGTGCCCCTTTGAGTGGGTCATTTAACCTCTCCACATCTCAGTTTCCTCATCTGTGAAATGGAGGAGATAACTGAGCCTACTTCAGAGTTGTGGTAATTAAATACCATCCAGCCCATGGAGGCACTGACCGTGGCTCTGGGCACAATTAGTGCTCATTGCTGGCAGTGCTCTCCACAGGAGCAGCTGAACTGAGGCAGGGGTATCTTAGTCTCATGTTGCAATTTGCAGTATGGATTGTGGTCTTGCTTGTCAATGCATGTGAGCTATTCAGGTTCACCTCTTCCTTACACTTTTTGAACTACTCTGGAAACCAGAAAGAGGGATAGCTATCAAACTTATTTTATGTGCTGTGCATAACTTTGTTAACAAAGCCAGGCAAGGGCAGTACAAGAAAATATAGACACATATCACTCATGAGCAGAGGAAAAAATGTAAACAGAGTATTAGGGGATTGAATCCAGCAGGGTGTTGACTAAATAAGTGGAAGATTACATAGTATTCAGTTGCTTTTATCCCAGGAATACAAGGCTGCTCAACATTAGAAAATCTTACTATAATTCATTGCATTAATACGTTAAAGGAGAAACAAATAACATTTAAACAAAACAGGCGCAGAATTTTGGTAAAATGTAATATTATAAAACGTATTTGCCAACTATATATAGATGTATCATAACGTGAATAAAAGGTGTCAACCAGAAACGTAGAGCAGAGCATTTCAGATTAATTCTAATTTAAGACAAGGATGCCTGTTTTTACTCCTGTTAGTCAACATTGTACTGAGCCAATTCAAAAGCAAATAAACGAAGTGTATTTTAAGCATTAGTAAAGAAAGGATAAAACCATTGTAATAGGTGGGCGATGTAAGTATTTACATAGAAAATCCCAGAAAATCTGCAGATACATTATTTAACACTGTTGGGTTTATCTTGCAAGTAGTTTATTTAGCTTTTCTGTATCTCTGTTCATAAGTGACTTTGCCGTAATGTAAGTTTGCTGGAATCAAGACCAACAAACACAAATCAGTAATATTCCTGCATACCCAAAAGAATTAAAAAAAAAAAAAAATTCACATTAGTAATAGAGACAAAAGTTTCCGTGGAATAAAATCTAACAAGATGTATAGAAAACTTGCGTAGAGGAAATTAGGGGCATGAGGAATAGAAATAGACAAAATTATCCTCTATGGTTTTCATTTTATTTGTGCCAAAATGTGCTTCAGATGCTACCATCTAAAATAAGGGCTTTCTTTATCCTACTTAACCAGTTTGTAAAATTTTGTAGTCTAGTTCATCCTTGTTATTTTAACTTGCATTTTTTTTATTCCAAAAAGGTGAACTTTTTTTTTATTTTATTTTTTGGTCGACAGTTTGAAGCCTTAAAGACTTCTCATCCCCGCTGGTATACTTGTCTTCTTATGATTGGTTTATAAGAGTTGCTTATAAACTATGGATACTTTGTCTTACGTATTTTATAAATGATTCCTTCAAGACTCATTTTTTGGCTACTGTTTAACTTTGTGGTTTCCAGTGCCATATAGAAGTATAAAATTTTGACAGCGAAATAAATTAACATAGCTGTGTAAATGGCATTAATCAGCTTTTAATTAAGGAGAAAAATATGAATGGCCAGAAGAGATGAGGGAGATTCCTCAGTCTCACTAATAACGAATTGTAAATGAAAAATGTTGCTCTAATATTATCAAGGGTGACCAAAAGAGAACCAAAAAACCCCACTAAACCTGTTGCCATTGAGTCTGTTTCGACTCATGACGACCCTATAGTACAGAGTAGAATTTTCTCATAGGGTTTCCAAGGACAGCTGGTGGATTCGAACTGCAGACCTTTTGGTTAGCAGCCAAGCTCTTAACCACTGTGCCACCAGGGCTGTTATCAGTTAGTGGTCACCCACAGCTTGTGTGTCTGAGCCTTGGTGAGGCTGCTGGAAGCTGAGACACACAAGCTGTGGGTGAGAATCTTAACTGCTAGCGTGTGGCGTCATTGAACATATGAGTACATTCCCTGGTCCACACCACCGCTCGTTGGACTTCATGCTAAGGAAAATTCCAAGGGAATAGACAAGGAAACTTCTTACAAGCTGTTAATAAAGACCTGGAAAACAATATCTTTCAACATAAAATTGTTAAAATTTGAGTGCATCTAAATGAATGTACATATGCAGTAACAATTCTGAAAGAATATACTCAGTGATTAAGAGCTTGACTACTAACCAAAGTCGGCCGTTCAGACCCACCAGCCGCCCCTTGGAAACCCTGCGGGGCAGGTCTGCTCTGTCCTGTAGGGTCACTGTGAGTCAGAATTGACTCGCTGGCAACGGGTTTCATTTTTTTTTAGTTATTGGTGAGGCGATTACAAGAGGGCCTATACTTTTACTTTATGTACTTGAATGTGTGGGGTTTTTGTTTTAACAGGTAAAGTACATGTACAACTGCAGGAAAAAAAAAAAAAAACCCACTGCAGAGAAGATGCAAATATTGCCATAAAGGAAAAATTACTTTTCAAAGTCACTTGGATTATATACGTTAAAAAAAAAAATTCCGGATCGTCAGTAACAGTTGAGCACAGTGTGGGAGATTTTAATTATCATTGATTGTGAAAAGGCTGTTGAGGTTATGTTTTTTTTTTTTTTTAAAGTTCTCATTTGTTAGAGATGCATTCGAAAGTGCTTATTGATGAAAAAAGGAGACGTTAAAGCAAAGAAGCCAATTAAAGGGAAAAAAATCAGCTTGTTTTGAAATCTTAGGAACATTTGAATAGTGTAATTAACAATGTTTTCTCTTTCAAATTGTTAGTTATTTAGAGTCAAATTTGTAGTTGGTCCCTTAAGTGTAACACTTTGTTGTTAGTTGCTGTCAGTTGATTCCGACTCATCATGACCCCATGTGTGCAGAGTGGAACTGCTCCATAGGGTTTTCCAGGCCGTGACCTTTCAGGAGCAAATCACCAGGCATGTCCCTTGAGGCACCTCCGGGTGGGTTCAAACTGCCAACCTTTCAGCTAGTAGAAGTGCTTAACTGAGTAATCGAGGCCCCGTTTTAGCATTCCTGTTCTTACCTCCTGGAAACCCTGGTGGTGTAGTGGTTAAGCACTACAGCTGCCAACCAAAGGGTCAGCAGTATGAATCCACCAGGTGCTCCTTGGAAACCGTGGGGCAGTTCTACTCTGTCCTATAGGGTCGCTATGAGTCGGAATCGACTCGACGGTACTGGGTTTATTCCTACCTCCATGTTACGTTTATTAATTTCCTATTTTGTTATGATTTGTGTGTCTCCGAGTAGTCTTAAATCATTTCAGAAACAATGCAAGGCAAACATTATGGTGATAGTTAACTAAGCATCTTTCCAGCTCCCTGCTGTTGGAGGTGCTGTCACTCAGAGTTTTAGAGAGCGAGAGCTGGTGCGTGCGTGTATACAGAGTAAAAACTACATTTACCCACAGGGCTGATTAACCAGGAAGCACAGTATACACCGGCTTACAGTAAGCAAGGTCTGCACGGGCTTAATTATGTTTACTTACTAACCTTTTAGTGTACAGTTTCCCGTGGGTTTCACGACATTGTTGACGTGAAAAACAGATGAAATTGTGCACTACAGATTAGTAAGTAAACACAGTTAAGTCTGTGCATACCTTGCTTATTGGGTAATCTGTCTCTGTTTACATAGTCCTGTGGATCCCTGGTGAAGCAGTGGTTAAGAGCTGTCTCTGCTAACCAAAAGGCTGGCAGTTCAGATCCACCAGCTGCTCCTTGGAAACCCTATGGGGCAGTACTACTCTGTTCTATAGGGTTGCTATGAGTCAGAATTGACTCAACAGCAAGTTTTTTGTTTTGGGGTTTATATACCACCACTCATCTGTCAGTTTGTTGCACTGTGGTGGCTTGCGTGCTGCTGTGATGCTGGAAGCTATGCCACCGGTACTTTGGACTCGTTATCAGGAGGGACCAGTCCCTGGAAAAGGACATGATGCTTGGTAAAGTTAGAGGGTCAGTGAGAAGGAGGAAGACCCTCAGTGAGAAGCATTGACACAGTGGCTGCAACGATGGACTCAAACATAGCAAGAATGTGAGGATGGCACAGGATTGGGCAGCGTTTCCTTCTGTTGTACGGTCGGTACCGATTCAACAGCTTCTAACAACAACAACATATTTATGTAATGCATTAAACAGTATGACTGTGTTTTATTATAAATAAGTTACATAAGGTAATTATATGTTATAGATACATAAATAGCAGAAATAGCTGACTGCAGTTTTTTTCTTTTCCAGAATTTAAATGAATATGTTGATGCATTAATTACCTTGAAGCAAAAGATTATTAATACAGAGTAAGTATTTTTTCGTGTCTCTTGTGGAAACCCTGGTGGCATAGTGGTTAAGAGCTATGGCTGTTAACCAAAAGGTCAGCTGTTCGAATCCACCAGGCACTCCCTGGAAACCTTATGGGGCAGTTCTGTTCTGACTTGTGGGGTCACTGTGAGTGGAAATTGACTTGGTGGCAACGGGTTTGGTTTGGGTTTTTGGTAGGGCTGAAATGAGACCTCCAGTTTCTCTTCTGGGTGCCTCCATGGTGCTGATTAGAATAAAACTACTTATGAGCCCAGCCTACTGACATAGAATATATTTGTTACATTTGTTGCTGGAAACCTAAGAAGAGAGTGTGTCTTGTATGTTTTGAAACATGTTTTTAACATCGTATATTTTCTAGATTAGCAAAGTCACCTAATTCTTTTTTTGTTACAGTAATCTGTTAACAGAATATCAGAAGAAATGTGATGATATCCTTTTTACTGGCTTTGTTTTTTGAATTTATTATTTATAGTTTCTTAGATGTGAGGGGATTTTTTTTCTGTAGCTACCTTTTGGAGTGTGATATTTGTATAAGTAGGGAGCAATTCTTATAAGAACAAGGAACAGCTGGTTCTTTTACTTTTTCAATAAATATGATGAATTCTAAAATAAGGAGACCAGCATTCGTCATTTTCCTTTTGTCATTGATTGTTTTTCTTAGTCTCAAGCTTTTTCATGGATCGGCTTTTCTCACCTGTAATGACAGGTTGTTGAGGTGCAGGAATGATGTGAAGCTGAGTGTGATACTGTCTGCGTGTTACTTTGGGGTTTCTGCAAGAAGGGCACTGTAGTGACATTATTCAGAAGTTGGGAGATTGACTTTTAATAATTGTTCTTGTGATTTGTAAAGAAATTATGTGTGTATCCAAAGTCACATAGAAACAGTGTAGTTTTATGTTCACAAGACATTCTTGGGCTCTCACCAGACAGTTCTCTGGCTTAGAGTCACCGTTGAGCGAGCACTTGCAATGTAGTTGGCCTGCGGTTAAATATTTTCTTGATGGGTTAAAAAAAAAAAAATGTACATCATCGATGCTTTACTGTCTTGTCATGATAATCCTTACTCTGAAATAAATTTATTGCATGAAAATATAAAAATTCTTCCATTAAAATAAAACACCTATAAACTTTAGGGATTTACCGAAGTTCAGCCTTGGCTTCATGATTGGGTCAGATTCTGCAGTTTAACTTTGCAGTAACCTAAGGCCAATTCCATGTAATTTCTGGCATCCCTGAACTTATATATCATCACTTATTATTTGTTCATGTTGTTACCATCAAATCTAATTTGTGGTGTGAGAGTAGTAGATAATGAAGTCAAAGCATGCCATTTAGATTTAATTTTAGTATGTAGATTTTTTCTTTTAAAAATACAGGTCACTGAAAATCTCACTTGCTTTATATGTTGAGCTATCGATCCATTTAACTTTATAATTAAATTGTATATTCTTGTAAGAATAATTGATTTAATTGATGATTGTGAAAGCTGTTAGTTTTACTACGAAATCAATTATTACAACTACATTTAAATAATTAGGGAAATTAATGAGCAGTTAATTCCAGTATTAAGAATGTGTTCATTGTATCCTTTCAGAAGAAATGGTGCCAGTTTTTTTAAGGTAAGTATGGATATAATCTAGCAAGGAAATTATTGTTTTACTCTCTTAAAATTTGGCCACAGTTTTTTTTTTTTTAATTACTAAAATAGTTAAATTGATAAAAATTTTTGATTATTCTTGAATTTCAGAAGTTCATTCTGTGATGTGATACTGGCTTTGGCCATAGCTACTCTGATTGTTAACACTTTTGGCATTTGCACCACGTGTCTTACTTGTTGAATCTCAAGTATGCAGCACTTTGCTCCTTTTACTGCTAAAATAGTCAGTTTTCTCCTTTTTATCAAGGTGGGGAAGCTGGTTCTTCAGTACCTGCACTGTGATAATTAGTATTTTTATTTTAGCTCTTTACTTTTTTGTGTGTAATTCTGACCATTTATTATTAAGCACCTCTTTCTGAAGGGTAGAGAGTGTATATTATTTCATCAGGTGTTTATTGAAGTTTTTATCTTGTAAAGCCTGTTGTAAATTAGGGTGTTTAAAACACAGACCTTGACCTTAAGAAGCTTACATTCTAATAGAGGAGGGCCTGGATGTTTTTTATACACATTTACTATGATGTGATGTCCGTATATCACAGGAGATATACTTACACATATATATACAAGTATATCATGATAAGAATTCATAGGACAAGAAACCTGAAGGTATTATTGGGGCTATGTTAGAACATCTTACTGGGAGCATGAGATAGGAAATGAGGTTTTCAAATTGTATAAATTATGTCAGTCACGTAAATTGTAAAAATGAAGGATTATCTCGAATTTATGGTCTCCCAGCATTTCTTTTCTCATCACTCTTTATAGTTATGTATGGTTTTAGTGAGCCCATAACTCTTGTTTGTTGAAAATTTTCCCTGGACTATTTGAGAATTGAATGATAGGTTGTTGAAGGAGTCCAATAAATATATAATATGAAGCAGCATATTTTCCATTTGTTTTATATTGCTTTTCCTTATCCATTTAATTTAATGCTAATCAACAATATGTTTAAACTGAGGGCTTTTTTTAAGCTTGAAGGAATAGGTGTGTTGGCTTTTGGTAGATGTGGTGGTCAAGGGGAATGACTCAATAAAAGGTCTAATGACTGTGTTGTAAATGGAGCCTGGAGCACTGTTTCCAGGGTTTACGATCATGTCTGTCTGTACACTGAACGTATAGATGATTACAGTACTTTAAAGTGAGGGTCATCTCCAGACAAGTATCAGTAGGTAAAATTTCCAGAGTTTTCTTTAACAAGTTTTACAGCTGCAGTTTGCAAGAAGGTAAGCCACCTATTTTAACAGTTAATAACAGCACTTGCTTGAGTAGTTGATTTATGTAGACATTTATCAGATGAGGTTTTTTTTTAACAGATTAAAACAAAATGCCTCATGAGATTATAATAGAGAATGCTGCTTTGATACTCATAGAAGAAACTTTGCATTTTCCTTACTGTCAGATTGGCCAAGTGAATTCATTACTAAGGTCTTTAATTAACTTACTGATCACATCGCCATTCAGATAAGCATAGTGATATCATGTTGTTATCGTGTATGTGAATTGGGCTGTTTCATGTGGTGGTTTATCGTGTGTTATTTTAAACAATTTTATAAATAAACCTACTTAAAATTTTAGTAATGTTTCATTCTCTGATTACATGCATCAGTTAGCAGAAGGTAGAACGTAATCTGAGAGTACAAAATGGCTATTATTTAATTTGAATAAGCGGGGATGAGTTCATGATTGGAAGAACCAGGTTGTTGGCAAATCATTCTTTAATATATTCTCTAGCCAATTTGGAATCGCCTGTAATTGCTTCTCAAGATGCTTTTTTGTACACTTTTACTAAAATACAGACTGTAATGCCACAGAAATAAAAAGCAATTTGAAGATCGTGTTGTGTTGATAGAGGAAATGGGTTTATAAAGGGAAAGTTTTTTTTCATTCTTTGATTTTGTCAGTTAGAACGTAAGCGAACATCACCGGGACACTGTACTGGATCATTCGCTCTGTGTGCTTTCCTTTCGTAATGTTAACGCTGTACTGGATCATTCGCTCTGTGTGCTTTCCTATCGTAATGTTAACGCTGTACGTGGTCATTCGCTCTGTGTGCTTTCCTATCGTAACGTCATCACCGGGACGCTGTACTTGGTCATTCGCTCTGTGTGCTTTCCTATCGTAACGTCATCACCGGGACGCTGTACTGGATCATTCGCTCTGTGTGCTTTCCTTTCGTAATGTTAACGCTGTACGTGGTCATTTGCTCTGTGTGCTTTCCCATCATAACGTTAACGCATCGTCCCTTTTCAGAGAGAATAGCACCCTGCATCATCAAGTGGAACAGATGCTCCAAAAGATTTCTCCCCTGCAGAAATGTCAGGAAGAGCTGGGGTCTTTAAAAGCAGAGCTAGAAGAGAAAAAGGTACCTAAAGCTGTTTTTTTTTTTTTTTTTTTAACAAAGGTTTATGTTCAGTAAATAGGATCTGCTTTATTCACTATAACTGGGACAAGGAGAAGCTCTGTGTTTTAACAAAAGAAATAAACCCTACTCAGCCGTCTCCAGGTGTGTTCCTGTACCCAGCACCAGAAGATTGAGCATTTAGTCGTCACAGCGGTTAGGAGTCCGGCAATACTGTGTCATCTGCTTAGCTTTTGGAGAGGCTCACTACAGGAACCTCGTAGCTGAGTTCTTGTGGTTCTGGGTGTCCTCATTGTCAACCCTTTGTTTTTTCATGTTTTTCTTGCCATAAGCATAGAGCTATATGCAAAGATTCACACTTAAAGGTGGAGAAATCCTTGTGAGTGTGTGCTTGTGAGTGTGTGTGTGTCTGTGTACGTGTATGTGTGGGGGGGGCAGGTGAGATCAAGAGGAGAAAGAAAATATTTATTCTGCAGGTACAGTTCTAGCCGTGGGCAGAGCAGTGGTGAGTGAAACCCTCAGGGCCTCTCACTTGGGCCACTTGCCTTGCCAGAAGGGTGTGAGTTAAGACGGCCTTTAAGTAACCTGCTCTTAGAATTCATACACTGGTGAGTCAGTGTTCATTCTAGGCAGTGTCTGTACACTTTTACCTCAATAACCCTGCCAGCTGTGTTCCTTGTTTTTAATATTCTTTAGTAATTATGAATGCTTGGCTCCTCGTGGTTTCTCATTATCAGTGAGAGATACCTAAAACGAGAGCCCTTCAAAAATGTTCTTATAGGTGAGTGTTGAGACGAGAAGTTGGTTTCCTTTACCCGGTTGGTGATGTGTTTGATCTTCTCGGTGATGCTGTGCTAAGGCGAAGCATCGGGTGGAAGGTGCCTACTTCAAACAGGAAAAAGCTGATACATTTTCGCTTCAAACTCTCCTTGTCACACAAACTGCAGTAAGACAGACATTTGTTTAAATCCCATAACTTAATTTTCTGAATAAATTGTGCTTTACTCTTTTTGGGAATCTTAGAATCGTGGCTGTTAGAGATAGAAAACAGGAAGCCCGTAAAGCTGCGTGGTTTGCGTGAGACAGGGATGGCCAAGCTGGATTGGTTCTTGGCTCCACGACCTGTTCTCAGGGCTCTTTACGTGAGAGTGTCTGCGCTTCCATCCTCTTCAAATCGTGCTTTTTTAGTACTGACATGTTCCTATGTGAGGTGTCAGATATTTTAACAGTGACTTATTTTTCTATTTGTATAGAAATTCTTTATTACATGTTTTAACTATGCAGAGAAACTTGTTTAAACAGCACTGAATTTCACCTAACTCTGATTGTATAATAACCTTTCCTTTTCTAGAGCTCTCTTAAGTTATATCAGGAAACTCATCAGGAATATGCTCGTGTAAAAGAAGAATGCTTGAAAAGTGATGCTCAGTAAGTATTTTTAAAATGGCTGTGGAAATTGGGTTTTCATCTCTGAAAATGGGTAAGCCATAAATCTCTGTTTTTGGGTTTGTTAGCCATAATTAGCTGTGTGATCTCAAGTTTTTCTGTCACTCATTCTTGGTTTCCATAGATGTAAAATGGGAATAATACATCCTTTGACGATTTATGTGTTGTTGTTCTTAGGTGCCTACTCACGGTGACCCCATGTGATACTAGAACTGCCCCCACAAAGTTTTCTAGGCTCTAGTCTTTGTCGGAGCAGGTCGCCGCTGGGTGAATTTGAACTGCTAACCTTTGGATAAAAAGGTGCCTACTCACGGTGACCCCATGTGATACTAGAACTGCCCCCACAAAGTTTTCTAGGCTCTAGTCTTTGTCGGAGCAGGTCGCCGCTGGGTGAATTTGAACTGCTAACCTTTGGATAGCAGCCGAGTAATCGGAGTAACGGTTCCGCCACTAGGGCTCCTTTGAAGGAGTAAGGAGGAATAAGTAAGCCATCATACGTTAAAGGTCTGGCACAAAGAAAGACTCAATAGGCGTTTTTATGCATCTGTAGCTATAGGAATGCATGGCTGTCTGTGTGTTACAAGATTAATTATTGACTCTCTTCTATGTACTGGTCCTGTAACAGAGAGCATATTCAATGCGTGTCTTTGTTTCCGTTAATAAAATTCATGTTCAGAAGCATCTGATTCATTTTTTTTTTGAGGTTTAACATGGTGTTAACATTAATCAGAAAATAAACTTGTGAGCTACCCATCCAGTAATTTCGCTTAATGAGGTATGATAAAGCAGTAACTTGGACACTCTTTCACAGAGTTAGCCAAAAATTTCCATATTAAATCATGTGCTGTTCTCAAGCCACCACTTCTGTAGAGCAGTGGTATGAACAGGCATGCCATACTCTGTGTGAATCTGTATGCATAGTTGATATGTGTATGCTCCTAAACAGTAAAAGACTAAATGGACTCTGGCTTGACTCTTAGAGATGATCTGAGCACATCTGCCTAGTTCATGGGTGGGTAACTGTGGTTCAGGAAGTTAAGTGACTCGACTAAGGTTCCACACGTGGAATGGCAGAGGTTTGGAGGTCCACGGTGCCTTTCAAATGACAGCGATGTTTGTAATCCTTTTGAGAAATACTGCACACTGAATGGTCTACTGTTCTTTCTTAGGTTGCTGGCAGTTTCAGTTGATGGGTGATGCTAGTAGGGACAAATTTTTTTTGTTGTACAAATCTTAGTGAATTTTAGGAAATGTGTACCACATATTGAATTGTCATATATATATCTTTTTTGTTATACTGTTTCTTACCATTTAACTTATAAAATTATTAGGAAGAAGAAACTAGAAGCCAAGGTGAAGAAGCTGGAAGGTAATTGATGCTATTGTTATTTGGCTAATGGAAGTCATTGGTAATTATACAAATTGTTTGTAACTATTTGAGTTTAGAGTACTTGAACAAATAGAGTGGTTTTCGATGGTACATTCCTGGATGACTGTGTTAAGAGTTCTGTTGGGAAAACATTTGAATACTGCACCTGTCTGAGTAACTAGGTAACCCAGTAACCCAGTGGCCATTACATTGGCTCTGACTCATGACCTCCCTATGTGTTTGCTCCATTGGGATTTCAACAGCCAGCTTTTCAGAAGTAGATTGCCAGGCCTTTTCTCCTCAGGGTGGTGTGCAAATGTAACGTGCCAAAACCTTGAAACGTTGTTGCCCTCAAAATAATGGCCACTTTTGCTATAAAAAGTAGCAATTAATGAAAAGTTGATTCTCACGGACCACTCTCATTTTTTTCCTAATGAAATAAGTGGTTAGTAGAAAAGTTTATTGCTTTTAGTATCTCAAAACTTGATGTGTTTAGGTAGTTATGACAGATCCCTAGAGAGATTGCAGTGAATTTCTTGGCCTGGGAGTTTGGCACATTTGTACTTGATCCTCCCCCACACCTCATCCTTTTGTTTGGGGCTTCTAGTCTTCAGTGACTAGGCAAAGTGCAAGGGGCCATATAAGAACCTAGTAAGTCCTCCCATTTCAGCTAATAACCTTTTCAGGAGTCCATAGGAATTGAGCTTCAGGTCTCTTTCTTTTCTCCTTTGTTGGGATATTGGGACATGACCTAATAGCAAGTAGAAACAGTTGGAGCTTTGCCAGACCCATCCGTGTACCCCTTCTTTCTTTAATTTTAGCCTGGCCTTTAGCAATTCTCTCATCTACTGTGGGTTAACCAAAATAAACAAACAGACAAACAAACCCTTTGCCATTGAGTCGATTCTGACTCAGTGGCGACCCCATGTGTTACAGAGTAGAACTCCATAGGGTTTTCTTGGCTGTGATCTTTACATAAGCACATTGCCAGGCCATTTCTCCCATGACATCACTGGGTGGGTTCAAACCGCCAACCTTGAAGTTAGTACTTGAGTGCAAACTGTGGCTACCCAGGGATCTTCTGCTTTGGGTTTCTAACTCTGATATTTGCTGTCTCATCATATCGATAGTGCTCTACTTCAGAGAATGGGGTATTGCCATATAGAGTGTGGGACAAGAATTTATGTAACTAGATCAGGACTTATAGAACAGTGGTTGCTGAAAATATTTCTGGTCACTAATTTATCTGGGATTTTTAGACCTACACTCTATAGATGTTTTCTTAACAGCTTACCCTCTGATGGGATTGTTGCAGGAATGTTGACAGTCTGGCAGTGAGAGCCACATTACTGTGTTCTTTTCTGGTACAGCCTTCTCATGTTCGTGTGTGGAGTTCTTTAGGGAGTGGACTTAAAGAGCCCTGAAATGCCAGTCGGTTTATGTGCAGCGTACAGAACAGACGTCCTTTGCGGTCACAGTATAGCCTTTGTTTTCCATTGAACAACAGCATTTTTCCCGAGTAAGCAATTTAGCACAGCAGTCAGGTAAAGAAATAACCAAGCTTGTTAGGGTAGGTCAGGAGAGAATTACCTCTTTGGTGTTTTATGGTATTATTTTTCCATAGCAAGTATATTTAAACATATTCATGTAAAGTCAACACTGGACAGATTCTTAATAGTTTATCTGAGTGATTTGTGCTTTCGAGCCAAAAACAGGAGAAATTGTTGAAGAGCTATAAAAATTTCTTAAAAAGTGAGATCTTTTTTTATGATAAGGGCAGAAGGAATTAGGATTAGTTAGCTTGTGGAAGGGGATTCCAGGAAGGAGCAGCAATGTGGTATAGTCAGCGTACGAAACCAGAGGCATCGTTGTTGAGTCGATTCCAATCATAGTGACCCTACAGGACAGAACTGCCCCCATAGGGTTTCCAAGGCTGCCAGTCTTTACCGGAAGCAGACTGTTACATCATTCTCCTGAGGAACAACTGATGGGTTTGAACCTCTGACCTTTTGGCTGGCAGCTGAGTGCTTAACCGTTGTACCCCCAGGGCTCCTATAGTCAGCATAAAAATAAAAATAAAAACCAAACCTGTTGCTGACAAGTTGATTCCGACTCATAGCGACCCTATAGGATAGAGTAGAACTGCCCCATAGGATTGCCAGGGAGTGGCTGGTGGGGATTTGAACTGCCAACATTTTGGTTAGCAGGCAAGCTCTTAACCACTGTGACACCAGGGCTCCATAGTCAGTATAAAGATAGTCAGTATAGAGAAGATTATTTTTTCCCCCAAATAAAGAGAATGGTATTAAGTATATTCTGATGTAAAAATCATAGTTCTTTAAAACCTTAAGGTTGCTGATCGCGTAACTGAGATAAGCATCCGAGGGCCTTTTTCCCGGGCTTCTTGCCTGACCAGAATGGTTCAGGCTGGCTGTGCCTAGATTGGGATGAACTCTGTGGTTTTGTAATTGGTGATTTAAAAATAAAAGTTCCTACTCTGCAGCTCTGATAAAATAGTGAAGAAGCAGTACTGTTCTATGAAATGTGTTTCAAAGCATAAGAAATGAGAAAAACTTAGAATAGATGAGATATCATGTATTGCGTTAACTGCAGTAGGGAAGCTGGTAAATTATTCTTCTCCCTGTTATTTCATTGTACTCCTGAATAAAGAGGCTGCTTTCAAGCAAATTCAGGACTTCAAGCAACTGAGGAATGAAAAGAAAGTACTTGAAAAAGAATTTAAGAAGACACAGGTAATGTAAAATAATGTGCATCAGTTTTAAATTCCTAGTTCCAGGCCTTCTGTAGCGTTCTCTGTACATTTTGATGTGTCCCAACTAACGTATGAGGCCACCTAGTAAAAACAGTCACCATCATCTGTCATGGTCCCCAGCTTTACATGGGGTCTGAGGGGCTGCACTCCTTATTCGTTATAAACACTATTAATGTTTTGTTCAACAGGAAAGACTTGATGAATTTTCTAAACAGAAAAATGAAAAGGGTGAGTATTCACTTAATGTTTATTTTAAAACTGTGTTTGATAGGCAGTGTGTATGTGTCTGTTTTGTTTTGTTTTTTTAAACTGTTGTTCCCTCCCATGTTTCCAGAGTTGAGACATATTGGAACACAAATTTCAAGTGATTCATACGGAAGCATAGATAAAAGTGAGTATACTGCAAATTTTGGTTTATTCCTGTGTGTTACTTCTATGGTTTGGGGGGCTGTGTGTTGCTATTATATGTAACCGGAAAATATCAAAGCTTAGTCTTGATTCGATTCATTTATATATTTCACAAGTAAGTTTGTACTTATAATATGGTGAATGAAAGAGTCATAAAACAATATTATTTGGGAAAGAAAAACTTATATCAAGTTAATTTATAAATGTTTTAGATACCAAAGACAGAAAAGATGCTAAAGACAGACAGGAAACCAATAGAGTCCAAGGCCTGTAGTAAATCTTCCAAAGACAGGAGAATTTAGGGAAGGCCAGAAGTTACAAAGAAAAATCAAGTCGCATCAGTAGAACAAGAGAAAACATAAATGTTTTCAGTGCACAGTCTGTGACTGAGTGTATTATAGGGTTACAGTTGGGAAGACAGCCCTCGAAGCTGAGAAGTGGGGGTTTACGTCAGTGTTTCTGTTTATTAATACCGTGTGACCATTGGCCATTTGCGTCCCTTCCTTGTGTTTTAGGTCACCCTTTTTATAACAGATCATACATTTTTGCAGTGCCTACCTGAGAAGTGTTTCTGTGGAGATAAATTAAAAATGTTAAATAAATAATGGCATTTCATCTCACTCATTTGAGTTTTTGCTCCACATGAAAATGACTAAAGATACTTGAATTGTTTTGTACATAATGTCTCTTTACAAGTCCCTTTGACCTTTTTTCCCCTTCCTTTAAAATTTCTGTTTAAAAATTCAGACCACAAGTTCATCTTTTCCTTGGTTTAAAACTAACAGTTCGTACCTTCTCATTGCCTAGACACTGATTTGCCATTTATTGCTCTCAGTCATTTATAATTCCATGTGCTTTCAACTCTTTCCGTCCTACTTTAGTGTCGTGAAAGTGCAACTTGGAGTAATAGATGTTGCTGAGAGGAAAAGAACTGACAGCACCTTGCTTTTCCAGCCAGCAGTCAGCTGTTGGATTTCATTGCCTTCTCATCTGGACTGACAGTTTGTTTTAGGATTTGGCTATGCCCCAACCGTACTTTTCAAAACAGCCCTCCCACCCCCTCCCCTAAGTATATATTTGACCCTTCCTGTTAAGACTTGACTTCTCAAGGATATTTACAAGTTAGGCAGGAGTATTGGGTTGGGTGTAATTTAAAATGGCTGCCTGAGTGCCACGTTAGCCTTTCTTTCCTTTCACATTCCAGTAACGATGAGAGAAAATCAAAAATGGCTCTCCAGGAGGGCTAAAAGTTGACCACCGGTAGAGGAGATTAGTGAGTGAGATAAGTGCAGCTGGCTCTCAAATGGTGATGAAATCAAATGTGGCTGAGAACACAGCAAGCTCCAGATCGGAGTGGTAGGGACTGCAGCAGGAGCAGGCCATTAGCCTTTTTCCAGGTAATTCATTAAGGGATGAACAATGCGCCAACCTTCTAGTTTCAGAAACTGTCTCTGGCATTTGTCATACAACCTGTGGCCCAAAGTTTAGTTCTCTAAAGTGGAAGCTGTAACATGGGAGGCAACCAGAGCAGGCATGCAGACCAGACAATGGGTCACAATGGCCGCTCTGAGGGATGGCAGCACCTGTTCCCAGGAAATAAGGTGCAAATGTATTTTATGTAAACTCTCACAGCCACATTCACTCACAACCCTCATGACCTCTCACCCAGGGCAGGGTGCTGCTGTTTAAGGAAATGATCCCACCCATCCCATCCCATTGCCATCCAGTCAATTCCTACTCATAGTGACCCTGTGGGACAGAGTAGGACTGCCCCGTAGGGCTTCCAAGGCTGCAATCTTTACGGAAGCGGACTGCCACAGTTTTTTCTTGTGGAGCAGCTGGGGGGTTCAAACAGCAGACCTTTAGGTTAGCAGCTGAGCGCTTAGCAACTACACCACCACTGCTCCTTCAGGAAATGAGAACCTACATTTATTGTCAAAGGAATAAGAGTAAAAATTTAGACTGAAGAAATAGACTTTGCTTATCAAAGATGTTCTGCTTAAACTCTTACCTGAAACTGAGGAAAACTAAGACAAGACAGAAAGGCTCCACATTCAAGGAGGAGGAGAACTAGTCCCTGAGTAAAGAGCATTCAATCATGAAAGAGAAGAAAGCATTAAAAATTTAATGAGTATTCTTACAGAAAATCTAAGTATAGATCTGTAGGTTGCTGTTATGAAATTGGACCAGTTGGGATTCTTGAAAATAAAAAACATGATGGAGAAAATAAATCCGCTAGAGAGGCTGAACTATAGAATGGACAAATATAAGATTGATTTAGTGAACCAAGAAATTAAATTACAGGGTTTTCTGAGAATATGGTGCAAAAGGGCAAAGAACTAATTTTCTCTACTAAGAAAACATAAGAATTTGGAGGCCAGAGCTACAAGGTCTTTGTAGTTAGATCTTCGTTGGTTTTTTTTTTTTTATTTCTTCTGAGTTATTTTCTTCCATTCAGGTTTACAGCAACTGAGTTAATTTGAGTATATTTTCCTAGAAAACTCAGTTCTCAGAGGAGAAAGCAAAACAGAAAGGAGAGAAGGTGGTTGAGAAATAATAGATGGATGTTTCTCTGAGCAGAAAACAGACTTAAGTGTTGAGCTTGCGTTTTGTCTAAGATCTTCAACTCTGAATGCTCACAGGAAATGCAACTAAAGTCAAATGAAGCGGAAAGGTTGATTACAGAGGCCGGGTAAAAATACTTTGACACAGAAGCAGTTGCTGTTGAGTTGATTCTAACTCAGTGGCTACCCCAGGTGTGTCAGAGTAGAACTGTGCTCCATAGGGTTTTCAATGGCTGATTTCTTTGGAAGTAGGTAGCCAGGCATTTCTTCTGAGTGCCTCTGGGTGGACTCGAACCGCTAACCATTTGTTTAACAGCTGAGCATGTTAAGCTTTTGTACCACCCAGGAACTTAGAAGCAATAATAGAAGGCAAAGTGAATTTAAGGCTAGTAGTTTAGCTTGAATAAAGGTACAATTCACAAAGAAGATGCTGCTATGAACTATGTCAGGTGAGACTCTTAGAAACTCTAGGGGGAATAGCCAAGTCTGTTGTCATCATGGAAGACATTACTGTGTTTCTCAGAAGTAAAGAGTGCAAACAGATGTACACAGATAGAATTGGAACCATAAGTGCAAGACTGATAAGTCCTGTGTTGTAATTTATAAACCACAAATGTAGAATTCTTTAAAATACCCTTCAAATAATATAATAAAAAGTTCACTCTACCAAAAAACAAAGCAAATCTAAAATTTAATAAAAAATACCCCCCCCCCCCAAAAAAAAGCCTACCTGGGAGTTAAACACAAACTCACCCAAACAAATACAAACTTCACTTTGTTGTTGTTGCTAGGTACCGTTGAGTTGGTTCTGACTTATAGTGGCCCTACGTACAAGAGAACAAAACAGTGCCCAGTACCGTGCCATCCTCCCAGTTGTTGTTGTGCTTGAGCCCATTGTCACAGCCCCTGTGTCAGTCCAGCTCATTGAGGGTCTTCCTCTTTTTTGCTGACCCTCTACCAAGCACGATGCCCTTTTGCAGGGACTGATCCCTCCTGGCAAACTCCATTTGAGTAACAGGAAATAATAAATTATTTAAAAATAAACAATAAAGGCAGTGTTTATTAAAACCTTTGCAATATAACCAATCTGGTACTCAAAATAATGTTATAATGACGTGTTCAATAAGAAGGTAAGAAAATGCAACAGAAACCTAAGGAAAACAGAAGGGATTGGTAAAGATGCAAACATAAGTTAGTGAAATAGGAAATGTAACTGGGCCTTAGAAATAACTAGTAAAACTGAAAAAATCTGGCTTGTATGATCAAGAAAGGAAGGGACAAAAGTAGTATGCTGGGACTGAGAAAAGCTATAAAATTACAGTTGTAGGCATTTCTTACGCATAATTTTACATTCAAATGGAAAATGTAGATGAAATCATCCATTTTCTAGGAAAACATACTCAAATTGACTGGGTTGTTGCAAACCTGAACAGAAAAACAATGCAGGAGAAATAAAAAAAAAAAAATGACATGTATGCATGTCCTCAGGCCCACGGACAGACTCACAACTTGGTCACTAAGGAGTACAGCTGCAAAAGTCCAAAATAAAGTTTTCAAAACTCAGACCGACTAATAATTTAGAACAGAGACAAATCATGATTTTGGGGTTTATCCCAGGGATTCTACAACAACTGATTAAGAAAAAAAAAAAAGTTACGACGATCTAGATTTAGCACCCATTCCTGCTACTAATTTTTAGTGAGGTAATAATAGAAGGAAACGTTTTGAACTTGAGAATGGTGAAGCATTAAAAGCAGAGCCATTACTGAGGGTGCTTTTTGCTACCTCCACTCTTCATGTATGGAGCTCTGGTGGCACAGTGGTTGAGCACTCCACTGCTAAATGAAAGGTTAGCGGTTGGAGCCCACCAGCAGCTTCACTGGAGAAAAGACCTGACAATCTACTCACATAAAGATTACAGCCTAGGAAACCCTATGAGTCAGTCCTGTTGGGTTGCTGTGAGTCGGAATTGACTCGACAGCATTTAACAACAAAAACAAATTCTTCATGTAATGAAGTTTCTGATCAGTGCAGTAAAACAAAGAAAAAAAGGTAGGAGTTATAAATACTAATAAGGAAGATTTAAGATTGTCATTTCAGATGATACGACAGTCTAGAAAATTCAAAAGACTTGGCTTAACACTTAGAAATAGTTTGGCGAGGTGGTGGTATAATTGACGTACATACAAAATGTGCCAGTGTCAGCCAGCTAGGAAGGGGATGGAGTAAAACTTAATCCATCCTCAAAGGACAACTCAGCAGTCAGGTGTCCAAGAAAAGACCTGGCCAGCAGCCCAGTGGCTGGATGGGGAGACCTACAAGCACTGGGGAAGAGCACGAAGGTGACCCGAGCATGTAGATAAATACCACATTCCTCCACGGGAAGATGCAGTGTCAAGATCTGAATTGTCCCCAGTTGTGTTCATTTATAAATAACACAGCCTCACTCAGAATCCCATCAAGATTTTATGTGGAAAAGGAGAAGCAGTTGCTGAAGGTTTACCAGGAAGAATACCTGTTCCAAATAAACAGAAAATTCCTGAAAAGGAAAATCATGAGCGAGGGTGGTGCCCTGACTGATGGTAAAAGGTTATCATCAGGCTATCATGACTGCAGGGCTGTGGTGATGTTGGGGGCACTGACGGAACAGTGGGCTGGGAGAGTCCAGGAACACTAACAGGCACCTCAGATTTAGGTAAAGGACGCCTTTGAGAAGCCTGGGAAAGGCGTGTGGTTCAATTCAGTGAGAATTTAGTCTTTATAAGTAGGTAATGAAGACACGCGGATGATTTTGTTCTGTGTTGTTGGGAATGGATACCTTTTTTTTTTTTTTTAAATCAGATGAGAAGTAACGTGCACTCGATTAGGATAGGTGTAGCTGTGGTATAGCTTCCGTAAGAATAGAAAAGTAACCTTTTTTCTTTTGAGGTTCCTTGTTTTCTGCTGCTTTGGGTATACGTAAAAAGCAGGGGTGCTGGTCAGGTCCCTTAAGCAAAGGGGATTACAGTATTTGGAAGGAGCTCTTGGGGTAGGGCACACCACAATCCAGGGAACGCCAGATACGGAGCATGTGCCTCCCATACGGTGATAGTCAGAGGGGTCGATTTGGCTCAGGAGAGGCTGGGAAAGTCCAGCTTTCAAGACTTAGCCATAACTATGCCCTCCACGTCTGTCCTGGTCCCCATTGTGAGGACTTCATTTTATGGAGTGATGGAGTTTGCTGGCTTAAATAGCTTGTGATTCTCTGGAAACAATGAAAAGGCCGATCTTTTCAGCCTCTCTTGGAATGAATTAAAGATTTTACTAATTTCAGTAAAAGCTTCAGGTTGATTTAAGAACTTGAGTTCAAGGAAACTACAGTAGAACTTTGAGGTGGCCTGCAATTAACTAATACTTAAAAGTGAAGCTTACTTTTAGCCACATTTTAATAGGTGTAGGTTGTCTTTATGTACGTCTGACCATAAGCTAGTCATTTTTTTTTTTTAATATCGTGGTAAATACATGTCTAACAAAATATTTGCCATTTCAACACATTTATTTGATGAATATTTTTTGCTGCAGAGGGTTTTCTTGGAATTTGTATACTTAACAATGTCAAAGAACTTTAGAGCTCTTCATTTTCTTAATGTTACATGATTTCAGCAGGGCTGTCTCAGTTACAGCTCTCTTGACCTTTCATCTGGAGTCAGGGGTCCTTCATGATTTAGGCGTGCAGATCCCTTTGAAATTCAGTGGAAGTCGTGTAGCTTTCACTGTCCTCATAAAAGCAGATGTTTACGTGTGTGCCTGCTCACATGTATCTGGGCATCTATCCTTGTCCGTATGTCTGCCCAAGTGCATTCTGTCTCCATTTCCCTTCAACAGTGAATGGCTTTTCTAAAGACCCGTGAACTCCCAGGCTAAGAAAGCATGGTCAACTGATGGCCTTTCTGATAGCCTCGTACTTGTCAGCTCTTCCTTGTAGAGTACATAAGGCCATGATCCCTCGAGTCCTGTTGGTTATTAGCTGTGCCCCCTTCCCGTGTCTCACCTCCCTCTCTAGAGAAAATGGGCGGGCCAGAGGTTTATTGGCCTCATGCATACGTACAGGTGAGAAAAGCTTTGAGTGACAAGTAGATTTGGTGTTCGGTGCCCTCCCAATCTATACTTAGCCTTCATTTTTTGAGTGAAAGCATTTCAGACTTCTCCACTCAATAACTAACCAGGTTATGTACCATGGTTGAATTTTGGGAAGATGATAAAGGTTGACCTAGTTTTCTAAGTCCCTGATAAATCCCGGTTCTGCACAAGTATATTTTGGCTTTGTGTAGGCTGAGCCAGCTGTCAGGACTTTCATGCTTTGCTCTTTTTCACAGGAAAAGTCAAACTGCTGCTGAAGGAACTCTGGCTGTGCGTCAACACCACTCACAGACTGCCGGGCGAAGGCAGTAAACACAGCCCAGGTGAGCGTGAGACACAGACACCGCATTTCACGGACAAAGGCAGAAGTGCTACCACGGGCATTGTGTGCCTTCAGTTTGTAGTAGTTCCTGGATCTGTCACTAAAAGAATGAAGCCAACTAGCCTGGGTACTTTTATCATACAAAACACCGTCCCTTCAGGGTGACTTCTGATGTCAGTAAATGCATTTGACTTTTGATGTTTTATAGCAGCTTCCATCTGAGAGCATTCAGAGTCACTGGAAGGACAAACCGTGGGCCCACATATGGCAGGTACATGGCGGCTGGCTGAAGGACACAAAACCCAAACCAAACCCACTGCCATCAAGTCAGTTGCAACTTGTAGCAACCCTACAGAGTTTCCAAGGCTGTAAATCTCTGCGGAAGCAGACTGCCACATCTTTCTTTAGCGGAGCCACTGGTGGTTTCAAACCACTGACCTTTTGGTTAGCAGTTGGTCGATTTAACCACGGCGCAGCCAGGCCTCCTTAAAGGACACATAGTTTCCTCTAAATTTCGTGAGATTCCTTTATCCACCAGCAGCCTAGCTTCATTTGTTTTTCATGGAATTTACCAATTCCATTTGGTTGAACTTTTAGCATGCAATCAAAATGTTCGATAGGAAATAATGTGGAGTTGCAAAAGTAATAAAATTTTGTCTCTCTTACCCCTTGTTTGCCATTTACTGTGTAGCCAAATGATAGTGCCTTAGTTTTTTTTTTTTTTTTTTTTTTTGAGTGCTTTATGATTATCCTTAGGGGTTAAAATGTTACTTTGGAAAACTGGGCTATTGCATACATATTTTTGTGCCATTTTAAATCCTCCAATAAATTATAGCGTATAAGTTATTCACTAACTTGTTTTTTGACTTTATGTCCTAAACCAGTGCTATTCAGTAGAACTTTCTGGAATGAGGGAAATGGTCTCTAAAAGCGGCACTGTCCATATGGAAGCCACGGGCCATATGAGGCCATGGAACACTTGAAATGTGGCTGGGGCGATTGAAAGAACTGGATTTTTAATTTGATTTAATTCTAATTAATGGCAGTTTGAATAGCTGCATGTGACCAATGGCTACCATATTGGACTGTGTAGTTGTAAACGGTGATGTACTTTGTAACACCTATATGCTGTGAAACCTGTAGGTTTTTCATGATCCTGAATCTCGTTTTAATTCGTATAAAGTAAAACAAACAAACAGTTGCTGTCAAATTGACTCTCATTCATGGTGACCCCGTTTGTGCAGAACAGAGCTATGCTCCATAGAGTTTTCAAGGCCGTGACCTGTTGGAAGCAGACTGCCAGGCCTTTTGAGTTGCTCCTGGATGGATTCGAACTGCCACTGTTTTGGTTGGTGGCTGAATACTTAACCATTTGAACCACCCAGGAAGCGTCTTATAAAGTAAAGGGATCGGGAATGTCAGGAGAAGGAAGGGAGAAGCTTGTAGGCAGTCACTTGAAGCAGAAAGAGTGTATGTATTTCATGGCCTGTAAGGAGAGGTGCTCTAGCCGGGGCAAATGCGGAAGAGGAATGGGATCGAGGGAGCGAGGTCGCCCCTTGGAAGGGCACAGGCCGGGGCTCCGGAGCGTGGAGCGCCAGAATCATTTGATAGCGAGAGTGCTAGCACTGGTGGTGGTGTTGACTTTGAGGCTTGTCCACCAGCGTGCATGGCCAAGTCCACGCAGGAAGGAGAGTCCCCAGCATGCGGTCCAGGTTGGTGTGGGGGCGTGCTAGATCTCAGCTGTATCCCGGTGCTCACCAGGGCTCCTGGCGCCCACGAGGCCCTCGCACAGTTAGCTGCGCCTCCGTCAGATGCAGCAGGGCTAGCCCTGTTTCTGCTTGCTACTGGCATGGCTGTGTGGCCCCTCTCCCCCTCTTTGTTATACAGGGAGTGATAAAAACTTCCTGTGAAATCATATAAGACAAATGAACTCAATTTAGAATCCTTGATCACCTTAGAAAAGTAAGGAGTGAAAGGTTACAAAGTTGCAGGCTCAACTTGTGTTATTCCCTCCCTAACGTTGTAGTTGGAAACCCTGGTGGTTCAGTGGTTAAGAGCTACTGCTGCCAACCAAAAAGTCAGCAGTCAGATCCACCAGAAGCTCCTTGAAAACTCTGTGGGGCAGTTCTACTCTGTCCTGTAGGGTTGCTATGGTCGGAATCGAGTTGACGCAACCGGTTTGGTTTTGGGTTTTAACCTTTTAATCAGCCCCTTTTCAAAGGAGCTCTGGTCCCCTCTATGAAGCATATTCTTACAGCTTTCGAATATAGGAAATGGTTTTTTGTAATTATTTTCCAGGACTCATGATTTTGCTTGCCAGTAATTAGCACCACTGAAGTTCATCAGAATAACTTCTGTTGCATTAAAATTAATGGCACTTATGTGGCTTAGGTTTCTTAATTAGAGCATTATACAGATACAGTCATGGGGCAGGCTCAATATTGGCTGGATTTAAATAGCTTTTCACACAAGAAACCAGTGCCCTCATCACCATGTCTGCGCGGAGTTGTTTCTCACCCACATAAAGAGAACGGAGACACTATTAGGGCCCTTCACCACCGCTAGGGGTGTCTGTCCAATAGGGGGTGCAGTGCTGATGGATTGTTCGACTCATCTGTCTGCTGTCTCTCTCATCTTTTTAATTGTAAGGATAGCATACTTACATGAAGTCTGCTCAGTTCTTATAGGATAACATTTAGGAAGGGATAGTTAATGACCTCCCAACAATTTCTACACATATAATTTAGTAAAATTGATTCTATTCTTGAAGTTGTGAAAACATTCTTGCTGTCATTTTCCAAATTATTCCACCAGCATTAACATAAACTCAGTGCTGCCTAACCTTTTCACCCCCCTTACCACTCCTGGTAACCACTAGTAATTTTTGTTTTCTATGTATTTGCATATTTCACATAAGTGAGATCATCTACTATTTGTCCTTTTGCGACTGACTTACTTTGCTCGGTGTACTGTTGTCAAGGTTCATCCATGCTGTGGCGGGTATCAGGGCTTCATTGTATGTGTGACCCACATTTGTGTTGTTCCCACCTTTTGTCTATTGTGAAAAATGCTGCAATGAACATTGGTAAACAGGTTTCTGTTTGTGTTCCTGCTTTCACTTCTTCAGGATATATACCCAGGATTGGGATTACTGGGTCTTTCAGTAGCTCTATGTTCAACTTTTTGAGGAACCCCCAAACTGTTTTTCACAGTGGCTACACCATTTTACGTTCCCACCAGCAAAGGACGAGGGTTCCAATTTTCCACAACCTCTCCGACACTTACTGTTTTCTGTGTTTTTGTGTTGTTTTAATCATTGCTATTCTAACCTGAATGAGGTGGTATCTCATTATGGTTTTGATTTGCATCTCCCTAATGGCTAATGGGAGCCCTGATGGCACAGTGGATAAGTGTTTGGCTGCTAACCAAAAGGCTGGTAGTTCGAATCCACCAAGTAGTGTGTCTGCTTATTTGCACTTAAACAATATTGCTAACACTTTGAACTGTTAGAATACGTTTTCCCTTCTTGATATTGTAAATATTTGATACTCATTTTTTTTTTTCCTACAGAGAAATCTGCCAAAGACAACGGATGTAGAGAGTCCATAGAAGATGACGCATTCTCTCCTATACCGAGCAGTCCCCCGAGAAGTTCAGACATGCAGGCGTGCTTAGCAGAGTTGTCCATGGAGATCGGTGGTGATTTTTCCGCAAGTAAAAATGTGGACAAAGAGATGCCCAGTGGACCCAGTTATGGGAACGAGGACAGAAATCCTGAGTCTGTAATGCCATGTCAGAATGATGATGAGAGCATTGACTTTTCTGATCACGACCCTTTTTTTGATGAAGATCTTCAAGCTGCAATGGACTTCTTCAGACTTCCTCCTCCTCTTTTGTCTCCGGTCCCGTCACCCCCTCTGATGTCGTCACCACACCTAGGGCCCGTACCTTCCTCGCTTGCACTTGTGAGTTCTGCTCTTTGAATTTGAATTGCCACATGGGTATGTTGTCTATCCTCATATGTTAAAAAGCTTCGAGGAATGTTGGTGGTACTCACGCAAAGACTATTCACGTGGACCAGCTTTACTAGGGGTAATGTGAGAGTATGCAAAGATGTACTGGTACCTTTGGGCCAAAATGTATATATTGTTTTTTTTTAATCTGTAACTGTGGCTGCGTTTTTTTGTTTTACCGCAACCAAATTATAAGTTTCCTGTGGGGTTGTTGTTGTCGTTAGTTGCCATTGAGAGTAACGTTGTTTTAATTGTTCGTATTTCTAGTGCCTAGCATATAATGAATGTGGAATCAGTGAATTAAAAGTTTGTATTTGTAGGCATAGAGTTTTACCGAGACAGGAAATCCAGGCATTCAGCATGTGCCCATTAACCTAAAGTAGCCGAGGTCCATGCTTTTACTTGAAGTATTCACCATGTTTTTGTGTTTGCAAAATGATTTATCGTAATTTCTTATTTGGTCCGTAGGAGTTAGTTTATATATGGTTTTGCTTAAGGAGCAGGTGAATGCCTTGCCCCTTCAATTCATCTGGACAGATCACGCGTGTCTGTGTATCACAGACACTGTGCTAGGTGGGAGGAGTACAGAGGTGTCATATGATATGGTGGTGGCAGCTTGGTGGCTGTGTTGAGTGGGGATGGACTAGTACCTGGACAGGTGGTGACACAGCTGTGATGCAGGACTGAGAAGCGCCTTGGCCTGGGAGCGCCTGGGAGCAAACAGCTGTGATGCAGGACTGAGAAGCGCCTTGGCCTGGGAGCGCCTGGGACTGAGAAGCGCCTTGGCCTGGGAGCGCCTGGGACTGAGAAGCACCTTGGCCTGGGAGCGCCTGGGACTGAGAAGCGCCTTGGCCTGGGAGCGCCTGGGAGCAAGGCTGGGCCCTGAGGAGAGGCCGGGGCGGAGTGGGAAGGGAGGTGCGGAGCTCCAGGAGACAGGATCTCTGCACCGAGATTGAGAGTGAGTGAGGGGTCCAAGGGGAGCAGCTGTTTGTGCAGAGCCTATGCAGTTTGGAATTTAGAGAGAAGGTGACGGGGGCACCTGCGCAGACCTGATCTCGAAGGGCCACGTGCCCCAGCAGTTTCCATTTTAAACAAGAAGCAATGGAAATTTTTATGAATCTAAAGAAATGGACTTAATGGTCAGATTTTCCCTGAGGGAGGGGTCGTCAGGAAAGAGGCTAGACCGTAGGGAAATCAGTTAATCCTCAGTTTCCTTAATTCTTTAGACTGAGCCCAGGCAGTTGTTGGGGTTAAAGAGGTGGGGCCTGGTTTGAACAGAGCATGAGGTCGGATGAGCAGCCCTTGGTGACACGTTCAGTGTGGTTATTAGGAGAGATAGCAGAGTCAGGGATGCTGACAAATAAAAATAAATATGAAAGGCCCTGGTTGGGTGGGAGGACAATGTGGAAAGTGTCAACTATTAGGTGTGTTTGGGATCTCTAGGTGGAAATAGGCAGTATGAGTTGTAGTTACAGGGGTGCGCTGGGAGGGACTTCAGTGGGCTGGAGACGTGTAGGACCCGCCGGCATTTGGGTGCTGTGGAAGCCGTGAGGCTGTTTGGTGCATTCAGTAAGAATGTGCGGAGTCGGGGGGGAGAGGGCGAGGCAGCGTTCTGGGGAATTACCACCAGGCAAGTGACAGGTGGGGGGAAGGAGACTGAAAACTTGTGGCACGAGAGTAGAGAAAATGGCACTCTAGAATTCAGGGGAGGAAAGGTTTTTTCCAGAGGAGAAAATTTTTGCCAGCAGTTCTTAGTCATCCTCTCTGTACCCATTTCTCTTAAAGAACTGAGAGGCAAGGTGGTCGATGACATTAGTTCCTGGGGTGGGTTGTATAATTTAGGCAACTAACAAAAGACAGGAGGGGACTGACTGGGGGGTAGTGGAGAGTGTCTGTGCAGAGGTGAATCCTAACCAGCTGGAGAACAGGGGCTGTGAGGGAGGGGGAGTGGCCAGTGCAGGAGCCTAAAAGCAGTGGGACAGGTCCAGTTGATGACAGCATCCGAGATCGGGCACTGAGAAGATGCTGAAGCGTAGGCATGAAAGTGAAAGTTGAGACAAAGGAGGAAATGCGTGGCAGGAGGTGTCTACGTGATGCCACCCAGGGTGCTGGCAAAGCCTGGTGCATTGCGGGAGGCTGCAGCAGGTACTGGTTTCTGGTACGTGTGAGGGAAGGACTTGGGGGTAGAGGACAGTAGAGAGTTGTGTAGCCACAGGACTTACCAGAAAGGTGAGAAGTACGACTTTACGAGTAGGAATGTTTTAGTGTCAGGAGAAGGATGATAGCACTGGACCCTGTGTCTGCTAGAGCTTGGAAGAATGTGTTGTGGGAGAAGCAGTGTGCGTGCACTCTAAGGAAAGCCAGGCTTCTTGGAGGAAAGGGGCGGGGGGGAGCGTTGTATCAGAGGTGGAGACTTAATAGACAGTCCAGAGAGTAAACGTCATTTTTCTGATGTGTGGGTATGAGGATTTTTCAGGAAGCATGCATTTTATAAACACGCTTACTTGACAGTTGCTTACATTTAGTCTATTGAATTAATTGATTAACGGGTATAACTCATATTCTTTGAAGGAAACCTGCTTTGGTGAGTGTACAGAGTCCAGCGAAGATGACTCGGCTCAGCATCGTAATTCCGCTGAACCTGTTTTAGAAGATGATACAGCTGAATCACAGAACTATTTTGGCTCATTCATGGGAAATGAAGGAAGCACCACCCTGTTCAAACAGCCCACACCACACGATGCTTTCCAAGCTCCAAACACGTCAGGAGTAAATGAAGCCACAACTGTTCCACTCAGGACCTTGACACCAGGGCTGCAAGAACATCCAACCACACACTCTTTGGCTAGTGAAGAACACCCGACCACGTCATTGCAACTCATGAATGTTAAAAATGGAGGTATTTCAGATGACACAAAAAGACAAACTGAGGTTAGAGAGGTGGATAAGTCTGTTCAGACTGAGGAAGCGGTCGATGAGCCGCCTGGAGCTCTGGGCGTCGGGAAGTTATCTGGCAGCTCAGTGGCCACTGGGCGGTCAGCATTGTGTTTCTCCCCCCTTAGCAAGAGGCCGTTAAGTGAACTCCTGGAATCTGGAACGCTCTTATCCAAAATAATAGGATCACCCAAGTCAGAGCTTACTAGGCGAACACTTGCTGATGAAATCGCTTCTAAATCAAAGCGTGCACGGACAATTTCTGAGCTCTTCCGCCGAGTGTGCAGAGAAATGGAAAAGGAAAAAGGAGGCCTGCGAGGGCTCCTTTTAGGAGAATTATCCGAATCAGAAGAAGAAACCCCAGGTGACTCTGTGCTCGCAGCAGGGCTCGATGTTGACGCTGGTTTTTCATCCTCTTCTACCTCTGGAGCATTGTCGGTTTGCAGTGGTCCCCCGTCTTCCTCTGGGTTACAGTATGATAACGATACACGTAGTCCACCCAGAAGAGTCTGTACTGAAGTGCCTCGTTCAGAACAAAGACCAGCCTTTGCAGCATCCAGCCTCTTTAGTCTGCAATCTGAGGTTGCACCCGAGCGCTCTGTAGGCGGAAACGAGCTGGAGAAGAGCTTGCGTGCTTTGCACCCTGAGTTGGGAGCATTTAATTTCAATAATCGGAGTAGCAGTGAGGTAGAATGTACAAAAATTGTAAAAGGCGTGACCAAAATCTACTCACTGCCTCAGTCAGTATTTATGAAGTCTACAAAAGACGGACAGGGTGAAAGCAAAGGTCCTAGAACCGACCCCGCGCTAGACAAGTCAGGCGTCACACCTTCAGTGAGTTCTCAGGGTGACTTGGTCACGAGTGGCTTTGGTTTTGTTAAAAGCTCTTCATGGCACCATAGTGATTTATTGAGGAGAAATGAGCAAGGAAGCCTAAGAGCTAAATGGAAACACGAACAGGAGACTAGCCATCAGGTAGGAAAGGCAATGCCGTTGTTAGAAAACAGAGGATCGGCACCCGGACTTGAACCGCCTACAGAAAATAACAGTCCTGTACAGTTCAAGGCTGCTTCGTTGCTGCCCAATCAAGTGTCGGTTATCACAAAGCAGGTGAAACCTGAAAAGATCCAAAGTGCTGCATTGGAACGCTTCAGACTGCAGGAGAGCGAGCCTGCATTAGCAACAGAAAATCTTCGTCCTGGAACCGATCCCATGGCATCTACATTGAAACATGGTGGGGACAGACAGGATGAAACACAAATGGTCAGCGAGGTGGCTGCTATGAAAAGGACTTCACCAGAAGTTTCCCCTTCTCAGAGACAGTTAGCTTCAGATTCTCCAAGTACTGTTTTACCGGTAGAAAATTTTCCTTGTTCCACAAATAGTCGATTAACTTTCTCTTTTAAAAACATCCCAGTTCAACACCAAGATGTTGTGACGGAAGCTTCTGCCCAGGAGGAGCGGCAAAAGCAAAGTCAGCCCCTCCCTACCACAAATCTGGAAGCCGATAAACTTCCAGCCACAAAAGTCATCGCATCAGGAGTCTGTCCCTCTGAGGAAGCACCCCGTGGAGACCCAGGAGGGTCTGCCTGTGAGGCCCAAGCTGCTGCAGGTGGCTCTCCGGGCACACCGCAGAAGTCTAAGGGGACTTTGGAGCTGACATCCAGAGCTCCCAGTGGTCCTGTTTTGGAAGGTTCTGCCACCACGGTTACCACTTCTTCCTCAGCGTTTTGCAGAAAAGATGAAGAGGTGTGTGCTCTTACCCAGAATAGACTTCCTGATACTGTGTATTGCTACACAGGCCTTCGAGAGGGGGTTGCGGACGACACTGAGGTAGAGGAGAGTGAGTCCTTCAGCTGCAGTGAGGGTGAAAATGAGAGTGGACCTGTGGTGGGGGGTGGCCAGCAGGACATCGCGGACAGACCCCTAACCGATTCAGACACAAATGCTGGCGCACCAGAGACAAGGCCTTCCATAGAGGTGGGTCATCTGACCTCCGCTCTGCAGGGTGTGGACATAAACGCTCTTTCTGAGATAGACAGACTTTCTACATCGGAGGTCGTCATGTTCCTTGAAAGTTGTCAGTTAAGGGACAGTAGTTCAGGGGACTCCCTTTCTGAATGTTCTAGCAGAGAGGCCTTGAGTAAGGAAACGAGCAAAGAGCTGAAGGAAAGTGCAGTGTCAGGAGAAGAGTGCAGGAAGCAGCCTTGTGAAGAAGAAACACTGGAAACCTCTGAAGAGTCAGTCTTGTTGGAGGAAGACGATTACCCTTTGGGAAAGACGAGTCCACTTCCTGAGTGTTCTTTGGAAACACTGTCTGAGGTTCTTACCAAGATTGGGCCAGAACCTCAAGCACATTGTGAGGATTCTGATGCTAAAAGTACTAAGGATTTATTGCTCGTAAATATGCCTAACAGCATGACAACTGAAAATTTAGAAGAAAAAGTTCTATCTCACGAAACAGCTAACTCCTTACCATACACTTTAGAACTACCACCTCTAACAGACGTGGACACTAAAAGCAGTCCTCCCATCGGTGATGGACCTATTGATGAAACCCTTCAAAGCACACCTGAGGATGGTTCAAATGTAGCTGGGCAGGTGGAGGGTAGGGAAGATGTCCTGTTGAAATCCGGGGAACCAGTATCTCTGGGCTCCAGCTCGATAGTGGAGCAGGCATCTGAGCAAAGCTCTAACGGAGAGGCTGAGTTGGCATTTCAGTGTCAGATATCGACAGTCACCTCAGAAGTTATC
This sequence comes from Elephas maximus indicus, assembly GCF_024166365.1. Lineage (NCBI taxonomy): Eukaryota > Metazoa > Chordata > Mammalia > Proboscidea > Elephantidae > Elephas > Elephas maximus. The sequence goes on along the minus strand of NC_064820.1, from coordinate 6,836,779 downwards.
AACGTGCTCATAAATAAGGACCAAAATCTAGTGATTGAAAAGGGGGACAACTGGACAATCATAAATGGTGTGGCGGTCATGCCAAGCGTGGACCAGGTCATACTGTGTGACTCCCCAGAGGACACCCAGATTACTCTGGATCAAGAAGAACTGGAAGCTGGTTTTATTGCGGTTACTTCCGCAGAGAAGTCCCCAGAAGCCCCTCGGACGGGCTGTCCGTTCCAGGAGCCTCAGTGTGGCAGTCATCCTTCACACACCCCAGAGGATGCTCCAAGCAGTGGCCTGAGCACCAACTTTGATAAAAGCCGTCTGCGGAATAGACCCGTGAAACCTAGTGTGCGGATTAGTTCTCAGATATACAGCCAAGATTTTGAGTGTCAGATTGTTGCATCTGATCACACATATTATAACTCAAAACTTGAGCCGTGTGGCAAAAATAAAAATCGATCAAAAACTTCAAACAAAGATCAATCAACCAAACCAGGAAAGACTTCAGCATCAAGCAGAGTTGAAAGTAATCAAAGTGAAATTTCTCAGTCATTTTCAGGGGAAAGAGGTAATGCGAAAACTCAGAGAAGTCAAACCCAAACCATCCTAGCCAATGCTGATACATCTACCCCTCCAGAATGTTCCACTGACACGCTGAGTAAGATTCGGCAGGAGGTGGGTCCTCCTCTGCCCCCTCTCCTTGCCCCTCTGATAGCTACACCTCCCAGGACCCTGCGGCCGGTTTCTCCTCTGATGTCCAGCTGCAGCCCTTCCTCTCCAGCTTCTCCTCTCCGCCAGGTTTCTCCGTTTTGTGACATACTAGCGTCTCCTTTGCCGTCGCCTCCGCCAGAAGATGCAGGGCTCACCCCTCCTGCCTGTGCTTCTCCATCTCCATCCACTGCGCCAGCGAGTGAGAGGGTACTGTCCTCCCCTCTGCAGTTTTGTGCTGCCACACCAAAGCACGCGCTTCCTGTGCCTGGCCGACTCCCCCTACTGGCACCTGGCCATACTGCTGTGGCAGGTGCACAGGAGAATTCTGTTAAAATCCTCGACACCATGTACCCAGAGTTATCTGCCAGGGCCCGGACCCTCAGCATCCTCAAAGGGAACATTCAGCTCAACAGAGGTCCGCCTGCTGACCGTAAGAGTTTACCAGGGCCTGTCAGTGCCATCACGGGGTTCAAAGCCATCACCTCAATGTCAACTGCTTTTGTGAAGACTCGGGGCAATGCTGGTAGTGACTGTACCCAAGATAAGTCAAGAGATTTAGGTGCTCAGCAGGACTGTAGTGGGAAGAGGACGTTGTCAGCGTCTACCTTACGGAGTGCTAAACGATTACGCCTGGACACTGGGTCCTCAGAATCAGAAACCAGGGAAGGCGGGACAGAAGGAATTGGCAGAAGCCTGCGAAGGAACTTCCCTCAAGCTGAAGTTGTACCAGCAAATGGGCAAAGAAGTTGTTTTGTCCCAGCTGCCAATACAGTTTCTCAATTACCTTCAAACCCGAAAGAAACCGTGGAATCCCACGATAAAACCATAGCTAACGCGCTGAAGAAAATTGCAGAGTCGTCCTTTGATTTGTTACCTGTCATTCGTAGCCATGTATATGTGGGGAATATCTCCAAAAAGCCTGTCATGAGAGATCAAGAGAAAGAAGTGGTTTATGAATTTAGCACAACAAAAAAGGTATGTGCCCTGCCTTTCTTCCTGTGTGCTAGGAATTGCATGTCCTCAGAGACCAAGGCCGGGAGCTTTCAGCAAAATGTATGGTTGACTCTGAACAAATGTTTTATCAGGGATCCAGAGTTAATCATATAAACATGACAAGTACTTTATTTCTAGCTAGCATTTTTTAAAGGTGATATGTAAGACATTGGAGGTTTGATAATTTGTGGTACCCAAGTAACTAAAAATTTTAAGGAAAACAAAATGTCAGAATTAAAATTACCTATTTCCCATTGATTCTGGCATGTTTCAAGGCTCAGAGTGCTTTGCTTCCAAGCATCAATTTATTCTCACGTGATAGATTCTTTTTATTCTTTTAGTAGTAGTATATGCACGTGGGAGTATTTTGAGTTTTTCAAAAAGGTAGGGTAAAGGCCCTTCCCCCCAGTGATGATTACCTACAGTGAGTCAGACAGGTGTAAATGCTTATTTCCATGATGGAGTGGGGACTGCGCAGATCTGCGTACATAGTTTATTAGGACTTTTGCAGGTTTGCTGTTGTTGTTAGGTGCCGTCTAGTTGATTCCGACTCAGTGACCCTGTGCACAACAGAGGGGAACACTGCCCGGTCCTGCACCATCCTCATGATTGTTGCCCTGTCTGAGCCCAGTGTTGCAGCCACTGTGTCAGTCTGTCCCCTTGCCTTGCATGGATGATGCCGGTGTTTGACGGATCATAGTTCCCTTTGTTCTCTGAGCGTCCTCTCAATCACAATGGCATAAATAATTTACTTTCTTATTGCTTACCTTCAGAGGGCATAAAGAGCAGTGTAAGTGACTTTGAAAGGATGCTTAAAGGATTTGTTAAATTATCCTTTAATGCTCTTCTTGTTCAAGAGAGATGCTACCCCGTGTTTAAAAAACCTAAACAGTATTATGTGTAGAATAACTTGGAGTTTACAGAATACAAGTGGGAGTAGAATTAGAGTGAGCATAATCCAAAAACAAAGATTATTTTAGCCAAAACCAAGAAATTATCATTTGTTCAGTGGCGGCAGTAACAGTAGGCCGACAGGCACGTTCAGATGTACCGTGTGGTGTTTGCAGCATCAGTGACGACAGGAGACATGCAGGTACGGGACTGCTTATACCCAGGAGTCTTGTCACACACCAGATTCACAGTTGTTACCACGCTTGTCACTGGGGTCTGTGTCCTGATGCAGTGTAAGTTTTATTTTTCCAGTGGATACTCACTTAAATGTTAGCTGTTCTTAGGGAGACTAAAGTAAAATGCCAGTACACATTACCTGTTCTCTTTTTTTTTTTTTTTTCAATCCAGCATCTGGCAGAGTGCCTGCTTCACTCCATCCTCTCAGAACTGAACGTTCAGAAGACATCCACAGAAGATCACAATTACATCCATGCCCTCTGCAGAGTGTATGTGGGGATTTGTCGCCAACTCGGAGACCTGGAAAGAGCTCGCCTGTTTTGCTACAGCATACTTAAGGAAGGTATGTTTAGATTGTGGTGTTTTTGTGTTGAAGATAGTTTTTTTTTTTTTTAACTTAAACCTCATACTTGGGTCTGTATTTTCAACAAAGATCACTCTGTATCTTTTTAAAATAATTTTATGTTTTACCCATTTAGTAGAGGGCATGAATAGCTTAGCTATACCTGACTTTTAGTAGGAGAATTTACCCAGCTTCATCTGACTGGAGTCAGCACGTGCACTCTCTGCTTGGATATAGGCGCGTACATCTCTTTACTGTATATTTGCTGTATTCCTGTGGAGCTGCTTTAGAAGCTGTTGTTGTTAGTTGCCATTGAGTTGATTCAAACTCCTGGCAACCCCGTGTGTGACAGAGTAGGATTGCTCCTTAGGTGTCTTTGGCTGTGATCTTTATGGAAGCAGTTCACCAGGCCTTTCTTCCGCAGAGCTGCTGGGCGAGTTCAGACAGCCAACCCTTAGGTTAGTGCAAACTGCTCGAGCCACCCAGGCTCCTCAGAATCTGATATGCTCGACACAACACGAGGGGATGCTGTTAAAGCAGATGACAAGCCAAGCCACTGTATCACGAGCTGGAAAGGGTGGAGCCTAAGAGATGAATTGAGAAGCTCAGGAAAGGTAGAAGATCAGAAAGAGATGAAAAGGCGATAAGTGGCGTTACAGATTGAATTGTGTCCCCCAAAATTGTGTGTCAACTTGGCTAGGCCATGATTCCCAGTATCATGTGATTGCCACCATTTTGTCATCTGATATGATTTTCCTATGTGTTGTAAATCCTGCTTCCATGATGTTAACAAGGCAGGATTTAAAAAAAAGCAAAAACCAAACCCTTTGCTGTCGAGCCAATTCCGACTTACAGCGACCCTATAGGACAGTAGAGCTGCCCCGTAGAGTTTCCAAGGAGCTGCTGGTGGATTCAAACTGCCGACCTTTTGGTTAGCAGCCATAGCACTTAACCACTGCACCACCAGGGTTTCCAGAGACAGAATTAGAGGCAATTATTTAATGACGTGGCTCATAGCGACCCTATAGGACAGAGTAGAACTGCCCCATAGAGTTTCCAAGGAGCCCCTGGTGGATTTGAACTGCCGACCCTTTGGTTAGTAGCCGTAGCACTTAACCACTACCCCACCAGGGTTGCTATGAGTCGGAATCGACTTGACAGCTCTGGGTTTGGTTTTTTTTTTTGGTTTATAGTAATGACGCAGGATTCAAATCTTCAAGATTAGGTTGTACCTTGAGTCAATCTTTGTATCTTGAGTCAATTTCTTTTGTGATATAAAAAAGAGAAGTGAGCAGAAAGACAGGGAAACCTCATGGTACAAAGATTGAAGAACCAGGAGCGGAGCATGTCCTTTGGGCCTGGGGTCCCTGTGCTGAGAAGCTCCTAGACCAGGGGAAGATTGATGACAAGGACTTTTCCACAGAGCTGACAGAGAAAACCTTCCCCTGAAGCTGGCACCCTGAATTCGGATGTCTAGCCTCGTAGACTGAGAGAATAAACTTCTGTTCGTTAAAGCCATCCACTTGTGGTATTCTGTTGTAGCAGCACTAGATGACTAAGACAGGTGGCATGAGAGTTGTTTTTTCTTTATCTTTTCCCTTTACCACTCATGTCCAGCCTCTACCAGTAGATCAGATTAGGAGTCAGCCATCATTGTTTCAAATAGTCAGTGAAAGCCTTTTAAACAGTCAGGCAGCATACAAATGCAGTGTCCTGTTGTATCTGAAAGTCTCATCCATCTAGATTACAGGGATTTATGTTTTATTACTATAACATCTGTGGGGCTAATAGATCAGGATCATTGACTATGTCCATCACTTTCAGTGTCGTGAATGAAGCTGCTGAGGTTGTAGCTGCCCACTTCATTTCTTTGTTTACCGTTTAACTCACTCATTTATTCAGTAAGTAGTTGTGGAGAACATGCTCAATGCTCGGGGCTCAATGCTCGGGGCTCAGTGGTGACCAAAACCAGATGCAAGTGCTACCATCTAGCGGGGCTGACATGCGTTAATAAACCCCACGGGTCAGTGTAGCTTTCCCAGTGGTAGCGGAACGTGGAGGTACATTTACTCTGCTGAGATCACACTGGCTTTCTTGGTCTTCCTCAAACACAACAAGCTCATTCCCATCTCAGGCCTTTGCGTGCAGGTTTTTCTCCCTCAATGCTTTTTTTCCTCAGCTTTTATGATGGTTCAGTCTGTCACTTCATATACTATTTAGTCATTCTGCATCCCTTACTCAGCTTTCTTTTCATTTTTTTCCCTTATTCAAAAATTTATACACAAATTGTTTTGTGACATTGGTTGCAATCGCCACGATGTGTCAGCTCTGTCCCCCATCCTTCACACCCAGGTTCTCCATGTCCGTTTGCCCAGTTTTCCTGTCCCTTCCTACCGTCTCATTTTTGCTTTTGGGCAGGTGTTGCCCATTTGGTCTCAAGTACTTGATTAAACTAACACACCTGTTCCTCACGTGTGTTATTGTTTGTTTTTATAGGCCTGTCTAATCTTTGGCTGAAAGGTAGACTTTGGGAGTGGATTCACTTTTGAGTTAGCAGGGTATACAGGGGCCATAATCTTGAGGTTCCTTGAGCCTCTGTCAGGCCAGTAAGTCTGGTCTTTTTTTGTGAATTTGAATTTTATACATTTTCATCCCGCTCCCTTTGGGACCCTCTGTTGGTGATCCCTTCAGAGAGTTGGTGGTGGTAGCCAGCACCATCGAGCTCTTCCGGGCTCAGGCTGGTGGAAGCTGTGGTTCATGTGGCCCGTTAGTCCTTTGGACGAATACTTTCCCTGTTTCTTTGCTTTCTTCATTTTTCTTTGCTCCAAAGGTGATGGGATCAATAGATGAATTTTAGATGGCTGCTCACAAGCTGTTAATACCCCAGACACTACTCAACAAATTAGGATGTAGAACATTTTCTGTATGAACTACATTATGCCAGTTGACCCAGATACACCCCAAGACCTTGGTCCCCAGCCCGAAGCCCCAGTAATTCCATCCCTCAATATGTTGGTTTTGGTATGAAGCTTCTATGACTTTACTTTGTTCAAATGGTGCTGACTTCCCCAACATATTGTTTTATCGTTCCCTTCACCAGAGTTAACAACTTGTCTACTATCTAATTAGTGACTTCCACTCCTCAGCCCTCCACTCCCTCGTAACCATCAAAGATTGTTTTGTTTTTTTGTTGTTGCCGTTCTGTGTAGAAACCTTTTCATGGGGTCGCTATGAGTAGGAGCCAACTCAACAGCACCCAACAACAACAACAACAGCAAACCTTTTCTTGGGTTTTTGAAAGAGTGATCTCATACAATATTTGTCCTTTTGTGATTGACTTATTTCACTCAGCATAATGCCCTCCAGATTCATCCCTGTTGTGCAGTGTTTCTCAGAGTCATCATTGTTCTTTATTGTTGTGAAGTATTCCATTGTGTGTATGTACCACAATTTGTTTATCCATTTCTCTGTTGGTGTACACTTAGGTTGTTTCCATGTTTTGCTATTGTGTATAATGCTGAAGTAAATATGGGTGTGCATATGACTATTTATGTGATGGCTCTTATTTCTCTAGGATAAATTCCTAGGAGTAGAATTGTTGGTTCATACGGAATTTCTATTTCTAGCTTTTTAAGGAGGTGCCATTTCGCTTTACGTAGTGATTGTACCACTATACATTCCCACCAGCAGTGCTTCATAGGTTCCGTTGCCCTGCAGCCTCTCCAACATTTGTTATTTTCTGTTTTTTTTTTTTTTTTTTAGTGCCAGTAATGTCAGGGTGAGATGCTATCTCATTGTAACTTTGGTTTGCATTTCTCTAATGTCTAATGATCGCAAGGATTTCCCCAAGTGCCTGTTAGATGCTGAATGGTGAAGTGTCTGTTCATCTGCCTTGCCCATTTTTTAATTGGATTGTCTTTTTGTTATTGAAGTGTTGAAGTAGTGTATGTTGCTGTTAAGTGCCGTTGAGTCAGTTCCAACTCATAGCAACCCTGTGCACAACAGAACAAAACGCTGCCTGGCCTGTACCGCACTCAGAATTGTTGCTGTGCCTGAACCGATTGTTGCAGCCAATGTGTCAGTCCATCTTGTTAAGGGTCTTCTTTTTCGTGGACTGTCTATTTTACCAAGCATGATGTCCTTCTCCAGGGATTGATCCCTCCTGATAATATGTCCAAAGTATCTGAGACATAGTGTCATAGTGTCATCACCCTTGGTTCTAAGGTGCATTCCGGCTGCACTTCTTCCAAGACAGACTTGTTCATTCTTTCTGCAGTCCATGGTGTATTCAGTATCTTCCCCAACACCGCAGTTCAAAGGCGTCAATTCTTCTTTGGTCAGGTATACCTTAGTCCTTAAGTTGACATCTTTGCATTTCAACACTTTAAAGAGATCTTTTGCAGCCAGTTTGCCCAAAGCAATCTGTGTTTTGATTTCTTGACTGCTGCTTCAGGGTGTTTATTGTGGATCCAAGTTAAATGAAATCCTTGACAACCTCAGTCATTTCCCAGTTTATCAAGATGTTGCTTGTTGGTCCAATTGTGAGTATTTTTGTTTTCTTTATGTTGAGGTGTAATCCGTACTGAAGGCTGTGGTCTTTGATCTTCATCAGTAAGTCCTTCAAGTCCTCTTCACTTTCAGTAAGCAAGGTTCTATCATCTGCATAATGCAGGTTGTTCATGAGCTTACTCCAATCCTGATGCCCCGTTCTTTTTCATAGTCCAGCTTCTCGGATTATTTGCTCAGCATACAGATTGAATAGGTATGGTGAAAGGATACAATCCTGACACACACCATTCCTGACCTTAAACCATGTGGTATTCCCTTGTTCTGTTCAAACGGTTGCGTATTGATCCACGTACAGATTCCTCATGAGCACAATTAAGTGTTCCAGAATTCCCATCCTCCTC